>NC_060254.1:31885003-32192012 GCF_921293095.1 Ischnura elegans | reverse complement strand
ATCAAGATGAGGTGCTTTGGGAAGAAGGTGCAGACCCACCACTGCAAGGTCGTGCTGTTGGACGAACAGGAGCTAATTCAGGAAATACAGGTAAGAGAACTTTTATAGCCATTATTCTGCCAACCTTTCTTGTCTGATTGTTTCTGTCCGTCGAAGGTTAACAGAGGTGACCGCCCTCAAAGAATTCCCCCCTAAGAATTCCTATTTTACTTTTCTTGAGCTATTTTATTGATTGTGCCAACCGTCACAACCAAAGAGAGTTTAATGAATCTAACTTTAGCCACTTCTTTTACTGTTCGGTTAATTTAACTCTGCGGAAGCACGCGCACAAATTATTGGAATTTCATTGTATTTCTCTTTATAATGATGGTAAGTGTGATACTAGAATTATATCAGCCCCTATGATCACTTCTCGGAATGAAGTAATCTTCGATAATATTAGGTAATGATATCATTGGTTAAACGTCCATTAAGGATTACTGTCTCGGGAGTCAAGTTGTGCATACTGTTGTTAGCTGTTTCGTTTTCGCATGTTGTAGTACGACTTTTCTTTGACCAATTATTTTTTATTTTATTTTACATTAAAATGGCTAACGTATTATACCTGTCAGCCTTGGGGAAAATTTCTTTTGGTCAATGACATGCCTTGTTAAAATTTTTGAACCTAAATTATAAGCTTTATCGGAACAGATAATAGGATTTTTTTCTGTATCGGTTTAAATTTGAATGTTTTTCTCTACGAATCACTAGTTTATGTATGAAAGAATTCTAATGGGACTAGGCGGCAGTTGACTAATGCCGAAATTGTCTTGTTCCCACAAGTGGGTACTCCTGCATTATGTGAGCATTTGAACGCATTCATCAAAGCGGAGTTAAGCGCTAATTTTTAGGATCTGGTGAGGGATGGGGTTCGATTGTGGAAGCACTTAGGTGGCTCGTAATGCCTCGGCATAATTCAGCGAAATTGTTTTGTACAGCCATTTATAAAGTGCGCTGCCTTTTAATTTCGGATCCACTAAATAGTGAGGGGGTGGTAGAGTTGTGTGTAAGGGGATGAAGTTCGGCGAGATTTCCTCCGCCTCCACCCCGGCAGCGGCAGAACTAATCGACGTAAAATGAATACTAATGAAGGACCATTAAAAGCAGTCAATTAAAGGTCTGCAGTACCGTGGCGAAGAGGGCGCCAATGCCGTCCGCTGGCATTAACCCGCTTGCATGCGCGGCCCGTTAAAGCGTCGCTTCGGTGCGTTGCACGTTTTCCGCGTGAAAAATCGCTCTTGGCATTGAAACGCCGCGGACTGGGGAG
Source organism: Ischnura elegans (assembly GCF_921293095.1). Classification (NCBI taxonomy): domain Eukaryota; kingdom Metazoa; phylum Arthropoda; class Insecta; order Odonata; family Coenagrionidae; genus Ischnura; species Ischnura elegans. The sequence continues at coordinate 32,190,706 of NC_060254.1, read as the reverse complement.
CGCGCGCGGTGATGAGGTGATGCAGGCGGGGTTGGGAGAATGCAACGGAGTCCATTAAGCAGTGGAGGAAGAAGAAGCCAGCGGGGGTGGTGTGGGAGGCAACAGGATAGGAGTGGTCACGTGAATGGAGGCAGATGCGGTTAAGAGGAGACTAGAGGTGTGGGAAGAGGTTGCTACTGGGGAATTTGAGCTGTTTTGGTAAACTATTATGAAAATTTCGGCCGAACACTACGTGTCTTGAGGGACAGTTACGTAAAAAAATGAATTTGAATTTGAGTTTTCGTAAAAAATGAATTTACCATTAATATATAAAACTAATTGAAAATCTCAGTATCTGGGGTTAGGGATAGTGGTTCGATATTTTGATTATTTTGCCGTCTCAATAAAAATATATCAATTTACGAGGATCTATTCAATTTAGTCTTCTTACTGATTTTATTCGGTTTTCAACTTTTCTGAAATGGCAACCATATAATACCTGTGAGCAGGGTGGGAACGAGGAGTTTTATGAGGGGGGGATTTTAGTTTTCCACCCTCTTCCCCCACCGCTAAAAAATAATACATCCGCAACCCTTTTTTTAGATATGGTAGTTGAAATTATGCACCGTATGATTGCTAATAAGGAGTTTTATTAATATTATTGTTTAATAATTTGGAAATTAAAAATTATTGTTTGATAATTTAATTACGAAATTTTTATAACTTCAAAAAAAAAAATTTTTCAAATTATGTGACCCCCTGAAATCTGCCTACCGGGGAACGTAGTGCTTTGCCCTAGTTCCGGGCCTGTGTACAAGGTTGAGGTTAGATTTTTATTAAACTAATAAGAAAGTCTCGCCCAAACAACTCTTGTCTTTAGAGGCAGTAGCGTACAAAATTAAATTTACAGTTTCGTAAAAAATGTATTCACGGTTGATATATGTATGTATATAAATCTAATTGTAAATCTCAGTACCGAATGTTAGCAACAGAGGTCCAGGTAGGAGGTTCAGATAGGGTAAAACTTACTCTTACTCCCATGGCAATGGATACCTAGCTGACTTTTGGATTCTTCAACACGCCGCCTCCAATTCTTCCTGTCCATGGCATCGTCTACTGCTCCTCCAGGCTTCCGCAGATCTATCTTCACTTGGTAATTCCATCGCTTTTTTAGACGTCCACGGGGTCTCCTTCCTGTTGGATTGATTTTCCATACTTCTTTTAGAAAAGTTTGATCTTCTCTTCTTATTACATGCCCTGTTCACCTACTATCGCTAAATTAAAAATAAATACCTCAAATATCTCTGTCAAAGCCAAATCCAGGAAAATGTCTCGGGCTGATTCAACTGGGGAGAGGTTACCTTTCCGTGGTTTCATTTGAAGGGGGTTCCAAAAGGACTGCATATATCACTGGCATATCAGAGGTTATATCACCTTGACACTTCCCCCCTCCACTTACTACGGCATTAATATTTGTCTTTCGTTTTCCTTCATGTTCACTTATTGTAGCTGCAGAAAAAAAATTAGTCCCTGTCTCAATCCAATGGTGCAGTTGGAAAATCTTAGCGCAAGAGATGGTATGTACCGTCGTGTTTATTTTATGCTACCTCAATGATGAAGACGGTGGGTTCTTTCGGTACGTTAACGACCTCCTATTCACTGTATCACAAAATATACGGTAGGATTTTGCGGCGCTCACGGAAAAGGTCAAAGACATCGGGCAGAGTTTATTAAGCCCGTTTCCGAGTAATTTCTACGGCTGTTTGAGGGATTTATTAGTTCGCCTATCGGAAGAGATTGTGTCACATTATTTTAATCAACAGAGAGATGAGGGAACTGCGATGAGGTTGAATTAAAGGAGCTGCGTTGATGTGTTTCGGATACAAAGATAGCCATCTATTATGTCTCACGTATGTTTCATCATGCCATTCATGATAATTCGCTGTTGAGTTCGTTGCAAATACCATAGGATTACTATTTTCTATTCACCACAGCCTGCTCTCATCTGGTATGAGTAAAACATTCCTATATTTTGTGGCAGGGCATCAAAAGGCATTGACTTTCCAAAAGCTGAAAAGAATATTTTGGATTGTTATGGCCTTTCCCTTATTCCCCTCAAAATATGGAATGATACCTGTTGAAAAGTTGAGTTCCTCCTTGAGTTAGGTGCTAATAATTTTTCAACTATTTAACTAATTATTCAAGTTGGGTTTATATCCTAAAACATATGCAGCACACACTGCGCTGGTAAAGGTCTTCTATCACGTGACATTTGGACACGGGATTTTTTCGCATCTTTTTTGTGACAGATGTTGAGATGTTTCTCATTTCGCTGAATTCAGTCGTTTTCCTTTATTATAAAATGTAAAATTATATATCGAAGATTTGAATGGTAAAAGCTGAGCGATTGGAATTTGTGGTTCAGCTATGGGCGTGTAAAACCAATTAGTTTCTTTCGAGTGGTTGCCATCCTACTATCTCCTGTTTTGTAAACTAGGGTGAAAATCTTTTTATACTTACCTGTTAGTTTTCTACGTTTTCCACCTATATTGCCAAAGGATCAGAAAAAACAGGAATAGGTGGACAATATGATTTCTATCGACAAATAGAAAATTACCCGGTAACATTGGATTACTTTTAATTGCGATGTGCGTATGGTGTTATGATTTATTGTTTTATGTGATATATTTTAGCTAAACGTTTTGAGGTACACTTTTTTAGCTTATAAATGGCGAATCAAGTTTTGAATTATCTGCTGGTTTGAGGATTATATTATATTTTTGGGAATTGGATTTAATGCAATATTTTTACGAATCTCTTTCCCATCTCTATTTTTAACTTGAATTACCAGGCTCGATAATATTCATGTAGTCTCAATCGTAATATTTACGAATATTTGAATTCTAGCTTTTCTTACGTCACCGTCATGATTCGCTAATGCTATGGCAATTTTCATAATCGTTTGAACTATTAATATTATTTTTTCCTGGAAATTAGATAATTCAATTCTGATTGGAATGAAATATTTTATGAAGGGATTCTAATCGTGTGAAGACTTCACTGACCAAGGAGGAAATATTGAAATATTTCGAAGTCTCTTTTTAGTATTGAAACACCCACGATCTATTTGTGGACTCAAAAGAGCTCAGCTCATATCGTGGGTGGATTGTCACAATTTTTTCATGATGACTTGGAGGCTGGAAAATATGTCCAGCAGGTAGGAGTTAATAGAATTGGAGACGTGCGCGTTGTGGAGTGGCCGGAAAACTATACCGGATTCATTGGAGCCATGTGGTCACTCTGCAATTACCTTTTGCTGGGTCGTTTTACGATGTGTGTGTACAGTTTTTTGCTCTCGCACTCCCCACTTGTGGACGCACGGAGGAGAGAAATCTCTTTGAATCTGCCCTGGCGATTGGTGACCACTCGAGTTGGATGTCCACTCAGTGTGGACAGCCACTCCAGAGACACTTTTAGCAAAGCATTCTCCCCTCTTGCACCTCACCTGCCTGTCCACTCATCTCCTTCTTCTCCCCAAGCGTTTTACTTAGGGGCTTATCGTTTGTCTACTCTTCGCACATTTTTACCCCTGGACCCATGCGAAAGAAGCATACTTTCTTCTCCTTCCACTCATACCCCTAGGGCGTTTTCAATGGTATGCGGCGGTCGCGAGTTAGCTCGTGCCTCTGGTGTCCAGCGACGATCGCGTTATCTTTGCCACGTATAATCCCTCCGTAGGCCACTTTACTCGCGTCCACTTGTGTATATAACCCTCTCGAAAGCCGTCCCTTCTGTTGCCGGCAGGAATCCGCGTGCGGTTGTATTTTTGCTGCTCTTTTTCCTCGAGGGAAATTACTGACTTGACCGCAATACATTGTCTCATTCCTATTTAGTTTTCGGTTTAGTTGAATGCGTGTTTATGCATCATAATCATCAACAATCTTAAGATTGGTTTATCGCAGCTCTCCGTTTCACTCTCCTATCAGCTCCCTTTTTCACACCTACGTATTTCTCTTTGACATTCTTCATCACCTATATGCGAAGAAATCGTCCGTAGATTTTGACCGACTGACCGTACGAACTATTAGCATAGCGATCAGTTTTTTAAACCTATATTTTTATGTTGGTTTTCATTTGACCGTGAGTGTGTAATTTGTTTGAATCCACGTTGAACGCTGTGGTAGTCAAGAATTGTGGGTGGTGCAAGAATATCGCGGTTAGGTGAATACTTGGATGCGATTTCCATTTGGTATGGCGTTGCCAAACGTACTATTTCCTTGGTTTGAATATTCTCTATTTTGGAGCCTGGGTGGTTTTTTTTTGCTTATGTTTCGAAAACGGCGTTTACTCATGAGGTCATGTTCCAAGATTTTAGACCTCCTAAACGGATACCAATTGTAAAAATCAGCATAGGGTACTCCTGTCATTGTTAACTATGAGATGATTTCATTATTGTAAGCGGAAGCCTTTGGATTTATGTCTTTTAACGGTTAAATGGCTATCTTCGGCTGCGCTTAGCTCATTGACTCTAGTGATATGGTGAGCATATGAATGAGTTGTTGGGGAAATCAAATTACGGGTATCCTCATTTTGAGTATCCGTTATGGTCCACAATTAAAGGATCCATCTGATGAAAATTGTTTGGGAGTCGGATCTTTTGCCAAGTCTTCTCCCAGTCTATTATTGCAAGTGGAATGGACCTCACTGTGCTTTGGATACGTGGCCAACCTTATCTCTCAACCGTCTTACGACAATCATCTCACCCTAACTTCGGGCCATTGTATTTTTTTCATTCCTTTCATCTCACCTTCGTGATATTAACATCCCTCCCTACCATCCTATCCCTCTTGATTTCTTCCGTAGTACAGCCTCGCACAGGTCTCTTCGCTCTGCATCTCGTCAAAACTCGTCCCTCATGTCTAATGCATCTCGTTCCTTTTCGTATGATGGTGCGTCTTTCCTTTTTTCTTCCTCCTTCCTCCGACGACTGCGTCTGGTGGACCAAGCGCACTGCCATTCTCTCTCCTCGCTCCTATTTCCGCATCTCCTTGCTCTATTCTCTCGCGTTCCCCTCTCCCACTCTCCCTATTTCACTCCTCGGGCGTAACATCCCCCATGGGGCACGGCTCCGACGAAAAAGGCGCGTATGGCGCGTTGATACACTGCCGCGGGAAAAAATATATAAGCAAGGGCAGGCGGAATAGAATGTTTTCTCTCTTTTTTTTCTTGGGTCCGCTTGAATTATTTCTCTTTGCCTTTTTGGAATTCTTTCCATAAATTCGGGGGAGACGGCGTGTCGTCTTTCGGCTGTTTATTCCCCGCTCTCCTTTCCCCACCTTTTTCGCTCGAGGAATTGTGGAGACGGAGATGGGACTGGGGGCGGGGGGATAGTCACTGGTGTTTGAGCCTTCCCTACTCTTCTTTCAGGCTTTTCGGAGGGGGTAAATTTGCGGTATAAATCTTCGTGGTTGTGACTCCTTTTTCCGGGCGGATAACATGTGAGATTGTGAGGGATGCTGAGAAAAAAGTGAACTTGATATGGAGTTTATTTCTGTTATGCATTACTGTTGCTGTCTCATATTGGCCATGTAAAAACAGGAAGGGTATAATCCTTAATACGAATTTGAGCATGTGACCATCGTATAGCAGTGGTGCTGACTCCTTATTCTGGTAGAATGGCGTGTGAGGGATACAGAGAAAAAAGTGAACTTTATATGGAATTCATTTTCGATACGCATCACTATTGCTTCCTGAGATTGGCCATGCTGCAATTAGAGTCCTTGATACAAATTTGAGCATGTAATCATCGTATAACAGCGGTTCTGACTCCTTTTTCCGGTCGAATAACATGTAAGGGATTTGTAGAAAAAAGTGAACTCAACATGGAGTTTATTTTTGTTATTCAGTACTGTTGTGTATCAGATTGGCCATGCTGCGACAGAATGCGTATACATCCTTAATAAACATTTAAGCGTGTGACCTTAGTATAACATTGTATTCCAATTTAATGGTGTGTAACCGATATATTTTGAATTCAATTTAACCCTAACGCAGCGGTCAACGCACTAATGAAGTATTCATTTATTTTAATGGGATTTTATATTGAATTATCTTGTTAATTGATTTCATTAAAGTTTTTGGATGAAGTTTCCCAGTGTTTGATTTAAATTGGCATTTATTCTTAAATTGAATTTCAAGCTTGGTCGTTTACATCATTTTTACTTAGAAAAATTTGATTTATTTATCATTCAGGATAGGGAGACCATATAAGTTGGCTCTGCTCACGTGTGCTGAGGTAAAAAATTGAATATAATGTCAGAAAGTTTAAATATTTGACTCTTTGTTAGATATATTTGTGTAAATCATTTTTCGTATCTACGAAATCAAAATTTTATTATAATTTTAAGTATATACGACTACTTCTGGTGCATTTTTTCAGGTGTACTGCGTTTTTATGCATATATCTCTCCCTGTTAATGGTTTTCTGCCATTAAACATTATTTTTACGTAAACTGATCGCAACTACCTACGTGTGACTACTGCTTATTTAATAATTTCAAGCAGAGATGTTCTGGAACTTACTGATACTTCTGCAGTCATTGACATTTCAAAGTTAACGGCGGGGCTACAATAACGGACATGTTCGTCGCTCCTACGCTTGTATTCATACCTTATCTCTCCCGTAGCTATCTGTGTATCTTTTATTTTTTTACTACCTCTGGCTTTAGAATTCTACACCTCCGGCGAGATAATCCATATGCATGAGTGCCTTAAGCTCATAGTCACGCTTGCGTTTTTCTCCTCGCACGCATACTCCAGGCGCCTCAAACTTTTTCTCTGTATCTTTCTGCTGCTGTTTTGATATCGCTTCTATCTTTTTTTACAGCTCATCCCTTCATTTGCCTTTGACTCACGACCCCTACGGCACTACCCCGATAGCCCTGATTGCGGCTTGTGCTCAAATGCATAACGTCCAACGTTCACTCGTGCAAGTTTTTTTTCTGTTACAATTTTTTCCCCGACTACAGCCTTTCTAATGTTTTTTTAAATAGTTTATTTCTCCGCGTGTCCCTCCCGTTTACACTCGCTTCCTTAATCTCTCCTTATCTCGTTTCCCTTCCTTCTTTCTCATCCACTCCCCCGCAGGATTTTCTCTCCACCAAACCACTCCTCCTTTTTTCCCCGGCCTCCATCGCTTTCGTTTAGTCTCGCTCCCGACCAGCCAAAACCGCCAAGATTGGAGAGATCCCTCCTTTCTCCGGCTTGAATGAACCTCTATTTTGGGGAAGCAAGAGAGGCATCCCACTCACCCAATTGTGTGGGTGATGGGGAAAAGATGGGGTTTGCCCAAGGAGGGAATCGGTATCCGAGGTGTGTGCTAGGCGATGGTTTTCGCCGTCATCTTCACTCTTATATTTTTCGACGAACAGGCCATCGAATTATTCCTGTAACGTACATATCGATGGCTAAGTTCTAACAACACGTATCTCAAAAGTAGCAACTTTTCTAGAGAGCAAAAGAAGCGATTTATATTTTTAATTGTTCACAGAAATTAAAAACCAAAAATTCATAAAACTGTAAAAGAAGCATACATTTGCAAATAAAGAGTTGTTTTATTGCTTGAATTTTGTTTTTTAAATATCATTACACTTTGTTTAAGATACCTGTCACGCACCGGCCAAATTTTGAGATACGTGTTGTTAGAACTAAGTCATCGATATAGATTTATATCTTAAGAGCTGGGGACAATATCAGTTTGAAGTTAGGAGCAGTAATTTTTAATTATGAAAGCCTTTATGTTATTTTGCCGGTCTCGGTGGTGGCGGAATAAAAACCTTGCCTGCCAAACGAGAGGTCGTGCTTCGAGTCCTGCCTGGGTTGGTTGCCCCACTATCTGGGAATATTTAAACACTGTTCTTAAGGTGTTGTAGATGGAAGGAGATTATGAGAAACTATAAATCTGAAAGCTCTGAGATGGTAACACGACGGAATTAGAGGAAGAGACGAAATGAAAAATAATCATTGGTGAGGAGAGAGGGACAGTTGCTCGAAGGTGTGAGGCAAAAGAGAAAACTGTACTTTGAAGAAAACAAAGAGGTTTTTGTATAAAAAATGTATGAAGTTACAGATGTGTAGAGCACATTTGCAGGAAGATTTGAGGTACTAGGTCGGTCACTTGTTTCCGGGAAGGGGCAGGCGAAGTTCGTCTCGGAGAAGCAGGGGGGCGCAATATCTTCAGCTCCGTCCCCATGCGTACCCCTCTTGGTCTCCGCTTATCTTCTTCCTCAGGGTCGGAGTGTACAACAGAAATGCTCCGAGGGAGAGGGAAGTTGAGCTCGATCTGGGGGAAAGAGAAGTTCTACGTATGTGAGGGAGATTAAAGCGAATGTAACAGTGGCGAGCCTTAGGGACCGCGGGTCGGATGGAGGTCAAAAGAAGGGTAACCCTTCGTCAGGTGATGCGTTCAGGGGAATGTATTTTTTTCTTGGAGTTTTCCTTTTTTCCGCTTTCCCACCAGAAACCTTCCCGGAGTGAAGTGACCCTCCCCATAAAGCGCTGGCTTACCATGCCTTACTTTTGTTTACACAAGGAGGGATAAGGGGAAGGACGATGGCACTTTGAAAAGGAGGACTTATTTGTGTATTTTCTTCCCCGGACGTGAATCTTGATTCCTTTTTCCTCGTTTGTGCCTTATTTTTGCTCCAGAGAAAATCCGCCTTAAACAAGGGAATTTTTCAAGTCCCGTTTTGCCGTATCTTTAAGGCCTGATTACGCGATATATTAACGCGAACGAGTGAATGTCTGCTTATATGAATGATTTTGGTGGATCGGAATGGAACATGTACGAATGCATGAACCAAATAGAACATGCTCTATTTTCTGTACGTGCGTTCCTACAAGTTGGGTGGTTACACTGTGCATTTTGGTGTTCATTCTCGCGTTTGTACATATAGACATAAACTCGTACGTGTTAATGTATCGTGTCACCAGGCCTTTAGAAAATGTTGGAGTCTTTCGATAATTGTAATAGTTTGGTGTGATATCTTGGTAATTGTTTGCTTTTAGTTATCAATTAACAGCATGATCAATATTGGAATACACAAATTATCATCTTCTTCTTATCCCTCCTGGAGTTAGAAACACGAATTGTAAGTAGCGTGTTGAGCGAAGTTTCATGTGACCACAATCGCGTATACCCATTTTTTAATTTAGATTTTCTTGTTCCTCCTATACTGAGTAGCACGAGATATTGTGTTGTTAAGTATAATTGTGAGATAGTTGTGCATTAGTTTTACCTGACAGAGCGAACTTATAAAACCTTTTTAATCTAATTTCTCCAACAAATATTTAAACATTTCGCTGATACACATGTTCGTAGCTAATGCCGTTATGAATAAATTTGGTTAGTGTGATATTTTTTAGTGGGAACCACGGCGAAATGAATCGTGTCTAAAGAGACAGTTACGTGAAAATTGAATTTGAATCTACTGGTACTCACGTAAAATAATGAATTTCCCATTTCTATTTTTATGCAAAAATGGTAAAGCTAATTGAAACTTTTACTACTTAAGATTACGGATTGGTTTATTTTTTAAATTTTTTTTGCCCTCTCAGTGAAACTATGTACATCTACGAGACCCTTATCAAAGTAATTTTCAGACTGATCTTTTCGGTCACATTCTTTTATTTTTAAAATTTCTCGCAATTAAGTCGGTGATTCAGTAATTTTTATTCTGTGGGTGATGAGACGGCGATGCTCTAGTACTATTCTATTACTTGATTCGAACCGACGTATTGTTTCGTTTTTTTCTCACCTCTACTCCTTCTATGCGTTTTGTTCGGCCATATTACCTTAAAGGAAATGGAATGTAGTCTAAAATAAACCTTCAACCGATTTGGTCCTGATGATTTTGTATTCCGGTGATACTTTTCTTGTTCTTGTCCGACGTCACGTCTCAACACGGGCTCGCAAATCTTCTCTTTTGTGATACTTCGCACTGTAGTCGAATGTTTTGACATTCAAATGAACCCAAGGGTCGCTTTGGGACCGAGATACGAGGGTCCGATGTAAGTGTTTCGGAAACAAGCTTCGAACGTCATAAACGTCTGTTGCTGAATGACGATGAGCTCTCAAAGCAGAATGACGTAATTTTTGGGAGGGGAGCAGCTGTTGGACTGTGCTCAGCTCGTGTAGGGTTACTAAATAAAAAAATACACGCTTTTCTGTAAACATTACAATCTAACTTATCGCTAACTATTGGCAAATTCTTTATGTGTAATCGAATTCTCCGATTTTGGTAGTCCTCAGAAATTTCCATCTCAATTAAATTTTAATATTCACAGAAATTTACTCATTATGAAGATAAAATAAGCGGAAACACTCACAGAGGAAATTTTATGTGGTTATCTATTTAATATCATATCCCGAGTAATATTAACGATTATTTTGCACGTTTGCACTACGTGTGTAAGGTACTTCTTCGTGTGTTAAATCCTTTATTGCTGTATAATAATTACTTCAGTATTTCGTGCCTCAGAGCTACCTTCAATTCAGTAGTATTGAAATTTAGCGTTGATTTGCTGCAAAGAAAAGAATTTTAGTTTTTAATTGAATGCGGTTGCTGCATATTTACGTGGTTGCGATGTTAGGTTGAAGGGAAATGTTATAACTGTAAGCCGTTCCTTGTCATAGCTATTCGATTACTTAAGAAATTTTGACAAGTCTCTTCTTTACGTCGCCGTGGTTTTATTCTCAATTCATCAGCGAAAATGCTTCACTCTAAATATCTTTCGGTAAATATTCATAGAGTTACTTATTAATCCAAAGGATAGTTTAAAAACAGTGAGAATGCTTCGAATTAAAATAGTCTTGATTCAAATTAATAAAAGTGAATGGCTTGGCCAACGAACCTCGTTGTTTTAATGCCTAAGGATTCTTTGTATTCGAAACTGCGGGATTAATTTCTATATCTCAATTTTAAACATTCGCTTTTATTTTGTAAAGTCAGCTGTGCCATTAACTCTGTCGAAAAAAATTATCTTCTCTGTACTAACGTTGTATTTTTCCTCTAGCTAGGTATAAGAATTAATTTTTGGCCTTTTCTGTGCTGGATTCCATTAGTTTATTCGAATCTCTTCGTAAGATTTATAATACTTGTAATCCAGTGTTTGTTTCGTAGCAAGGCGAAATTTTTGAAAGAGAGATATGATTCTAGGTAAAAATTAATAAAAGTGAATGATGTTCATCATTCATGATCATCGCTATGCTCTAGTTTGATCTATTTTGGAAAAATTTCTATTGCTTGTTATGATGAGCCAAATTGGGTATTTTGCCGGCAACAGAACGCAATTATTGCAATTATCCCCGATTATCGCAATGTTTTAGTTTTTACCATTATGTAAAACTTTCCACCGGTTGTTATGATGAGCCAGTTTTTTTATTTTGTCGGCAAAATTTCAGGAACAACTCCTTGAAGTAACTCAGCCCTTCTGGTATCTTGCCTTGCATTACCATTGCGTACGATATTAATTATTCGGTTGTTATTACGAAGCTAATTTTCATCCCTCTCTCTCTTCTTCTTCTTCCTTTGGCTCTCGAGTTGTTCTTCCCTTGTGCTGCTCTTCCTCTCCCGTGCCCCCCCATTGCCTCATTATAAGGCTGCGAGCCTCCCGGCTCATGAGCGCCTCTCGTTTCAGCAGCAGCACCAGCCTCTCCTTCCCGCCTCTCCGTTCAGGCACACCGCCAGGCACGAACTATAGACCCGCGCCTCTCCCCTCTCTACCCCCCCCCATAACCTTCCTCCCTTTCCCTTCTCGCCATACCCCTCGACCCTCCTCTCACCCGACGACATCTTCCATCGTCCTCTGCAAGAAGAGTTTCAATGGCACCTCCCGATTCTGCGAATTCGAGTCGCTCCCTCCCTACTATTGCTTTTTGCTTCAGAACGCCCTCTGCTTGACGCTGTGATAATATTACGTGATCACTTGATCGCAAGAATAAGCATGTGGCCCAAATATTTCACCATTTAGTTATATTTGGCATTATTTTTTGCAATATTCGAAGACGACATTTTCGGACATTACAGGTATTTATCGACAGTAGGCTTAGTATTGTTTTTTTTTTAGTTGGGCATCGTGGTCCCAAATCGAAGGAAGCTCACCTCAATTCATTGTATTCTGCTGGAAGATGCAGTATTTCAATGGCACCTTCCGATTCTGCGAACTCGAGTCCTCCTGTCCTGACTCCTATTTCATTTTGTTTCAGAGCGCCCTCTGCTTGACAGTGTGATAATATTACATGATTACAAGAATGAACATTATTATTAAAGTATACGAGCGATTAACGTAGGTCTCCATGGAGTACTTACGAAGCATTCTGGCAGCCTCCCTATCCATCATGTACTTACCTCTTCAATTCACAGTAAGGCTTACTCCCTTTCATTCTATCAAAAAAAAATTTATTCTCTTCCTTCCTCTCCCTCGTTTACCTAACATTATACCCTCAAACACTATTTTCAACATCCCCTTCCCGCTAAATATTCGCTCTATCCATATCTTGTCTACTTCGTGTATCTCCTCACCCACTATGTATTGAACTTCGTCGTTTCTTCTCCTCTCCGTCCACCTCAACTTCTCCATTTTCTTCCACACCCACATTCGAATGCCTCCAGTCTTCTCTCGTCCTCACTTAGCGTCCACGTTTTCGCACCGTAAACTGAGGTCCAAATATTTCACCTTTTAATTATGTCAGTCATTGTTTTTTTTCAATATTCGAAGAAGTTATTTTTGGACGTCAAATGTACTTATAGGCAGTGCGCTTTTTGCTTGTTAGTTTTTATTAGTTGCGCATCGTGGTCCCAAATCGAAGAAAACTCGCATGAATACATAGCATGGACTATATTTTATATCCTTTTGTGTGAATTTCAAGTTATTAATTCTATTTATTTGATTTGACTTCAATGAAACTTTCATTTTAACTATTATCTCAAAGTAATCAAATTGAATCTGTATGATACTCTTATTCTTGTATCCATACTGTTTGCAAGAAATAATGTACCGAACTGGTTTCCAATAAAAGATTTGTACTCGCTTCAATACGTTGAAAAAGGATAGTTATGATTTTTTACCAACGTTTCCTTGAGGAAAATATGGCACATATCCTCCGACGCCATCTGGTGTCCCAATTCAATTTTTTCTCCAGGAATATTGGAATAACCCAATATTTATTTAGTGAGTCTGCTATTTGTTTTCAAAATGAAAGATTGGTTTGGGCCGTGGACAAATGCTTGTATTTACGTTGGGGAGAGTATAAGGTTTGATCCTGAAGACATTTTTCTCGTTAGTGTCAACATTGACATCAGTTGCAACTGTCATTTACCTGTAAATAATCTGAATATTACCGGCCACGGTTTCATCAAAGCGTGTAAATTATTTGGATATTTTCCATTGATGCCAGTTAGCATCCTAATTGAAGTCATCTTTCATTACGAGATTGAACATTAGGCAGTAAATATTTTTATTCATATTATAATCATTACTTTTTAAAAATAAATTATCTTGGCTTAAATATTTGAGCATAGAAGCTATTTATTACTTGTTATTTTTTGTTGCGTACTCTCTTTTAAGCGTGAGAGGATCTTAATAGTAGCTCATCTCTTTACCAAGTCCTCACATGGGTGAATCGACCCAAAAATGATAGCCAGCATGAATTTTCAGTATGATTTACTTTCTACAGATATTCCAGGAAGATATCCTGTGTTTTGGCTGTTGGAAGGAACTGATCCAAGCTTAGGAACAGCATTACTTCCGTTTTATTTCGGATTGCTGGCGTCATTGGTGGCCTCGTCAACTGCTTGCTTTTCGGGACCGACATATCACCTTACATGCTGACCGACCCCCGAGTGACCACATCTGTTTCAAATCTCCACATTTGGCCTTTCTAACGATTCCAACCTTCTTTACTTCCTTGGTTGAACATGCGCCCGTTGTGGCTAGAGACGTATCTATGAGCCTGAGATATTCGATGACTTTGTTCCAGAGTTTGGTGGAGCAGTTGAAAGAACAAATGTCTGGAGCATTTTCTTTAAAGAATTAGCTTAGGTTTCCCTGGATATTTTTGCCTTCAGAACGTAACAGTAAGAAGTGAAATCTCTCTAAATTCGATCTACCTTTATCTTTCTCTTGATGGTTTAATTGTATTAAGCATTCTTTTTTTGAACGCTGTACGCTGCTTAGTTTTCCTATACACTCACACGCCAGACTTAGTCAATGGCATGTGAAGTTCACACATTCAGAGTCATGGTAGCAGTTCCTTTCCTAAGACCTTCTCGCAATTCGAGGATTATTTATTTAACGTATGCTTCACCTGGACTTCATGTTATCTTTAATATTTTGAATAAAATTTCTTTAACTTTTTCCGCCCCGCTCATAAAATTCTTCCTGGATTAGTTCACAGCAAATATTTTCTATATATTATCGTTATAGTTCTACTTACTTTGGTTTGTCCACTTCGGTTGTTCGCCTTACGTTAGGGTGTCTTTCTCTTGAACAGCGACGACCATATTCAGCTATCCATCTCTCCGCTGCTCACGAAAGAGTGGATGGCTGTGATGTGAATCATCAAGTACCTCAGTGGAATATTTCTTTACTTCATAATGTGACGGTCGACAGGCTTCGTTTTTCTTTTACTGCACGATGCATGAGTTTTTTGAAGTTTGGCTTTGCATATTCTTACTACCCAAACAGCTCTCATGACTGAAGTGCTACCTCATCTGTAGAAGAGGGGAGAGTTTTTTCCGTTAATATGGATTGAAAGTGTAAATACCGTCGAATAAAATTGAGACAAAAATCCTAGAAGGAAAGGGTATTATTTAGATGATATTTCAAAAATTGGAAGGAAATATGAAAAGGGTGGAATTTTTATCTCTTTTTCAAATCGAATTATCTTTACATAGCCGATGTATTCTAAAATATAATTTCTCCGTTTATTTTTTAGGCTATATCTTGTGCCCTATGCCAAAGCCGTCATATATGGAATCTTTTCTGGATGTATGGAGAAATATATCACTGCTCCCAGTGCGTATACTCGTCGATTGCATGTCTGGGCTTCGGTTTTCTTTTTTTTTTCTGAAATTACCGCTTCATCCTATACAGTTCCTTATCCTCATACTTGGTTGACTCAGCGGCCGTATTTTTATGTGAGTAAACAGGCCAGGCATCGCTACTCGATTTAGCGTGTTAGATGCGAAAGATATTCGTACCTCACATGAATCCGTTGGTTTTATTGCCGTCACACCCGAAAGGGGATTGTGGTCATGAAGGGTATTTCCACCAAGGTGAGGGCGTAGTTTTTTTTCTACGCAATATAGAAAGTTATGTAGTATACTTGACGGGGAATGTTTGCAAGCTACGGTGAAAACTTGAACGAAATATTCGTTTTTCCTAGGCGAATAAACTCATATGGCTCTTGTGTGCGAGGAATTATTGAATATTTTACCTCGGCAATTGTCATTCGTGGCAATCTTTCAGGATGTTTTCTTGACAGTTGTGGACTCAACGTGTAACTGGTGAACTCTATGGGAGGAATAAATTATGTTAGATTCCTAGCATATATATTTAACGATGCACATAAATTTTACGTGCCCAAGACGCTAATTCCACGAAAAATAAATTAATAAATCGCCGCTTACTCTTCTGTTCACAAGGGAATTTTGTTTTTCCGAATTTGCATTTTGTGTATCGCGTGATTATCCTACTAGGAAGAAGTATTTGTTTTTTTCTGTTGAGATGTTGGTGAAGAAATTATCGAGACTATTTGGTACTGAAATAGCGAGTATCATAATTATTCAAGGTGTGGTGGTTTTCGGAACAGGATATGGTTGTTTAGATTCAGAATTGAAAAAATAATGTGCAAGTTCTCGTATTGGAATCTTTTTATTATTACATATTATTACAAGTAAGTTATTGCCTGGTGGTAGCATAAGGTTTAAAATAAATGAAAGGCTAGCTGTCTGAAAATATACTAGTAGGATAAAAAATACCATTACAGCGGGTGCGCATGGAAGTTTCTAGAAATAAATTGCCTTTGAGGGTACCCTGGATGCCGCATAAGGATCCGTACGTATGCTTTCGATCGTTTTCATCCGCAATGGTCTTATTATTTTGGTCGTGGAACATCCCAGACGGAGGAGAGGGCGCTAGGGTTCCCGCGCCCGCAAGTGCATACACGTGCGTGCTTCAGTTTAATAGGTAACCGCAGAGGCAGGGAGAGAGAGTTGGGGTGGGAGAGAACTGCTTGTTTGTTTCTCCACTGTAATGGCTCCTTTCCCCGGGCCATGTCCACCCGGCTCATATCGTTATATTCCCTCCGAAATGGGCCTTGAGGAGAGAGGAGACAGCATACGGAGAGGTTGCTGTGGTAAAGAAGAAAACAGAGAAGTAGATTGTTGATTTTGGCTGGTAGAAACGGCGAAAAAACTGCAGGGCCTGCGGAGAATGGGACTTCTCCTAGCTGGGAGTCGAACCTCTGTCTGTTCAATGATTTATTGCCGAAACGGTATCGAAGGATGCTTAAAGGCTTTCGTATATATTAATTAACACTTCATTACATTGATTCCAGCGGTGATGATCTGAAAAATAAATAATAATAATAAAACGACTCTTATCGGGTGAGATTGGGACAAGACAGTCCCATCCTCCATCTAACCCCTATAAACGATGCACGTATTAGAAAATGTGTTTAAGATCTACTCCACTATTCTTGTACGACTACTCCAGTGTCTTCTGGTATTATTTTACTACCTACCTTAGAGAGCTATAGGAAGGTTGTATTATATTTTTAGGGAACGTTTATGTAATTGAAATCAGGAATCTTCACATTTAGCAATGTGCGATGTTGAAGGGAATATTTGTTAATTTTTGGAAACGATTGATGTTTGGTGAAGCAGGTGGAGAGACTCAGAATATTCTCGCGTATGAACGCTGTTTATTCATGCTTACGAGCAGAGCCGTCACGAAGTGGCGCAAAAAATATTTTTCCAGGGATGGATTTGGTCTTTGGGAAGTGAAGAGGGAATTGACATAATTAGAAGATACGAATATGGTAAAAGTGTTCACAAGCAAAGAGCCATTATGAAGGGGTGAAAAAATTCAAGCGATGATGTATTATAAACGTTGTTAGGACTAGGGAAGCCAATGGGGCATTAAAATAATGAGAAAATTCGCGTTGGCGCTCGCACGCTTCTGCAGTATTCTTTCCTCCGGCGGAGTTTGAGAAATGTGGGAGACGGCGGAGGAAAAAAGGGAAGGTTCGAGGTCTCGGACAACAACCCACGATCCCTCCATATCTTACGGAGCCGCTGTTCTCCGCGGGAACACGCGTCGCTCGCCGTCCTCGGCTAGATCACGCACGCTGCCACACGACGTGGAAAGCGAACGCCCGCAAACAAGCGGGGGAGAGGGGCCGCTCCGTGCGTTTGGATGCGGGGATTGATTCGCGAATGGAAACAAAGGGCACGCGCCCTGTGGCGGCGTGGGGTCGCCGCTCTGTCCTCGACTCTCTCTCTCCCACCCTCGACACGACACTCCCTTTTTCTTCCCATGCACCCCCTCTCTCCCCCCCCTAGGTATTCTCTCTCATCCTCCTCTCCACGTTTTCCTCCGTCTCCTACCCGGTGTCCATCTCCCTTAAGATCACTCCTTCTTCCTTCAGCTAGAATAGTATGGTATTTGGAGGAGGCGACTGACAGCTGTCATTTGAGGGAAGGGTGGAGAGAAACCCGGCGTCGGCATTTGCCTATCCTTAACGAAAGGCACCAAGGGACCACGGCATAGTGTCCCATTCAAAGGACGGAGTGTTGCGATTGAAATGTCCTCCACACATTATCCAACGATTTGATCGATGGATTTTTCTCATTTTTAGGAAAATTCACCAGAATCGTTGGCACATTAATGGCTTTGCCTGGTTTCGCTAATAGTAGGGTCCTCTTCGCTTCTATGGCGTTGAGGTGTCTTTCCCTCTCCCGTTCCTTCCTCTCCCAGAGGCGTCGTACGGCTCCTATCGCGGCGGCGCCTCTTTCCTTTTCCCTTCCTCCCCTCCCCGGGTGATCGGGCGTATAAGCCACTGGCTTGGTTCCCGACTCCGGTGCGTTGTAACCTCTAAGGGCTTCCCTGAGCCCTCAGACGTTGTTCACCACACAACATGTCTGGCACTGTCTGAAAATCCTCTGCCACTGCCGCGATTGAACCCGAGTCCACGGAGTGTGAAGCCAACACTCTAGTCACCACACCATCCCTCTCCCTCCTTCAGCTAGTTAGGCCTGAACGGTGGTGAGGAACACTAATCGTCTTCACGTTCGTGATATTATTTTGCCTTCTTCATCACCTTGACGGGCAGTGCGGGTGAAAATAGCATTATGCAGATTCCTATGACTCTCACTCATGGTGAATGTTCCGATATTTCCCGAGATAAATCCGTCAATTTTGTAAGAATAAGTCTCATTAATTGGGTTAAACGATGGAGGTCATACTTCGTGGAATTTCGGTTCGTTAAACGTTTAAATTAAACTACTTGCTTGCTTCGCTGATCCATCCCTCTTCAGAAAAAAACGAGTGGTTGCAATAACTTTTAAAATCAGTGGAGAATCACTGTAGTAGTTGTATCGTACTCTTTCTTACTGCAGAGACAAATTCATATGTCCTGCGTTTAATGAGGAAGTGTGCGGAATCTTGAAGCTATAAATCGTCGAGTTTCGTCCCTTCATACCGTTAATCAGTAGAAATTTTCCTTGTGACTATTGCTGTAGGTTTCTTTGTCTCTATCCCTTTCCTTTTTTCTCCTAATGGCTTCATCTCGCAACGGTGAGGAGAAGATGTCTGGACGTTGTCCAGGTGTGGGAGGGAGTGTGAAGGGAAGGGTTTGGGTTTTTAACCGCAAGTGGGATGGGAATAAAGAGAGATGGAAACAGAGGGCGTTCTTCGGATGAGACTGGGCTGGGGAGGGAAAAAGGTGGAAGTGCGGTCGAAGGAGACAGTTCCCTAGAGCACACTCCCCTTGCGCTAGGGTGAGGAATTTGAGCTAATTTTATTGCCTCGCAAATCGGCAAAGGATTAATTACTTTATAGGACGTAACTTATTGAATCGGCTTTACGTAATGAATAGTAAGAAATTGAAATTCGACATAAATTTACTATGGTACGACCTAGGTTTCGACGTGGCACTTTTTAACAGATGATGACGTGCCACGTTGAAACCGTGATCGTACTTACATGAATTCATGTGGAATAACAATGTTATTTACTTTTAATTATATAAGGGAAAGAGGTGTTGAGGTGCACATATTTGAGAATTAAGATAGAATCCCAGGAAGTGAGTAGTTTTTCGGCGGATGATATTATTTTTGGGAACGTCCCACCGAACTCCCTACATTCACTGGCAGCACTCGGGAGAGATATAGGCACAGACGTAGATGCCTCACTTTCATGAATTCTTATATAAATTTGTTGGAATAAACTGCAACGGCTTAAGGATTTTCATGGAACTATCCCAGGATTACAACGCGAAGGAGTTATTTCGGTTCACTTTTCGCCCTTTTCAAAACTAGCAATCTAAGGTACGTGCTCGATCTCGATTGATGGTGCATCAAAACGTCATCCGTATCATTCAATTTTTTAAACGAGGAAATCTCACCGCTAAATATAATTCTATCGCTTTTTAAATATTTTTTATCGTTTAATTAATGGTAACATTAATTTAAATGCACCGTATTTTTGTTGAGTTTCTGGCCAATGGGGCCGCTGTTTTGATTCAAATAATGTGGCAAGCTTTTATTACATTGAAATGTTCTCTTCTCTCGGTTCAATTGAATTTATAATCACGTACATTTTAGACTGGTACATTGAAAATGTGAAAGTTTTGGCGTGTTTTTGTGTGGTTTGAGTATGCGAGCATTAGCATATTTTGTCAGTCAACGTGAATATTTTTATAGAATGACAAATTGATGATTTGATTATTTTTTACGTATCATAATGCATTTTTCCCATTTTTCACCTTAGAATTCCCACGTTTATTGCGTGATGGGTTATCCTTGTTGACCTCTATTTTAAAATTCCGTCGTATGAATGAATTAGTTTTCGTCGAAAATTTCATTATTATTAACATAAATTCCTCGATGAATGCGTTTGTGTATATTAATTTCACATTGCCTCTTATTTTAACGAATTATTTAAAAATTTGTTTTTTCTATCTTCCTTAAATAAACGGTTTACGTTATTTTTGGCCGCTTTTTTGACGAATGAAATTTAATTTAAAGGTCTTATTGGAAAATATTGTTATTTTAAGTAACAGAGAGTATACAACTCTGGCGCTTTAAAAATCAATCAAGGGACATCTGTGGCATTTTGTTTTCTCAGTTTTACCTTCTGACAGACCAATATTACAACTTTTTTATTGTTCAACTCTATTTTAACTCTTTTACTTTCGACTACAATGTGGTCGTAACCATTTATTTTGGCTTGTTTTGTCTAATGTATTCGTGAGTATTATGTATGATCAGATATTATCCATTAAATATGTATCCAGATTTTTGTCAGTGTCTCCCCTTCAAGGTTACATTACGGTACCTAATGTGACATTTCAAACGCATCTCTCTTTTGCTCGATCGATATTACATATATGTCTTCTCTATTTTTTAACTTTAGTCCCATGTTACTTAGGGAATACATTTTCTTGGCGTAGACAATTGACTCTTGTTTATTATCAATCGTAACTCAAATATGACAACTTACCACAATCCATATCGTCGGACAAATATTTAAAGTCAATACGCGTGAATCAAAAGAATCGCCGTTTTCATACCTCTAACAAATTCTAGAACCAATTCTTCTGCTTAGCACTCATGTGTTCATTGATACGAAATACATTTTAAAAATAATTATAGGGTATATATAAAAAGGGTATATTGGAAAAAGATTAGTATTTTACTGTCTCGTACTAATGCCATGTAATGATCAAAAGGAGACTGTGAAAAAGTCAAAGGAAATGAAGATTTTATTCGGAGAAATGACAGGGAAAAAATGATGAAATCGATAGATTCGGCTATCATTCAGTGAAAATTCATACTGAATGAAGATAAACATTCTTTTTAAATTTCCACAGAATTTTTAATTGGTACGCCGCGTTTCAACGTCATTCGCGAGTTCTCGAGAATATATATAATAAACTCGAGAATAACGCCTTAGCGTCGAAACGCGACTTATCAATAAAACATTCTATGGGAATATACAAAGGTTATACCATAGAGCTATCAAAGCACTAAGTGTTATACGTCTAGTACCATGAGCCTCGGTTCAATTTCAATTGGAAATAAGGAACCTTGATGGCGTAGTGGTCTGCGCAGTTGCCCAAAAATCCAAACGTCCGTGGTTCGATTGGATTTTTTCTCGTGGAAATTCATGTACATTTTACAAAGGCTGTTTAACTTCATTCAGGGAAAAATGAATTAGTGTTGGTGTATTGGTTGATCAGTGGGCGGGGCCTTGGGGACTAGGTGGGAGAAGGGGTATGGGCACGAGAGTCTCGCTTCAGCGGGTTGAATCGCCTTGGTCGGAGACCGCATCTTCCATGCTGCTGCAGCAGCAGCATCCTCCATCCCATACAAGCCCCGCGCATCCAGCGACGACACTTTTATCTGGCCACGCCATCGAGGCGTCCGCCGCCCGCCATCACTCATTTGGCCGGCCTCAACTCCCTTCTACCGTCGGTAGCCCTCCGCTCTACGGCTTCTCCCTTTTAGTACTCCTGCATTCGTCTCCTTCGGCGGTCGTCCGATGCGCCACAAGCGCTAATTGGGAGTGCGGTCACTTCTTATTTTCTTGGCATCCTAGATATAATTCTTGGTTTCGGGCGTGACTTTATGGAATCGACTTGGCATAATGATGTGCCAAAAACTTTAAAATTTATCATAAATTTAATAGTGTACGTCATCATATGAAATTGTGACGTGGCACGTCATTACCAGATGATGGCGAGGTCGCACAGTATTAAATTTATATTTGTTATATTTATATTTTTTATATTTGTTATGCTATCATATACACCAATGAGATGTTCCGAATGTTATTTGGACGGCGAAATAAGGAGTGCGTATCCCACCTTATAATTATGATGTTATGTATTTTTCAAATCTTTCTCAAATTCCTCCTAATCCTCCAAATTTTTCTTTAGTCTCACCATTTTATCATAATAGTTCAAATTGTGCATACGATCCTTCGAGGGTGGCAGCGAGTTAAATGAATCCATGTCATCTGAATTGCCAAGGTACATTTTTTGATAACATTTTGAGCGAAATATTTGGACATTTATAAAAACAAGTTCAGTTAATTGATTGATTTAATTAATTGAATTTAACAAATCAATTCATTTTATTGAATTTCGCCTCACATATAGGCACGATAAAGTTTTAAGATACAGACATTATATTCTAAGGAGTTTGCACGAAGCATATGAATGAGCTGTTTGCTCTGGCAACGCAGGTGCTTGAGATTTGGCTACTTGCATTGTAGGCATTCAGTTCGATTGTGGTTCGATGCTGTGGTATCCTTAGGTAGTAAAATTAGTATACGATCTTAAATAGGAAATTATGGTGAGTATAACACCCTCAAGGTTTTATATTTTCATTGACATCGTTATTTCGTGCGATGACGCTCTTTTTGCAAAGTGAATGGGCTTTGTGCCACGAAGTTTTTATTTTCCTCCGGCAAATCCACTCAGCGAAAGGAAATATTTCCGCTGCAATAAAGGAACCAACTTTGTGAATTCTCGAAATGGTTTATTAAGGCCTCTTCACCATGCCACGGTATGTTGCAGGGAGTATAAACGATCAGTTGTTTGCTTCGAGTTTTTATTTCTTTTTTGAATGCCGAAATGGGTTAAAAAAGGGAGGGAGTTTGCGGATTGTGTTATCGCTTGAGGGAAGGAGAATAGGATGGGGTGTGAATGCATGTGCGTAGCACGCGGGGAAACACTGATTTCCGCCGTGTAAACCACTCCCCTCCGATCTCGACGACTCGGATTCAATCCCTTGATTCCTTTAGTCCCTCCACATGCGCGCACCAATCTCTTACCCCTCCCAACGCAGTCGGAGAACGCGCCTATCCGTTTGGGCGCGGAGGTTGAAGAGGGGGGGAGGTTTTTGAGGAGGGGACAATGGTGAATTCTTGCACGTGGGTCGTCCCCACCACTGCCAACACTGCGTCGACGTAAAACATGAGCTGGTCTCAAACTGTTGCGGGGAGGGGGTAGACGGAGAGGGGTAGGATATCGGCTCATGGGGTTGGGGTAGAAGGTGGGTGGGTTGGGGACGGCCTGTCGTCTCGCGGGGGCGGCAGGACGAAGATGGGGGAATTCGTTCGTTTTGGTGAATGATTCATAAATCAATTGTTCTGTTGGAGGAGTCGAAGTTTGGAAGTCGTTCTCGTTCATACACATCTTTAAGGGGGGTATCTGCCGACTTTCTATAGTGAGGGGGAAAGCAGTATAATTCGCTATATTAATATACAACGAGGATGAAGTTCGCCATGAGAAATATTTGGCCTAGCCGGGATTCGAACCTGGATCTCCTGTTTGCCGGTCAGATGTGCTAGCCAATTATATCACCAAGCCATTGTCTCTGAGCGAACGTCAGTAGTGTCAAACAAACAAATATTTGAAAATCCCGCAGTATTGTAGGAAATGATTGTCCGCAAAAGTTATTAATTCATTTCTCCATCCCATTATATATGTAAATGTACGGCCAGTTTTATAATATTTAGTTAAATTTTGCGGAGAATGAAAATCGGAATCGAATTCTTCCATTTGTGTGAATTTGTGAGCACAGTTAACGCTATTCGGAAATACTTTGCTATGATTTTCGAATGACCTCAAATTAAGTTTACTGCTGTATCATATTATGGTTATCGCTAGCTAGGCATTAAAAAAATCGACCCTAAGTATGTAACTGGAAGAACGTATGCGTGACCCATTGATTCAAGTCAACTGAAAGAGTGGTATTCCAGAACTATACCTCTACTCTTAATTCTGACTAGAACTCAACTCGGTAGCCACATTATTATTATGAGATGAGGTCACGAGGTGATAGAATCGCTTGCACTCCAAAGTTGAGTGGTTGAATCGCATTCAAATTGATTCGCCAAATTCCAAAATGACCGCCACCTACCCCTCCTGTTTTTGAAATGAAATATCTCTTGTAAAAATACTGCTGCGTACTGAATACTCTAGAGATGCTAGTGTTTGATACCACGATGACAAGAGTTGGGTTAGTTGTATTATTTAGTAAATTTTACAAATCCACGCCATCACATTTACTCCAGCTCAAGGAGTTCATCTACACCTGCGTGCTACCTCGCAAGCCGTCTCAATAGGCGTGTGGCGGGGGTGTTAGGACACCAGCCTATCACACTCAAAAACGAAATTCTCTGACGAAATTAAGCCTAGCATTTATTAAGTCTTTTGTCGTGCGGCGGAATAACGAATCCCCTTACCTATTCCCATACCCTAAGTTGAGTTCATGTTAGTTGCTAAAATGCTGACTCTAACTCAACTTGAGTCCGAGTTCTGAATCAATGAGGTAGAGTGAAGATGGGGTCAGGATCTGGAGTACGGTCCAAAGAGTCGTTCACTGGAGAACGACCCATCTGTGGAGTGGTGGAGGAGGCATTCTCCCGCCACGAGGAGGGTGAGGCCCGCGAGGGCCGGCCGAGGGAGGCGGCGGCGGCAGTCGGGGGGCCGCCGCCGCCGGAAGGACAATTGGGATTCATCGCCTACTCTCGTACGGTCCCTGAATGTGTTTGTGTCTCATTCGCGTTGTAGGAGATTGGAATGATAAAGGGGTCCAAAGGAGTATGACGGCGGGAGGGAGGGGAAGGGGGGCGAAAGTTGGCTGGATCATAGCGGGAGGATGGCGAGGTGAGGTGTCGCGTTGCTTGTGGGAGGTGGGGCGGCCGGTGGTGGTTGGGCACGATTCACCGAGCATTTGGATTATTTTATCACAATGCAAGTGTTACTCCTCTGCCTCGCGGGCAGTAAAATGTTTCAAGGGTTTCCTTTTTTAGTTTTTATGCTCCCCGCTTTATTACTTTGGGGACTTACAGGCTACCTCCCTCTCTCCCTCTTCCTCGGTTGGTGGAAAAAAAGAATGTCTCTATGGTCGCGGTTGAATTTGGATGCAGGATGTCGTCAGGTTTGCATTTTCGGTATGCGCTGGCTCGGAAGACATTGTTGGATTATGGACTGCCAATTGACCCTTAGTTCTGACCGCTGAATTCCTTGCAGTGCGTGTCGTTTTGAGTTTCATACATCTCGGAACGGGGTGTGGTGGAGACTTGGTGCTCCGAAATTGTTCTTGGTATTTCGGACCAACTCATTGAGGATTTTCTTTATAGACGGGGTGAAAAGTAGAAAATGTTTTTTCAAGTTTACTCAAATCGTAAGCTTGGCATTTCTTGCGACTGGGCTATGTTACTAGTATGGATTTTTAGTAAAATGGCCACGCCTTTTAACTCCATTGAGAATTTAAATACTTCTTATATTTGCTGTTTAAACTGGAGGCTCTATTTAGGTTCTGTTCTTCCTAAAAGTAACATTATGAAAACACCCCGGTAATAAATTTTATAATGAATCGATTGCAAATATTCCTTTTCTTTACTGGTGAGAAGTTATCTGATAGAAGAATGAATATCTGATTTGCACTTCCTGAATTAGTCTATTTTAGGGAATTGACTTTATGGCCGTATGAGCAAAGACGTTATTGAGTATGTGTTATCGAGCATGAGCTTTGTGTAAAAATTTGGAATTGGGGCATTCATTATACTGATATGTGCATTTTTAACAATTTAACTTTTTACTGCTGATATCATTGAAGAAATTTATTTTATTCAAGGCTAAATTTGAACCTTTTCCTCTTCATTAGGAATATTCTGGAGGTTTTTTGGTTCGTTCCAGTTAGAAAATTTAGCCGCAGTCTTGAAGCAAGTCGCAGTTCAAAAATGCAGTTTGTGAAGACTTTGGAAATAAATGAAATTCACTTTTAGTATGTTCATGCATTGATTTCTTCTTGCATTACACGAAGCGGAAACCGGGATTTCAATAAAATATTTAACATTTTGTGTTATGACAATCTCTAGGGGGTTTGAAAATTGCACTTGCAATTGAGGTTGTCGCGTCATCGAGGGTCGTGTAAGCGAGGTTGCACTGTACTCGCTGGTGCTATCGAGCTTGTGCCTTAACACAAATATGCTCGACCAATCCTTATACCCTATTATGCCCGAGTGGGTGAATGTGACTCAATATGACCATGTTTGCATATTTTACACAATTTCTTCCTTGTTTTTTTATTAATATTGTTTATAAAGCATTTGGGAGGGTAGTAGAAAATTTAATTAAACGAAAAATATTAAAATTGTAGTTGTTCAACAATTTCTATAGTGTTACGGGAAACTAGCTTCCACAAATTTGTGAATACTTACACTTTTACTCTGATGGTTTTGGGAGGTACAATGAATTTCAATGGTATCAGGTTAAAAAAAATTACAATAACATTTTGACAAAAAAATCAACATAAATCACACCGTTACATTGAATACAACGAAAAAGTAGAAAGGCTGAAAATGGATTTGATAGTCTAGGTTGAAATGAGCCATCCGGGCGTGGCAGGTGTAAGTGATGAGAAAGAATAGAATAAATAATGATATCAGGCCTAACTTTTGCACAGCGGTAAACCAAACTTAGTAATTAAGAGTCATGAAATATGAGTCCTAAATATTTCTTCCTTCCAAAATAATCAGCATAAACATTCTCTTTTGGGTCATATTGACCTAGCCGGGTATTTTAGTGTTAAGAAGACAAGGGTGGCTGGTTTCTCTCTGTCCTTTTGTTCACCCGTTTCGGGGCTGAGCCTCTCCGCAAACTCTGAACCGGGCAACACCCAAGAGCTGGACGACTCGATCCGAAACGCCCGCGCGCGCCGGTCGCCCCCGATGCGGAGAGATAGCCGTCCGACCGAAAGAGCCCTTCTCTACACTCACCGCCTCTTTCGACTCTTTTTTATTCTTCCACCCACCTTTCGTTACGCTCCTGCTTTTCCCCCATACGATCCAGTCAAACCAACTCCTCTTGGGAGTTCCGAAAACTGCACACACGCCTGCTGATCGGGACTGAATTTCGAATCGCGGCGAGGCATTCAAGAAAAAAAATTGCAACTAGCTTTGCACGACCGAGAGGATTGATGCCAATTTTTTTTATTTCATCCCGAATTGCAGTGGCAGAGTCGGAGCAAAAATACCTCCACTCTCATTGTGCGAGGCATGTTTTTAGCCCATTCCCTACTCCCTTGCCTCGTCTCCTTGATATTCCTTTTATTCCGTGGGGGCTCGGAGAGATTGAGCGCATGGATTCAATGGGGCGGGCATTAGCGTGTAGATACAATGGAGATATGAATGTTTATAGTCTTCCCGGCTCTCCAGCCCTAGTAATGCACTCGCATGCTAATAAAATCCGTTGAAAACGAGACATCTGCCAGCAGTTCTTGCCAGAGAAAAATTACGCTCACCGAATCCTCGTGCATTCTTATTTTTTTTGGAAGGATTTGTTCGGGCTGCCTTAAATGGTGAGAAGTCGCGCGTTTCAGTGAGTGAGCTCTGACTTTGTCATCCTCTTGAATACAAAAGGTATCACTTCTCAGTTTCAGCGAGCTGTGAATTTCTTCATTCGCTGATTATAATATCGGTCGGTGTCTTGTAATTTTTTCCTTTTGCGTGTGTTTGTATCTTCATTTGTGACTATTTTCTGGGCGAATGCCTATTAACCCATTTTAATTATTTTCATCAGTTTGGTTTTAAATTTTGTTCTTGTTGATTTCATCTCAAAAGATTACCTAAAAAGATTGCGGGTTTGATGCATAATTAAGAGAGGTAATCGACCCTAAATAATAAGTTTGTGTTTTGTATAGCCTTTCTTTAATTATAAAAAATGCATCGGTGGTAAAAATACTACTTTCGTAAGTTGAATATAACGTCCCTAACACAATTGAACCTGGTTACAGTTCGGCCTCGATTGGTCGATGGCCAAGTGTTGGAAATTCAGATGAAATATCTATTGTAAACTGATGGAAGTATTCAGAATGAAGCACTATTTATTTTTCACTTGCGAAGCACTTTCGATTGGATTCCAAGAGTTGCAACCATCGCTAGACATTATCGATAGCTTTTTAATTTACGGGAAATCAATTCTCTGATAAACATATTTAACTTTGATGAGGATTCGGTTGAAATAGAATGAATCAACAATGAGGAAAATTCCGAGGTAGATATGTGGCTTAATCGTTTTTTTTTGAAAGTCAAATGAATGTTGCAGGTTGATATTCAGTGGAAATCTATTGTAGGAAATCAAGTAAAATACTTAGCACTCATCCGTAAAAGTATTTATTTTAAAAAGGAGTCGACATGTTTCACTGCACTGCAGCCTGATGATGATGCTGCAGTGTATTGAAACATGTGGACTCCTTTTAAATAAATACTTATACGGATAAGTGTCCTTTGTATCCAAATATTTTTGCCGGAAATCGTAAACGGGGAATACTTGCAAGAGCCGAAGGGAATGAATGAATGGTTTTATTAATGGTCTGGAAAATCCATAAAATTAAGAAACAGAAGTACAGAGAACATTATGCTCAAAATGCAATACACATGAATTAAGTAAAGCATAAACACAAAGAGTAAGTGAATACAAAGGTTTAAAAAAATCAAATTAATCGGCGCAAAGATTATTACTTTTCAAAACAACAGTGATACTGTTTTATATATTCGTACAATTCCCTCTTAAAATATTCCGGGGTGGAGGAACATTTTATTGAGGAGGATAATGATTTTATGAAACATGGATTCTATGATCAAGAAGGAATTTAGGCACTGGTTGGCACGGGCTTGGGATATGTGGAGAAGGTTTAGGCCTGCCCGGGTTCTTCCGAGGGAAACAGTGGTTCTGGAGGATAGGGAGGGATACGATGAGGAGGTATTCATCGAAATGCTCAGTAAGGACAGCGGGCAAGTGACTAAGGAGGAGCGATTTGCCCTCCGCGGCAAGCCGCAGTGACCTCACCGACTGCTCGTGGATGGCAGCGCACGTTCTATCCAGTGGCGGACAATGACGCGTTGGCATCCGAGAGGGTGGGCCCGGCGATGGAGGGGGACATCGAAAGAGGAGGGGAGGGGGGGTGAAAAAGAGAGGGATGTCAAGTTCTCAGGGGTGCGCCCTCTGCATGACTGTGACAGTGTGTGTCGAACGATGTGGGAACTCCAATATAAAGCCTGAATCCAACCCTTTTGAGGAACAGCTCCAGCGATCGCTCCAATGATGGCTGAAAAATGATGACATTTTCACGCGATCATTTTTCTGCGATAGCTGAAGGGATGGAAATCCCATCCCTTTCGCCATCACTCGGCACGTCCCTTTTTCCGTCTATGAAACCATCGCTGGCACCGTACTGCAGCTAATCAGAAACACATGGCCGCTATCAGCGATTGCAACCCCACACTTAGCTTTTAATTGAACGATAGTTGTGAATACAGAAAGTGACGGAATACGCTAGGAAAAAGGGACGATAAAAATGACCTTGTGATGCAGAAAATGATGGATCGAGCTATCATTTTTTGGGTCCCTGAAAAGCTATCGCTGGAGCTGTTACTCGGAGGGACGGAAAAATGATCGCTTGATTCGCCACTGCACCCCGAGAATAGTTTGTGCCAGGTGACTGCATATAGGAGACCTAATTCCATCCCATGGAAGGCTGATTTCTGTTGCCACTTTGGTCACATTTTAATTGGCCTTCAAAAATGTCCGCGGCGCGTTGATGAATGCAATGCGATCCACTTTTGCAATATTTTGCATTATAACGTTTGTAATTTCGAGGAATCGTATTAAAAAGTTACGAATTAGGTAGATAACATCATCGTATATATAAAATTCGGTTAACACCCCTAATCATTCCTTATTTCCCCGTGAAACTCTGATCATTTTGTCTGTCAGCGACGCGAGTGGCGACTTTTGTAAACCCATTTACATGCGCGGTGGGTGACAAGACAACACATTTCGAGGCCGACTTGAGGATCAAAAACTTTATGGTGTTAAGAGTGTCGAAGTAGATAAAATAAAAAGACTTCTCACTTGAGTCGGACACCAACCCTTAGGCTAAAATAGTGGCATGGGCTATTTTTATGTCCTTGAAGGGGGGGATTTAGTTCTTTTTTGGGGAAGGGGAGGGTTTGTGGAAAGGAGAACAGCAAATAATGGCCCCAAATGAGTTCGCCTACATTTAGTAAGTCTCCTTCGTCTCACAAATCGTTTCCAATTCCGTGGTGCACCTTTTCCATGCGCAAACGGTTCCGTCTTGTCCTCTCCGTACGAAAATTTGCACTCACCCCCCCCCCCCTCTCTCTCTCTCTCTCTCTCTCTCTCTCCCACAACACCTACGCCACACGGTGGGGAAGGGGTGAACGACATGCCGCGGTCGTAGCGGTAAGGGCGGCGGGGAATGGCGAAGGAGGAGATACGAGAACGAAAGTGTCTAGGAAAGGGAAAGGGAGAGCGGTCGTGGTTTGGTTCGCGGCTGAAGCACGCGCTGAATTTACTTGGGTTTGATGCGTACCACGGATTCGCTGAGGAAAGGAGTGGAGGATTATATCCCGACCACAGTGTTCCGCTGATTGGCGAGGGCTGTGGTACTCCATCGCATCCGTATTACCTTGGTGAAACAAATAATTTGAATGGTACTCATGAAATAACTTGGAATTGAAGAAAGGTTTGGTGCTTTCCCGGCGAATTGACTGCGTGAAGAGTTGATGGTTTGAGGCGTCACTTTATGGAATTTACTCATGATGAATGAAAATTGAACTTTGTTTTTCCACGTATATATTTATTTAAACACGACCGCGGTTTCGACGCACTGCATCATCCTCAGGCCAATCTCAGAGACGAGAACGAAAGTGTTTAGGAAAGGGAAAGGGAGAGCGGTCGTGGTTTGGTTCGTAACTCGTATCTGCCTGAGGATGACGCAGTGCATCGAAACCGCGGTCGTGTTTAAATGAATATATGTGTGGAAAAACAAAGTTCAATTTTCATTCAGCATGAAGAGTTCTCAGGATCGCCACAGGGTCGGGAACTGCATTACCGCCCACGCGTCGCGACGTTTCGATGTCCGACCCGGCCATCGTCCTCAGAGCTCTTAGGGCGATGGCCGAGTTGGGCATCAAAACGTCGGCAGTAATCCAGCTCCTGACCCGGTGGCGATCCCCAGATCTCTTCAAATAAATTAAAATTTCCAGCGCTTGGCTATGGTCATTTGAAAAACCGTTAGGGAATTTCCTGATATAGTATGAAATTTTTTAATGATTAAATTTGGAAATATTCTTTGTATATTTGGGGGTAATCGTCAGTGTTTTTGTTTGCGCAATGAAAACGGTTTCGCTGGATTCTAATCGGTCTTCAGATCGAACATTTGTATAAAAGACTCGATTGTTTTTGATTCCGAAAGAAATACTATATTTTTCATTCTTCAGCTTATTATGGATTTTATTCCGTTATATATCCCATCTATGTGACCATATAATACTATCCATATATTCATTGGTGTGTTTTATCAAGCATGAAAGATATTTTTACTAGAAACGGTTGTATGCTTATGGAAAGCTATCGCATCATATCTGTTTTATCAAGACGTATTTATAAAATCTTCTGACATTTTTTGGGCCAATTTAGACCTTATCAATTAACGCTATCTTTGAAGTATCTCCAATAAATACTAATATTACTTATTATAATGTTTAAAATGCAGATAAATTCTCCATTTGAAGGTGCAATTAAAATTTTCATTGGCTCAATGGCGAGAGGCCTCAAATTCTCCGCTGAAGGTTGAGAAAAGAGAGGTAACCAGCATGTTATTATTATCGTAATAGTAAATGGTGTGGGTTTGGTTAGTTAGATTAAGGAGGAATTTCCCTGAAATAGGCGCCCGAGGGCAATGGGATGAGTTTTCCCTCTCGTCGTCGAGTTGGAGTCGCCCGTGGAAGTTGGGGTGTGCAGCGAGTAAGAGGGGGAGGGAAATCTAATAGTGTGAATCCGTTGCAGAATTATAAAACGGTCTCACTTCCGTCGTATGGATGAGTTCATAAATGGATTTATCGTGCGATTCGTCGAATGGAATGTGGCGGGTCCGAATTCTGCCTTCCTAAATTAGTCATTTAGGCATGGTTCAATCTCAGATGCTCGCTCTCTGCGTAATTTTGGCACCGGGGTGGGTGAGTGAAAAATGGTGTGTAACCCGGTGTGTGCTAGCGATTTGAAATGAACATAAAAGGATTCACATGGCTGAAACTGTAAAATTCGTTGAGAGATCGATTTTTAATTACTAGCTGTTCATGAATTGGATCGTAAAATGATGTAGTAGTTGCACTCACAATGAGGCTAAATACAACGAGTATACATGGTTTAGCATCATGGACATACATTGAAAGATAGAACTAAACTCTCTAAGTGTCTTTGAAGGTAATTCGCGAGAATGGCTGTCATTATCGCTGGCCTTGAAAACATTTTTTCGACTAGCATTTATTCATAATGTTTTCTTTCCCATTATCTTTGGTTCATCTTGTGTGTGATGCAATGTATCTTAGGCCATTTTATGTATTAGAGCTTGATTGTATTTAGCTGAGTGCCTTCGTAGGGTCATAGTTTAAGGTGTAACCACGACGCAATGTTGGCGAAATGAATGTTAATATATTTATTTCGTTAAAGCCCTGTTGTTTTTGGGTTAGAGGTGGTATTTTTTCAGAATAAGAGGAGGATTCAAATTTAATATACCCCATGGCGTAGGAAAATTAATAAAAGAACCGCATTTCGTGTTTATTCGATGTAAATGATATAATACCGGGATTATTGCGTTTCATAACCGGCACCGGTTTATACATATTTCCATCCATTCAATCCATCCATCATCTTGTCATGGTCGTCCGTTCCAGACTTTCGTTCCGACATCTTTCACGTTTCTCGGGATTTTTCACTTTTTAAAAACTGGTCTACCCTCTTTATTAATCTAGTTTTAATTTTTATCTTAGATTACTACTTTCCGCCAAAGATAGAATGCTTGCCTCTTGTGCCGGACCTCTCGGCTGCGGTATTTTTTTCTCATTCATCTGATTTTTTTTCTTGTCCTCTATAATTTTCGTTCTCTTCCCTATAAACCATTTATCTCGTGGGCGCTTAATTTATGCCCATGGTGTAGCACAACATTTGCCCCATTCCTACTTGTTGCTCCAGAACTAGAGAAAAATGTGGTATTATGATGGAAATCTGGAAAAACCAATTTTCTTTTTAATTATGTTTCAGATTGCGTGGCTAATCTTTCGATGCAGTATTTTTTTTTCGTTAGGTGGACCTCCCGGTGAGGCATGCGGCGAATATCATGTTTAGAAATATGGAATGGAACTCATGAGAAGCCCTTTCAGAGTTGCCGTAATTTATTTTCGTTTCTCCGAGATTAAGGCTAAGAGCGCGGTGTAACCACTAAGGAGGTTTTATGTCTCGTCGAGATAGCGTACCTATACTTTATCATTATATCTTACATAGTATTGTGTTCAGGAATAATTGATCAGGAGGGCGGACGATTTTTCACTGGGAGTAAAGTAATATGCTTTTATGTCTTCATTACGCGTGTAAATTTGTCGGGATTTCCTCTTCATAATTCGTCGTAATATTTAGGAAATTAGAATTCGCTCCAGCGCATGGACGAGGTAAATTGACTAGTAAATGGTGGATGTTATGGGTACGTGGAACTTATCGTGTTTTTCTTTTGTTTTTATAAAATATATTCCTCATTTTCTTATAATTTGCCTTTTAGCTTTTATTAAAAAAATCCAAAAGGCTCAAATCGTGATTGGTTATTGTCGTATCTTCTCTTCGCAGCAAAATGCTTATTTAGTGTCCAGCAGCTACTATTATCTGAAACTTGTGTGAAGAATATCGATTTTTTTACTGTACTCATTTTGTTGTGTTATGTGTGTTTCGAGAATGCGTTTCTCATTCGATTTGGTATTGAAATATTTTCATTAAATAACCTCTGAATGCTCGGTTTCGACCTTCGCAAGATTCAATTTGCATCAACCATACTCATACCAGCTAATGAGAAATTTGTTCACTTCAGTGTACTAGCTCATTAATGATCTCCTATCTTATGTCTCCAATTATACTGCCAATGTTAATGATTTCCAGATATTAAGATCGTAAGAATCTTGATACGGATTCATTAAAATTTAATGTCTCATTTTTGCTTATGATTTGGGTCATCTTTTGATCTCTCAGAACACGTCACTCGTTATACATTCTTAGCATGGCTTCACGCCGCAGTGTAAGTGACGTCACTATCAGCACAATATGTGAAAGTGAGTACTGAATACTTATTTTCGTAAAGGTATCATATTTTCCTTTTTATTTATTTATCACAACCCCCGTAAACAGCACATAACGGCCTCTTACAACGAGGGTTTCCAATATGAACAAAGTACAACACAAACATCCATTCCCTGGATAGGGATCACCTACCCAGGCGGGCATGCCTAGGGTAAACCCCTCTTGTAGGATTCAAATGTTGCTTGAAATAATTGAAAAGAAGTGCAGTTAAAATGATTTGATTCGTAGTAGTTACACGATTCGTGAATGACCGTTAAGCTCCAATCCTGCAAAAAGTTAATGTATTTTAAATTTACCTACATAAACCTTAACTTTTTAATTTTTTGAATTACCAGTTCTAAATTATGTACGAGTGTAGTGATGGAAAATGTCGGTAAAAATCGATTTTTCGCGGCAGGAGCATAGCTGACCTCCACGCACGCCGCGAGCGAACAAAACGGTTAAGATCGCCGTTGAAAAATCGAGTTCTGCTCGAATCTCGAATACCATGGGTCGATCTCGATTTAGTCGATCTTCGACTGTTGAAACTCGATTTCCGATTTTAATCAAAATAGATTTTTTCATCACATTACGAGTTGATCGTCTTCCGATAGCTTTTTTTGTGGAAGACCGCGCTTATCTGTTTCCGGTCGCGTTTTCCGAGGGATATTAAGGATTGGCTTGAGGTTGTGGGAGTACGCGGGTTGAAGAGGTGAAAGTGGAAAAAATAAAAATTCGGCGAGTACAGAGTGGAGCACGATCTCTCTCTCGGGCGACCGGGTGTGATTGACGTAACGCTTAATCAGGCAAAATCCCTTCGCGGCATCGGCGTTGGCGTAAATTAAGGATCTTGCTCGCCTCCCGCAATCTTTTCTCAATCATGGGCAATTCAGGAGGGGGAGGCCATGCGGTCGGATTCTTTCAAAGTCCCTCTCTCTCTCTCTCTCTCCTCGGTTGTGGAGTTGCAGACGTGTTGAGAGATTCATTCAGGTGCTATGGAGGTGTGAGGACTCCCATATTTGCGCACGGGTTCTCTCGCGAATATCATGCCGGCCATTAATCAAATTTCAATAGTTTACGACCTGGTTGGAGTTTGCGGAGGCTTCGTGCGATGCAATGGCGATGGAATCATTGCCGGAGTTAATGAAATCAACCGTTACTTCGTGCCGTAGCCCTCAAGACTTGTGATTGGCGAGCGAATCTTATGTGTCAGTCTGCTTAAATCATTTTTTGTGGTTAATTCGATGCTCTCCGACAAGTGATTACTTGAACTTCTGATGCGAACATGACTGATTTAACGAGGCGAGGAGTGGCGATTCTTGGCGTAGATAATGTATTCAATTTTTAACTGCCAAAACGTGTGGTGAGTTTGAGTTGGCCTTTCTAATTTTACGATTTGGTGTTGGCGGAGGTAAAGTGAAGCATTACGCAATGTTACATCTTTCCACTGCATATTCGTACCTCTTGGAGGATCTATCTGTTATACTACTTCTATTTTTATAGAGAAAAATTACTGATTAGATCCTAAATCGTATTGGTGTGAAGTTATTGTCTCATATGTATTCTTAAAAAAAGCGATGATGTTTTGAAACAGATATTTAATTAAGATTAACTTAGCACATAATAAGATACACATCGAATTGTTATGACAACGTTTCGCCGCGACGGCAGAAATGTGAGTTACATTTGTTATTTTATTCTAACATTGAAGTTTCATCGTAAAAAGTCATTTTATGGTTTATTATAATTCTTACTCTTTTAATACTTCGGAGATAATTATTACTTATTGCTGCAAGGTTACAATGTCAATTCGAGGTTTGGAAATACAAATAATATTCAGCTTTCAAGGTTTTTGTGTATGTATTCCGGAGCATGCTATAAAATATGGTAATTATTTGTAAACATGTGTAAGAATTTAGCGATCGCCATTCGTACACGAAGCGCTTCTAACTAAGCAGAGACCCAGCCGTAACTGCGGAGAATAATAATAACTTGAGAATCTACGCGGGCGCGAATCTCAGCCTTTAGGAAGGAGGAAATGAATGCGGTATATCCCTTCGTTAGACACTAGCTCAAGAGCGATGACCGGGGCAGCTATCATTCTGGTTGTTTCACGGTCAGTGACAGCGGTGCCATAAAGCGTGACCGAAAAGGCATCGTATAGGGAGCAGTTGTAATAAAACGGATAACGCTCGGAAGGAATGCCTCTCTTCTCATCCGGAGGTGGTCGATTCTCGTGACCATTAGCTGCCTACGCGAATCGATTCGCTCTTTAGCAACGACTCTGTTTACTGTTGACGCTGAAAGAAGAGAGAACTATTCTAGGAGATTATCTTCCCAATAAACTTTTGACACTTCGTGAAAGTTATTTTGTGCAAACTTCTCTCCCCTGAGAGTTCTGAGCTGAAACTCCGATTTGTTGAGCTCGTATGTCTTTGCGGCTAAACGTTCAGTGGCTTTTATTTAAAAGTGACCCAAGGTTCAAAAGACTCATAAGTAGGAACATAAATATCAAGTGAGGAAATCACGGGGTGAAGAGCTGGAGAACATTGGAGTCTTCTAAAAATTTTAACGAGAAGACAACTTAGTTGACCACGTTATGAGGCACGATAGCCTGATGAAAACATTCGTAGGAGAACAGCTGGAAGGGAAAAAGGGCAAGGAACGACCACAAGTGATATACATAGGACAGGCTATAAAGGATGTAAAAGAGAAGAAATACGTCACTGGAAGCGGATAGGAGAGCGAAATGAAGAGCTCTGTCAAACCAATATTAGGATTGTTCACTTATGATGATGACGGTACATGTGCTCAGTTTTCAATCTATGATAGAAAATAGAAATTACTAAATTTTCGTGTTTTGATTTAACACTTTTGTATGGAATACTTGGCAAATAGAATTATAGGCCTTATCCCATTTATCACAGAATGAATCTTGCAATGCTATATAATTTCATTTGGTATAAGTCTGATTTAGAACAGCATATTAATATTATATGCCATCTCCGTTCAATTGTTTCCGAATGGAACTAAATTCTATGGTATGGTTATATGTTATTCTTTCAATAAATTCCGGTGCGGTCAAAATGTGGTTGTATCTTCTTTCTCAATTATGTATGGTTTTTGGTGCCTACGGTATTTTTATGTTTATCTTTTCACGGATATTTTTTCTGACCATTGGTTTGTTATATCGACCTAATTTATTGGTCTCATCACAATGTTGCCTAGGGATGAGCTAGCTACACATTATTTTCTTTCCGTCGGCTATTATAATCCGAACTTCTAAGGGCCGGTTTTATAATGTCTGGTTAAACTGGAGTTTAAGCTAAGCGTCGGTTAAGTCCCAGAATTCTGTTTTGTAATCGATGGTTAAGCCAAATCTGAGCGTTAAAGTGGTAGTCAAGCTAAACCATGGATTTCCCTCGGGTAAAAAGTTAACGTGAAGTTTAAATTGTTGAAAATGGCGGACGTTTTGAAATGCTGAAGAACCCTACGATAATATACGGAAGAAATAATCGACCAAGCGCAGCATCCTCCGTTTTTATCCGTATATACAATATCAGCAATCAATTTCCAATATTTTTAGCACCACAATAGCAATTTAATAAGTTAAATATTTCCACAAGACCGGTGATATATCCGGAACGGACCACTATTCTACGGTATTCGCTACGAAATCCTTACAAACATCTCAAGTTTGATAATAATCACCATCCAATAAATAATATTGTCTGTTCTATGGACTGCAGTCGGAGATCGTGTGCTAAACCCCTGAAAATGTTGAAGTTATGCAATATTTGTGCCGGCGTAGGAGTTTGTTATGATTTGTGCCAGCCAAGTGAGTTGATGAAAATTACTTGAATTACATATCGGAGGGAAGGAAGGAGGTGTAACAGGAGTGTAGGTATAGAAATCTGTTATTACCTGGTTTTGCTGACTTCATCAACGATTTCAAAATGTGTCGGTGTTTACAAAGACAGTTTGAATTAGAAGAACAGCCAAGTTTCGTATTTGGCAATCGAAAGAGAGAAAAAGATCGTATCTACTGATTGCATTCTGATTTACTAGCATGTGATGTCACTATAGAATTCATAATTACTTCCGAGGATATATGTTATGAGGTGAAAGTATTTTCGTATTTCCTTTTCCAAAGGATATGTTTGTCAAAGTACTGCAATAAAAATTGTAGGTAAGTCCATTAACAATATTTGGTGTACGGCTTGGTATTTCTTGGAGATAAATATATAGGAATAGGTGAGGCAAGTGAAATATTGCGTGAAAAAGAAAGTATTTAGCACGTTTCGTACGTAATGTACACAAGATACTGTTTGAGTTTTCTTTGGAAGCTGAGAAAGGCAAATGGATACAACCAATACAGCTCGTGTGGGTAAAGTAGTAAGAATGACTGATTTGCTCATAAGATGGTATGATATATTAATGAATTTGTGAGGCAAATGAGCCTTTGGAGTGTGGAAGTTTACTAATTATTGTACGTTTTGTGACTAAAGTAATGACCTCTTATCCTTTTGATAGAAAAAGATTTGGAAAGGCACCTTAAGCAAGAAAAGTCTTCTCTTCTCTGAGCGTTCTAATGTGTAGCCTTCAACGGAAAAAATTGCGACTTTATTGCCTAAGTGCTGTTCGTAGCCAAACACAGGTTATGTACTATTAAAACCTCCTAGCAAATTATCTACCATCGAAAGTAGCTGCAGAGCTATAGAATCAGTGGTGCATCTGCCATCAAAAGTAGCTTCAGAGCCATAGAATCAGTGGTGCCCATCTAGATATCTCATGTTAAAATATAAGAGTGCCAATTTGGTTACCAATACTCATCTTATTTCAGGCTTGAATGTTTTAATATGGTGAAAATAAACAATTCGATACTTATCCTGAAAAAGTTTAATTTTATTCCACACATTTGAGCCTTAATTCAAGAGAATTTGGACCCTTGTACCTGAAGACTCATGGAACATATGGAATATATGATATCAAAGCCAGATCAATCAAATAAATATTATTTTAAGGTTCTAAGCATTGTCTGCTAAGGGAATATATTTATTGAGGTTCTCAAGCATTGTCTGCTAAGGGAATGTTTGAAACAATCAGAGTCAGTTGTATTTCTTACAATGTTGAGCCAGCTGGGCTACTCTTGCTTGCTATTGGGGAAAGCTGTTGTCAGTGTACATATGTATTTGCTCATGAGGATGAATTTACAGGAAATGACTTCATTCACCACAATTCCATTCATTATTTTCTATGCTTATCAGTGACCACTGAAATTTTTTCATCAATAAGCTCTTTCAAAGTACCTTGTATGATATTGAGCAAGATATGGTGGAAGTTCTTCATATTAGTAAAATAAAACATTGCAGTATTTTCAATGATTTTTATTATAATAAAATCAGTGGAAGTATTGCAATGTCTAATTTTACTAATGACTCTATCAAAGTCTTAAGTGGGATCCTTGGTATGGTTTCTTCCTAAAATATTAACCCTTACTACTACTTGTCGGTGTATAACTAACTAATATGTTTAATAAGTCTTCAAAGGATAAGTAAAGACATATTCCTATAACAGCCAATTTACATCACATATCTGGTACACTCGTTAGTTTCTTGGGATTTCAATCCCATACGTAGCTTTTATTAATTTTTTCATGCTCCATCCATTGAACTGTCACTAATGTGTGCATACGTTCAAAAAATCGATTAGGTATAATATCATCAACACTTATAATCATGCATGACTTGATATCTCATTCCATTCCTTACTGTTATAAGTGATTTACTTGTTAAGGTTGACATATTTCTTAGTAACATACATGGTTATTCCATTTATTCCAGAACCATTGTCTCCCTGCCCTTGCTGGTTACTCAAAATCCTTACCTTAATCCCTGTTATCAGCATTTCAAGCTTGATGAACACTTCACATTCATCTCCTGCATTAATTCCCTTGCCTCATTTATCTCGTCTAGCACTTCCTACTTCCTTTTCCTCTGTCAATCTTATCTATACATTCATAGGCGGATCCAGGGGGGGGGGCACGTGCCCCCCCCAGACCCTCAAAAATATGCATGATTTTTAATACGGTTCCATTATCATTGCGTTCGTTTTGTATTACGAGGTATCCTTGTGCCCCACCCAGAACAAAATCCTGGATACGGCCTTGCTCGTGCCCCTCCCAGAAAAAAATCCTGGATACGCCCCTGTATACATTCCTGTATCTATACATTCTTATCCTCCTTCTGGGTCAAAAATACCAGTTCCATAGCAAACCTTACTCCATATACCTTAACCAGACATCTATTTGCACTTTGGTCCTGTGATTTTCCCTTTAATTCTCCTCTTTTTATTTATTCCAAGGATTATCTCTGTCTTATCTGTCTCGCTCCGATCTGCATCACTAAAGATATATTGCAACATGCATAGCTGCAACGT
The DNA here is from genome assembly GCF_921293095.1 of Ischnura elegans. NCBI lineage: Eukaryota > Metazoa > Arthropoda > Insecta > Odonata > Coenagrionidae > Ischnura > Ischnura elegans. The sequence continues at coordinate 32,149,803 of NC_060254.1, read as the reverse complement.
ATGTAATGAGAAACAGTCTATGTTCATGCCACATAAGCAAATTTTCTTAGTAGATTTATGGAAGTGGAGTGGATATAAGGGAAATTGCTTCTATGATCACTTCATAAATAGAACATGGTGCGGTAAAATTCTGTGAGGAAGTCATACTATTGCATTTATGGAAGTGGAAGCACATACATTAATTATAAGTGAGTGATGTCACTGTGGTGCATTCAGAGATTACTTGGTACAGCATTCAAAAGGATCACCCCAGAAGTAGGTAGTAAAAAAAATTACTTACTGTGACTACATGTAACAACATAATTCTATTGAAAACTCATATCCCAAAAGACAGTTGCAATGAAGGAGTCATCATGATGGAGTCCTTATGCTTTGCATTTGATACAAATAAATTCTTTAAATGCTGTATAAATAACTGTATCTTTGTACCGTGACGGATCCATGGAGGGGGAGGGGGCTAAGGAGGGTATCCAATTTACTCCCCTTGGGTATCCACTTTACACTAGATAGAATGGTGGTTTATTTCCGACTCCCACTACACCTGGAATTTTAACCTCACCTAGCCCACCCCCTTGTCCCTATCCTGGATCCACTACTGTCTTTGTATAATTTAGTAATCTGCTAAATATTTAAAATATGTTCAATGAAAGCTTCATATTTTGTGGGCTGAGAATAAAAGAAAATATCTATCACATATATAGTATGGTATTCATAAACACCACTGAGAGTTGAAAATTAATGCTTTCATTCTGATTAGATATGTTTTTTGACAAATTTTTTATAAATTGAACCCAGAAACTTTAATATCTTTGCACCCCATCTCTTTCCCTTGAATCTTAAATACAACACAAGCCTTTGCTGTTGATTAGATATGAAGTTCGTAACGTTAGCACTTAAAACTTATTCTTACACAAGGTTTGCAAAAATAGTATTTACATAAAGAATTGATCCCCCATCCCAAGCTATGAGCCAAAAAGAGTTGCAATATTTTGTTACAGATGCATATTGTCATAACAACATGCAGCCTACTTGTAAAGTATGAAAGGTTTGCTGCAAAGTGTACATTTATTCAATAATTGGATGGCATGAGCCCTTGAAGTAACTGTGGTAGGGTTATGCATAAGTTATTCAAACTTTATTCATTCTTCTCTAATTCTAATTGTAGACTGTGAAGTTATGTTCATAATCAGTGATTTCTGAACATCCATTCAATTTTATGTTGGCAATGAGTACATTCTCAATGGCATTACCATAAAGACTCACAGTCATCCCTATTACAGTATCAACTACAGTATTGACAGCCAGTATCAAAGTATGTTTAACTTTATACTTCAATGGTAAGGGCTACTTGGTGTCATGCAATAGGTTTTGATCTCTCTAATGAAGAAATTTAAACTTAGTTCTGTCCCTTATTGAAAATTTATATGCCAGAGATTATGGATTTCATGAAACATATTGCTTCTCAACAGTATATATATATATAGTCATAAATAACATGAGATAATTTAAAGTTATGAAATATCTGCTGCTAGCTAACATTTATATGGCTCAAATATTTTCGTGTCTGTTACACGAGTGGCACATGGATGAATATACCTCCTTATTGTGAACATTTTAATAAAACTGAAAATGCTTCCATAAAAACACAAAAATCACCAAAGGAATTACCATGAATTAATTGATCATAACAATGACATCATTGTGACAGAAGCCTCGTTATCGTTTTAATGAACACTGATGAATTTTTCTATTAGACGGTGGTTGGTTATAAATTCTGTTATTTAAATTATGGCCATGGTGAGTACTTTGAAAACGGGAAAGGCTTTGATTATTCACAACTTGGAAGTTGTTCCTAATTCCGGAGGGAACGCAGAGATGATGATAAATTAGCGTAGGGGCCATCCTAACGCTAAGAAGATATATCTTACTGCAAAAGTATGATTAAAATTTATCGTCATTATGTTTACATTGTAGCCTCAAAACGTTCCTAAATCGCTCCGGTGGCCTACTCAATAGAAAACCATTTCGATTGGTTTCACAATACAAATGAGAATCTTCGTTCTCGCGTCATAAGCACAAACAAGGTTAATTTACCACTATTTCTTGGAAAGGGACTCCACCTTGATTCAATCCATTCACAAATAGTCATTCATTATCTCCGTGTAATTTATGGTTTACTCATACAATTAACGTTTGTACTAGCCAAATATTCACAATTCGAGGCGAGTATTCTTATTTTAACGACACACTGATGATTGACCATAAGATCGTCAACGATTGAAACCGAAAATATTGGCGTCATCTTCGTTTTCAAAGCTAACCATCACTTCAAAACAAACGTAAACAAACCGTTTACCATACACACCGTACACACCATACATCAACTCGATTTTTTCAATTTTGACTTTCGTCTGTTTCACTTTTCGCGATCAATTGTTGGTATGAGAATTACAGTAGCTGCGCTTTCCTCTCGTTAAAGTTCCCATCAGCCAACTGGCGGTAGGATTTGCTTTATAAAACCCAACCTCTCGTTAAACTCCACGTTACCGTTATCTCCACGTTAAATTAACGTGAGGTTTAACCAGACATTATAAAACCGGCCCTAAGTGTATCATCTCTGGATGTCGTATTTTTGAAGTTGATCGATGCTCTCATTGTTCATGATATTGGCATGGCAATTCTAACTTTTATAACATCACTTTCCAAAATCACGCTTTCACAACGGTAGAGTTTCGCCAGATTGGTGGACCGACAGTTATTCTATAAACTATTTTCTTGCTGGAATAAATTTTTCGCCAATTCTATTGTTACTTTTCAAAAAATATTCAGAGCAATCGAAGGATCGTATGAACTACCGAAAAGTCTAGGAGAAAGGAAAGGCTTTACGAATTCTGGTGTCTAATCAGGGGAGAGAAAGTCAATTTTACCACTTTCTCCCACGGAGGTCAATCAGTGGGATGCTTTAAATGCGTAGCGGCCTGATTTTTCATTTTCTGCCTCTATCGCGATTTATCTAATTTGAGAGCGCTGTCCGAGGTACGCATGCGTTGGCGTGGTTACCAAACTCTTTCCGCTGACGACACGTGAGGCACTCAATCAATCTCGCGTCGGGTGCAATGGGGCCATCGTTCATGAGTGAGACTTGACCCATCTTCGCTTTCATAAATGACCCTTGGCTGATTTTGTTAAACTGTGAGCAGTTGCGTCACTGCCTTTTAGCTCGGAAAACCGGTTTCACTCAGCAAGGTTCCGCCTTAGAAAAGCACCGCAATACGAGCCAGATGGAGTTGAAATGCTATTATTTTCCCGATTTTTCGTGAAACTACATTGATTGTTTTGAATGTCTATCTCATACCTTAACTTTTTAAAGCTAACATGGCCGTTTTCTTCAGTGAGGGATTATTTCCTGTAGCTTGTAAATTATGGCAGTGAATGATGAAAAGGGTCTGACATTCAGGAAAATTTTGATTCTTGTAAGAATTATCCAATGTATGTACTATCTTAGGTAGATGTGCGCAACCAACGATTAATCTGCTATTAATGTAAAGGTTTCAGGCTATCGGTTATGTAATTTCCATTCTATCTTAATGTAACCATTTATTCTTTTTTCAAAAATCACGAATGAACATTTTTTGCTCTACGATTTTTCGGTTTCTTGAAGAACGATTTGATTATCATTTTGATAAATTTAAATTATGACCTGGCTTAATTTTCTCTATTATTTGGTTCCTCTGAGAATCATGAAAAAGTACTTACCATGGTGAGCAGTGACAAGGATATCGCGAATGATTCTCCCTTGTTCTATCCTCTTATATTCTGTATAACTTACGAGTCCTATTTGTTTGCCGAAGAATGTAGCTATGTTTGTATAAGTTCATGTAGTATAAATAAAATTCCTCTGCGCAATTATTTATATGCATAATATTAGTTTTTCTTCCTTCCAGCTTTTTGACTTTTTTATTCTTTGTCAGTACCGCGGAAAGTAAGGTATGGCTTTCATTTCAACATTATTTTTCTGCTAAACCCTCATAAAAGTGAGTTTTCCAACCGTTCTGAGAGATTTCGTTAGATTGTCAAGACATTATGAGAATATTTTGCTTTATTCCTTACATTTATGTTGCTCTACCCTCCAAAAAGCATGTTGATTTTTTAATATAATCGCTGAAATCTATCTCAATGTCACGCAAACACGAGTTGCAAGACACGATGTCATATCCCTCTTCGATAAGTATAGGGTTATAAAATATGGGATAGTTCCCATTATAATAGTCCGCGTATAGTTAAATTATGACTGAATACCCCTAAAATGGGAACTACTCATACATCTGCCCACGCAATAATCCTTGGATTCGTGCGATTGCATGGACGTTAAATATGCTATGAGGTACCAAAAGTCCTTTCTGAAGTGTTGAAAATTGAAAAATACCTTGTTACCAAAGTCTCAGAAATATTTCGTGTAGGCTGCTACTACTCGTAAGGCGAGATTGGTTAGCATAGTTAATTTTTGAAATCATGGAAAGGTAAGACTCTTTAAAAGCATTCGTAGATACGGCTACTCAATTTCGATTGAGGAATGCCGACTCCACTGCTGCGAATGAAAATATTATAGCCAAAATCACGAGAAAATGGTATCGCGTTGGAATTCCAAGGCGACTTTCTTTTCGGCCAACGATAGTCGGGGGAGGCCTCGACTTGTCCGTCGGCAGAAAGGATGGAAAGAACTGATGTCCAGAGGATTGTGGGGGGATGGTTGAGGCAGAATTGGAGGAGGAAGAGGGGAGAGGACCCGGTGAGTCACTCACCAGCTGTGAGGAAGGGTGAACGTCTGAGGTGCCGGGTTTGCGGAGGAGGGTGGGGAGAGCGGCCGGCTCCTTTGTCAGTGCGTGTTTCTGTCAGTGCCTCCGAGTCTGCCGGGAAGGAACCCAGAGGAGAGTCTGGGACAAGATGCGGACCGTATTGTCGGGCGAGTGGGGGGGATGGGTGACCCAGATACCTCATCCTGCCTCAGACCCCCCCGGAGGAGCTTTGCGAGATGAGATGGAGGACTGCGGGAGTTGTTCGCTATAGTTGGTGTAGCTGGTGTCAGGAGCGCAGCTAGGAATTAAGTTTGGAGGGGGGGGGTTTAGGTGCAACTATAATACCGGGGTGTGTGGGGGTATGGAATACACACCAGGATAAGCGGTAGGTGATAGATTAATAACTTGCGGAATTTTAAGATAAATGATTCAAAATTGTGAGTTTTTACGGTTTTCTGAGGGATATTTCATTAATCCTTACGCTATTCTATTAGTAATATCAATCCAGTTAAGTAAAATGGATTAAACTTAAAAATTTCTGTGAGCTCCGGGGGGTTTAACCCCCAACCCCCCCCCCCCCCCCTCGCTGCGCCACTGGCTGGTGTTTGCCTTTTTCTCCATGGTGCATCGTTGTCAGTGAGATCTTGGCGTGTCAATGTTGCGTCGCTATTAGAATGAATAAGTTTAGAATAAATTTTTTAAATAGATACGTTGCTCAAAGGATTTATAAATAAAAGGATTTCAGTCGGACATTTCGTAATGTTCCTCCAAACCTACGTATCACTAAAGCATTTTTACGTTAAGTATATTTGCTGTAAAATGTTACGAATGTGAATTTTTCTTTGCAGTGTGAAAATATTTTTTGAATATAGCTTGAAAAAAGGGATTGTAATAAGTGCTATTTCTTCCGAAATTGTATCGCTCCGTGTCTAATGTAACGGAAACTTCGGCATTATTAAAATTTGCTTATACCTCTTATAGTTGTTTAAATATAATGCTTTGAACAACATAAATGTAGCAGTTTCTGACATATGATGCGTAGAGATACGTGAAAATCGCACTTTCATTTTTATTTTATCGCACTTTCAATAACCATTTATCGCATTTTGTAGCATCTATTTTTTTATTTTCAAAATGTGGTAGATGACGATAAAATGTAGTGAAACACAGTTATAAGACAAAATGCAGAATATTTTAAATAATTATGTTAATGAATATTATATAGCATATTAAATAATTATGTTAATAAATATTATGTTTTAGAACAATAACGAATTAAAGAATAAGACATATAGTGGCGGAGGTGTAGCTTGACCGCGCTCACTTCTAGTTCGCGGCCACGTAGAGTCCCAGCCAACTAGAAGCTAGCCAGTCGCTCGCATGCTTTAAGCGGTGAGTATCGGCGGAGTATTTAAACTGCGCTCGGCTTAATATGTACGAATTTTGCCGTCAAAAAGACAAATTTGCGAAAAAATATCATAAAAGTCCTGTCATCGCATCTATATCGCATTTGCGATTTTCACGCATTTCTAATGATGCGTTTTAATTTTTGATAAAACATTGAAAAATGTCGCTTTCTTGATCTCATTTTTTGTTAAATTAAATATAATAATATTAGCTGACTCGAAAATTTTTCTTTTTTGTATATATCTTTGATCTTCCTTTGTTTCTTGATTCAAACCTGGAGATGAAAAGGGCTGAAATGAAATAACCAACTTTGTATCGCATGTGCTTCAAACTAATACAGTCCGCTTCATCGGAGCGTACCGTTTCTCTTCTCCCTCAGTTGCTTGAAAAAATGTATGATGTTACCCACAACATATTAAATACTCCATGTTCAGATGTAGAAAACAGGACATGCTTTTCACTGAGTAGTGCGACTTATTCAGCTGGTTTGCGGAGCTTCGGCGGGACCAAAATTTTCGAGTTTTCTAAAAATGTAAATATGACTAAAATGTCTGCCTAGTACCCCAGTTAGTTATCATTTCACGTTATCACTTTTATTTCATTTTCCTTTTGCAGAATGTATTAGAAAATTATGTTGAAGGTTGCCCCATAGTGAGTGGGCCACTCGGCACATACACTACTCAGTGAGTGGTCTATGCGCCGATATTAAAAAAAAACTCCCTACCCAGTGCATTTGATATGTAGTCATGGGGTTGGTCCATCAGAAACAAATTTATAGTTGTGTGCTGATTTAGGGTTTACCTCAGGACTTTGTAGTGTCGTAATACGATACGAAAGAAATATCGCATCGGGGTGTGTTCGTCACAGCATCGCTGGGGTCCATTGTCTGCTCCTGAAAGGGAGAAGCCCCAGTGTCCGCGGCACACAATCGCTCAAAAGGAAGGCTATTTGTCACTGCCTGTCCCGTTAGTCATATTGCGAGGGAGAATGGCGGGCGGGTGGGTGGGTGGAGGAAAGGAAGAGAGTTGCGGCCGATGAGGTAAATGCACGACGCTGGTTATGATGGGGGGCAGAGGGAATTACTGGAGTGTGCTGTGTCGCGTGTGGCGTTGAGCGACTCGAGAACAAAGATGAGCTCTCAATGGCTTACTTAGGATATGTAACGAAAGGGCATTTAAAAAAATGTGTGAATATTACTTTGCAATGCTCTGCCCGAGAAATACCTAGTACCACCAGTTGCGAACTTAAGGGTGGATGGCGATGTTTGGTGGAAGTTTGTGACGGGAAACATAATCACAGATACGTACACTAATATTGCATTTTCAACAATTTTTTTATGGTCTGACCCAGGTTTCGACACTATACAATATTTTATTCTCAAAGGTGAGACTATTGAAAAAATCTGTGGAAAATGCAATATGTGCAGTATTGTATGTGTGATTGTGTTTCCTATCACGCAGTTGCTGTCAGTGGTGAGTCAGGCTGTTGAACTATCAAGAAATTAGAGAATTTTTTTAAATGAAGTTATTTTCATTATATCAGTGTATAGTAAAGAAGCGAATAGCATGCCCTCTTTAAGCATAATAGTTTGTATAAGGTGTATTGCATACCCTCTGGTACACACCAAAATTAACGAACAATCCCTACCCTAGTAGATAAAGAATTAGATAAGGAGTGAATCGTATTGTAACCATCTCCCTAATTTTATAAGTGTTGGTTTCTAGTATTATATTTGCTCCTTTTTCTATGTCAAGGACAGCACGTCGTTGGCTTCCAAAATTATCTAAGGAAAGGAAATAATTTTTGGAATATAACTTGTTTTTATTTTCATATATCGTCACGCTGCCTCTCCGAGTACCTAAACTTGTTGACAAATTTGGCTCTATATTCTACCCCTGATGACAATTGCAGACTCAGCCTTCGAAACGTTTGGACCAATTACGCAAAACCACACCCGGCGGGAAATCTGAGAATTATTCCTTCACGCCGGGAAAAACTAAAATTCTACATTGTCGACAATTGATTTCCAAACTGTCTCCTTGTAAATGAGCGCTAAAAATATGTTTTCCTTCATTACTCGGGTGTGTCTGTGTGTGTTAGTAAGGCATATGAGGAGTGAGTCGAGAAAGATTGGAAGAGATTTTTTTTCCGATGGCGGAGACAGTTGTGAAAGGATGAAGTGTGAAATGTATGATGCTGCTCTTCTTTTGCGATGGGCTGTCGCCTCCCTTCGATACACTCCTTTTATTTCTTCTCCTTGGCTTTCGTGTCGCAATTTTCGCGTTGCGTCAACTTCATTTTCGGTGCGATTTAAGTCACATCTCGGTCTTCAGCTTTGAGCGTTCGCTTTGTGAGCTGAATGGGGGAGCTTTGTCTCCTTATATGTACACAACGTCATGGATGGAGTGGCTCTCTGTATTTTTTTTGTCTCGGATGTAAAAGATTTCAACGCGTGCGTACGTGCGGGTCATGGATAGTTTTTGCCATTGACTTTTAGAATTAGTTCTCCTGATTTATCATAGACTGTGCTTATTTCGTGATTTGTTGTGATCAATGGCGTAGTCATGTGGATTCGTATGACGCACAAATCAATCTCCCTGCCTAAAGAAATACCTCTCCTTGGAGATATATGCATTATAATTTAGCATGCGAAATGTGGCTGAAGGTGCATGTAGTTATTGAAACAACTGCTGCAAATTATTTTGATATATTAGGTAGTTTTTATGGTTCGTAAAACTTATATTTTGGGAAGCCTAAATTTTATGTATGTATATTTTTTTTAAAGTACGTTTTTTGGCTTGGAAAACTATTTTTTTTACTCCACGGAAATATTTTCAGTTTTTTTTTTTGGTTTTCGTTTGAACTTCTGTCGAGGTGAGTTAAGATAGGAATTTGGGGAATAAATTGAGCTTCACCCTGCTTAAATAGTCTCACGTGTTTCCCCAAACACTCACTCCGAGCCTCATTGTATTGTCTCTCTTTACTCCTCGCCATCACTCTTCGTCTCCTACCGACCAGCGGGTTTCCCTCTTTTTCCTTTCTTTCAACCTTTCTCTCTCTCTCTTTTCCCCCTTATTCCTCTTCGCATTTCTCCTCCACACTCCCTCTGCGTCCATCTCGCATTCTTTTCTCATCTTGTGCGTCTTTTTATTTTTCAATTTCCATCCTCTCCCTTTTTCTCATTCCCCCCTCTTCGTCCTATCTTCGTGCCCTTCGCAGCGTGTCGGAGGATGGGTTTTGCCCATCGCCTTGCATTATAATTCACTCCACTTGCCGTGCTTGCCTGTTGCTTCCACTTCCTCTTCTCCGACTCCTCCCAACTGCTACTCCTCCCGCCCGAAAATCCCCATCCTCCTTCGTCCCATCCCCTCCGAGGTTCGACGGTCCACCCCACTTGACATCCTCGCACAGTCTTTCCCTTCCCTCCGAATTCTCCTCGCCCAGCCTGCTTTGTTCCCCATAGCTGCCGTCCGCGTGCGTGACGCGTGAGGTCGGCTTTCGACGCGCAACACGGTAGGAATGGGCGATATATTCGCCGAGGGGGTTAGTGGACTGCCTGTGTTGTGGAGGAGAGAGGGAAAGTTGAAGAGACTTGACTTGCGAAAACAACGAGAGCAGTGCTCGGTTGTTGTGATAGTGGGACAGAGAACGGGCAGAGTTTCCTCGGTTACAAGCGAGCAATAGGTCACCTGTTATTAAAGTATTTTGATTAATCGTTAATGAATTGTAGAAACTGGTTAATCGGGTCGGAAAAACTTGTTGATTAAATGATTTTGGAAAAAATATGGATGAAATTAAAATGTGGAAGTATATTCTTACTGATATTATTTCAAGTGATTCAAGTTAAATACCGCTTGAAAATGAGTTGTCCATCAATTTATTATTGTCATGCAATTTAGATTTATTGCTGAAATCAAAAATACATCCTGAGGGGTTAGAGATTTATTTACTTGATAAATTCTAGACGTCTGAAAAATTACACTGAAGAACTTTTTATAAAAATAAATTTTCAACGGCTCCTTTTTTCAAGTCTATGAAATAATATAATTTCTCGGCAGTCATGTTGTAGTTACTAACAACCTTACATACGACAAGTCTACGAGCAGAATAATAATGATGAACGCAGTGATGAGATGTTATCTGAAAATAAAACAAAATTGGAGGATTGGTTGTGGAATGGAGTGAGTAGTGTTGCTGAGAACAAAGGAGCAGTGTAAAGGGCTCCTTTCTTAAAGGATTCACCTATATGTGATGTTAACGTTTGAAGTCATCGTGATCTTTTCCAACTTTTAAGTCGATAGAATTAATGCTTACAATGTCTGATTACTGTATCAAATATAATTCAATTTATTTCACCTAAAGTTGATCAAAGTTAGGAAGATTAAATAAAAATATACCTTGCAATGACCACATTATTTTCAAAACTTACGCAGTGATTTTCTTTATTTTTTTTCGCTTTGGCAGAGGTTTTATCTGCTGGTTACAGAACATTAATTTCTCTAGTGAGGGGACCTTCGTGAAACAATGATTCAGTGTGGCTATAGCGAAGGAATTATTCTGGAAAAAGGAGATATTTAGGAAATGAAAAATAAACGGTGTTATTCCCTAAATTAATGCAGCAAATATTCCTATTTCGCCGTGACGAGAGTGGACAAAGAGATGGATGTGCAACAATGCGATGCATTCCTGCATGCAAAGTTTTCCTCAGTGAGATTCTCGGAGCTTTGGATGTATGTTTTCTGCTGTATCTGCGCGGTGATTTTTTTTTAACTGAGAGAGTCATTCGCTGTAAATGTAAGGTTCATGTTTCTCCGTGTATCTGCCGGAGAAATGTTCCGAAATTATATCCCTTGTCGCTCATGAGTCTATTTATAGGCCCGAGAGTTGGCGGAGGATGATTTTAATAAATATGCCATTAAATAACCACATTGTTTTGAAAATTGCGCGGTAGTGTTCGTTATTATTTTCGATTTGGCAGAGGTCGATTACTGAACTGCTGATTGCAGAATATTAATTTCTCTACCAAAAGGAATTCCGCGAAACAATGTTTTTGTGTAACTGTGACGAAGGAATTATGCTATGCAAAGGAAATATTTTGGAAATGAAAAATTAGCGGTGGTATTCCCAAGCTTAATGCAGTGAATATTTCTATTTTGCCGTAAGGAGAGTGAACGATGCATGGTATTACTGCGCGCTAATATTTCCTCAGTGAGATTCTCCGAACTTAGCATGCATATTTCCAGCTGCATCTGCGTGATAATTTTTTTCTCCCGAAAAAGTCATTCGCCGCAAATGTGAGGTGCATGTTTCCCCATGTATCTGCCGGAGGAGTATTTCGAAATTTTATCCCATATCGCTCATAATGAGTCTATTTACAGGCCCGAGGGTTGGCGGAGCGGGTTAACTCGGCTGGCATTAGCGAGAATAGGGAGGAAGATAAGGATGAGTTAGTGAGATTATGGAGATGGCAGGAATAAAGTGGGCTGAGGGCGATCTCGTGGAGAGAGAGAGTGGCTGGATTTTGGGGTTGACCATATATGCGGGCTCTCTCGGGATGGGAGCAGGCAGTATGTGTATTTTGGCCACAAGGAAGAGAGGTAGGGCGGAAAAGGGTGGGTGGAAATTCGTAGAGAGGTTAACCGCTTTTTCGGGGCGCATGTCCGCGGTTGAGCTTTGGAGAGGGAAAGAACGGGAGATGATTGCAATCTTCAGTTCCACTAATTATCCAGAAATGAGGACGTCACATTGCATATACGGGTACAGGTAATCTAATTATCAAGCCTCCGTTCCGTGATTTAGCATACGTTCTAATGAGACCTTAAAATTAGTTTGTATCGGTTCCCGGTCGCAGCTGTTAATTTTACTTTACGGTGTAGCCTTTCCTTTCAACCTCTCATCGGAATTTGCTCCTGGATACCTATGACTCTTCCCTAAGCCCGTGCCTATAACCGACGTTGGGTTTTTAAAAGATTATTTGGTATCCTTAGATGAGGAGGCAGCGTTGTATGCTTAATAATAGATATTCTATCGCCTTTCGGCCTATCCTTTTCCTGATTTAGCATTTACCCTAGTGAGTAAACTCAAATTTAAACTTAAAGCTAACTTAGAGACATTAAATTTTATTACATACAACAGTTACTTGAGGCATTAGTCATTTTTGGTAATGGCTCATATTTTTTGTTTTAATGATCGTACTAGTCTGCTCGTGGACTTGTCATATTTAAAGTTTTATTAAACTACCACGTGTGACTGCCGAAAAATTATAGTATTTCAGAGATTTGAAAAAAAAGAACTGTTGAGAATTAAGTTTATTAGTGCTTCAAAGAAGTGTTTTGTAGACGTCTAGAATTTATTAATTATGGAAATCCTTAACTCCTCAGAAATTCTTTGTAATTTCAGCAATAAATCATAATTGCATAAAGTTAATAAGTTAGTTTGAAATTTTGCTTTCGTCACCTCCAAAATTGAGTGGACGAGTAATTCGCTTACGTCAATACGTGATTTTCTAATTTCTGCATATCACATTAAAAAATTATGTAATCCTAGTTTTGGAGTTGGGATCGCGTGAGCACGAGATAAATGGTAGTAATCTCTGCTTAAATAATGTTAATTGAATTCAACTCTTAGCTTCCTTTTTCTACGGTACCAACGTTGCTTATTCAGAAGACAACCGTGGGGTTGGGATTTTATTTGTCATCGTTAATTATGGAGGTATTTCTGTTGTTATGGTCATAATTTAATGGATGATATATGAAAGATATGAATATAGGAAGAGTGCTTATATTAAAACTTTTTAATGTATTACAAAAGGCATTTATTTATTTTTATCTTATTCCCAAACCACCGAATACTACTCTCATTGCACATTTTATATCGGGGCATTCAACAAATTCAGCCATAGCACGTAACTGACAACCATACCCTGGATAGGGGAAATTTACCCAGGCGGGACTCAAACCCGCGACCTCTTGTTCGGCAAGTAAGGACTTATCCCGCCGCCACCGAGGCCGGCAACAATGGTCTCAATAACATGTTAGATAATATTTCAGAAAATACACTTTTAGAGAATAATTGTGTCACTCCCTCATTCAATGACTCGATCCGAATTATGGTTTGGACAGTAGTAGTGGTCAATCCAGACAAAGCCCCAGGCGTTGAGTAGGTATCAAACATTCAGAATTTTGGGACCTTTTCCTCTCTCTATACCACCTCGCACTTCTCGGGCATTTGTTTGGGGAGTCCATAAACTTCACCTGGGATATTATCCCGGGATCTTTTGATCAGCAGCCAATTAATTTACACAATTGTCTACGTGATTTAGCATGCGTTCTAATGAGACCTTAAAATTAGTTTGTATCGATTTCTCATTTGCAGCTGTTATTTTTGCGTTACTTTGTAGCCTTTCCCTTCAACCTATCATCGGAATGCGCTCCTGGATACCTGGACTGTAGTCTGAGTCCATGCCTATGAAATACATTTGATTTTTCCTTCTTTAGCTTAATTATTAAGATTGAAATATAGTGTAAACAAATTTTATATAGTGATTTTTCTTTTGCAGGTATGGGCTATTCCAGAAGAAGTGATATGATTGTTGAAAAATAGGATATTTATTGATGAATGGGTGAGTGGCTTGTTAATTTTCACCATCACCAGGTATGTAACCAGTCGACGTTTGGGGTGTAAGTACTTAGGGTTCAACAAGGCTTCCGCGCTTCCCAATAGGGTGGTTTCCTATTATTTTTTTATTGCCTTAATCGAAAGATTATTACTCCTGGAGTACGTATTTCGCGCTTTTAGATTTTTAAATGACAACATCTATTTTTCGCGATTAAATGAAAAGTGAAAATTTTCAAGCGCGCGAAAACGAGACGCTTAAGTATGAATGTCGGGAAATATCTCCGTACGTCGTATTTCTGGTTCCCCCTCCCGCCCGGTGAGGTGACCTTGAGGCGAGGCTTAGCTCTGATACGTCGCAGGATGCTAGCGGATAGCTGAGTACCTTCCTGAACGGTAGCGCTTGGCTTAAAAAAGGTTTATTAATACCTTATCAAACGAAGAAAACTTTCCGACATTAGCCAGTTTTAATAGGTGATTATTAAGACATGTTTCCCTGAGCTCTGTGCCTCATGCTTGCATTGGTAACCTCAGACGATGCATAACTCCTATCCTCTCGTGTAGAAACTAGGTCCCTGTGACGTCATGCGAAGTGGAATCGCATGGGCGCCAATCTGGCCTTTTTCAAATGAGGATAAAATTTGACCCTTGTCATTCGTCTAAACCGGTATTTCAAAAACCAAATAATTAGTGTATTATGAATACACTAATGGTGGGTAACGAATCGCAATCAATGCCTTTCGTTTTCTTTGATGAAGGAAACTACCCTATTAATAGAGTGTAGACTTAATAAAACGGTTTCGTTATTGAGAGGCTGCTCGGCCACCCAGATAATCGGCATCTCTGTGGTTGTGCCACCTGTCACATCCGCAGCATGAGAACCGAGTTGCAAGCTTTGTTTTCGTATAGTGCTACAATAACTCGATTGAAAACCTCTGCTAAATAGGTAGGAATGCTCACCAATACAGGACGAAATGCCGCCCACAAAGGAAAAACGTAAAAAAAGTTCTCATATCTTAGCAGGACGATTGATGATTGGATCAGACTCCCTGCGGAACTGTTTCAGCCCCTTCTTTGCAACATAAAGATTTTTAAGAATAGGTGCAAAAACATTATCTTAGGCAGCTAATGTTAATTTTATATTTTCGATTTCACTGATCTACTTTTATGTTTGTGATGTGTTTTCATTACGTATTGACTGTTTTGCCGGCCTCGGTGGTGACGGAGAAATGTTCCGAAATGTCCCCGTCTGCCTACCGAAAGGTCACGGGTTCGTATCCCGCCTGGATGGATTGGCCGCCATCCAGTGCATGGATGTATGTGGTTGTCAAACAAGTAAAGTGTAAGAAAGGACCATTCAGAATGAACTTCTCTCGGGTTTCCAACCTGGTCAGGGTCTACATGATGTTGACCAGATTTATTCACCGGAAAAAGCTTAGATTCTTCAAGGAATATCTAGTCCTGAATACGCTTCTAATAAAGACGGCAGTATTATTACTATCACCAAATGGCAAATAGCCAACTTGAAAATTTTTGTATAATATGATAATAAAAGTAATATAACCGAACGTTCAAAGAGGCTAAGCCCTCCCCCGCCAGGTTTTTGATTGAGTAGATACGGGACAGGGGATCACAATAGGGCGTATATGATTATGTGGCCTCGCTAATGGGCGGAACTGAATAAACATGAGCTGGGCCGAGCACTATTCGTGGTTGGCAACAGCAAGGGAGCCCGGAACACTGAAGGGGGGTCGGGTTTCGAGTAAAATAATCTGTCATGGCTAAGACCGGAAGGTCGAAGGCTTGGAAAGGGGGGGGGGGCGCTGAGAGTTTTCGGGGGTGGCCGAGTATGAAACATGCGCCATAAGGGATGAAAGAAACAAGTGGGAGAGAGAGGGGAGGGATTGATGTCAGTGGGAAGTCTTGCAAGGAAACGATTGTGGAGAAAAAAGAGAGGGTTATATGGAACGGAAGGAGGATGTTTGGGGAGATTGTAAAGTGTCCGACAGTGTCATCAGGTGCGTTTCGGGGATCTATGGGAGTCAAGTGGAGAGAATGATGCTCGTGTTCTATGATCATTGCAGTTGAAGGATTTGCTATGGACGAGGGATTGGGCTTGGAGAAATAATTTGGAAGAAGAGATTCGTGACGGATGGTAGCGCAATATCCTACATTTATTTTCTTAAGGCCGTTTTACACGGTACGCGGACTTGCGCAGGTTAGAGCTACATTAATTTCTAAAATGGCGTGGAATTGCGCGAATGCATGAACGAAATTAGAACAGGGGCTATTTTGCCGTCTCGCATCCACGCATTCTCGCATGTGTTCTAGCAATTCACCGCTTTACACGACGCAATTTTGATTGCGCCTTCACACGTACGTCAGACTGCGCAATTCCGTGTACCGTGTAAATCGGCCTTTAAAAACAGCATTTAAAGGGCTTCTTATCCATTTTGAAAGCTCCAGTCAGTTTCAGCCAGTCGGAGCCAGTTTCATTGTATCCAATTGAGTGAGGAAGTTTTCAATTTCCATGCGTATCATAATCATGTAGGTATTTAATAAATGCCTACGAGTATATGGGAAAATGGCCAATACAATAAGAAGCAACAATTTGTCATCGGTGCTTTTATCCTCATATGTAGACTGCGGAAAAGTAGATGACTTTCACCGACGTTGAGCCGTATAAAATATAGTCAAAGAAAAAGACAAAAGTCATTCTATTTAAACTACCACCTAATGTGGATTTTACTGGATCTTTCATAATTATATTTAAAACTATAAGACAAAGAATCATTGAAATCTTTAGAGGAGCAACTTGACGAAATTTATATGTGGAAAGTATAATTTTACATTAGTAAGTTATTAAATTAATTAGTTAAAGTTGTTAATATTAATTGGTAATTATTAAATGGGCCTAATAGATTATGCAAGTATGATACTGACGTTTAACGTAATGGGTGGTTTTACCTGTACTTGTCCAAGTAATTGCGTTTAGGAGGATTTTTTCTCGCGAGTTCGTAACCACCATGCTTTTTATCTACATATTTTGGTAAAATTTCAATTAGAGAAGGAAGAGAGGTGACGAATCAGTGAAAGTAAAAATTATGAATCGGTTGTTTGAAGTCCTCCAAAGTTCGGAATGCATTGTTATGAATTTAGAAAAAAAAATGCAGTTAAACGGACTGATATAATGCCGTGTGTGTTTTGTGGCTTGAAAGACGAGAAAAATATCCGGATTTTGGAAAGGTGAATTTGATTCAAGGTAATTAGTAATTTCGAATGTCCTTTACTTAATGCATTGAGATGCATGAGAAAGTAAAGTGAATGGCTCTACTGAATATTCGGAAAAGATCGAATTCTCTTTTCTGCTTTCCCTTGTGCTAGCGGTCGCAGCACAATGGCGGTAAACATGTAATTTATTTTGAAAGTAATTTTAACGGCCATTCACTATTAATTAGTATTTCTGTAGTAAAAATAAATTATTATATAATATGAATATAATATATCAAAATTAAATTAAAACTAAGCCACTAATTGTTGTAATGGGCATGCGAGGGTTAAGCTGTAGACGTTTGTCTGGTCTTTGCCTGCAGTATAGGTGTTGAGATAGGGTAGCGGCATCACCTATTCTTGTGAGTAACATGTTGATGCTTGTTAAACCAAGCTCCCCCCTGGGTCCTTTCTATAGAGGCCTGGATGAAAGGTTGTGGGATATACTCAGACTCTGGGGGATTGGCGCCACTGTGCTTGAAATTTTGGAGTTATGAGAGCGAAAGGGGCTCGCTCCTCTTATTCACGTATCTGCAGATGAAATCTAACGTAGCATGACCTCCACGTTCGAGGCGAAATTGGCCAATAAAGCAATTTTGGGTAACTCCTAAGATCTTTAGTGCTATTAGTGAAGATTCTTTCAGCCTTCCCTTAGGAAGAATGTCATCGAGAACGAAACCATCTGTTTATTTTATAAATAATGTAATTGCTGCTTTTCAGTAGTGAATAGTTATTAAGATATTATATGTACAGTAAAACTCAAGGGCCAAGTTGCACGATCTCCATTTTGCGCCAAGGGTTAGAGCCGGAATCCGCTAGTTAACGTGCGAAATTTTCAAACGACTCGATTTCACTTAAATGATATGCACGTGAATTGCTTTCTGGAAAAATAGACTTGGCTGGCAACTCGCTCCTTTATCTGCATAAGAATTTTATTTTAACCGCCGTACAGATCTACCGATGTTATTCAATGGTTATGACGAGATTTGCAATTATGATCTTCTAGGGTGGACTTTATTTTATTCTACGATGTAATGTAATAAATTCGCATTGTAGCTTTAAATTATGTATATTTGCATCACAAGTCTGTGGTATTTTGATGGGTCTACTTAATAATTATTTGCTGTAAATCTAATGTACTGGAATACCCTTACTAATAGGAAGAAACTGCTTTTATTTTTTTCATTATCAGAATAAAATGTGACTTAGAACTTTTCTACTCTTCCCCAACTGGTGAATTTATAGAATGATAATGATGAATTATTTTTTCATGAGTTCTGGTGAGATGGCTAAGCTTAATTTTTAGAGGCACTATCAATTTAATGGTGAATATTCCAATTGCTGCTCTTGTGCTTTAACATCACTTCCCTACCCAAGCCCACCCGTTTTTATTTATTTATTTTTTGTCATTTATTATATCTCTCCTGTCGTACAACCTCAAAAAAGTGCTGCCGGAAGCGATTCGATGTTTTATCATAAATTAACATATGAATTGAAATCGGTGGAGGAAGTGGTCTAGTGTCGTACCGTTAATGAGTTTGCTTCATGTAAGTGGTCTTTTAAGGGGTTAGCTTCTTCTTATTAATGCCAATTTGTTCCAATCATCCCACATTATCAATATGCTTAAGTGATCCGGCCGGAAAAAAAGCTGGCTTTGTTGTCCATAGCCGTTGCGTTTTCATCGGCGGTGAAACTGCATGGAACACTGGAGAAAGGGCTTTTGTTTTCCGGATGATTAAGCGGAGTGTTGGTAGTTGGTGTGATGTTACCCACTCTTTCCCTCCGCGGTCAATTCGCTTCCATGTGTGCCGGTCAACATGCAAACAAGACGATACTGAGAGGGTGAAGCCTACTTTGAGGGGGGTAATGTCACCCCTTTTGCTGTTATCCTTCTCCGTACTGCGGTCAGAATGTAAGCCACATATTGAGTGGTGAATCTATAATTATGGATGTTAAAAATTTCCCTTGGAAACATTTTCTTGAGAATTGTTTAGAGCTTAATCTGGTGAGATTCCAACATGTCAGTAATTTAAAGGTTACTGGAAATTTTCCTCATGTATACAAATTTTACTTCACGATAGGTTTCAAAAAGTATGGTGTTATCTTCCGGTTTAAGTAATTGTTTAAAATTACAAGTTCATTTTGAGTTAAAAAGATTTTTCTATTTTATGTACTTCATTAAACGTTGAATTATATTTAAGTTAGTGCAAACCCCTGATAATTCAACACCTAAATGATATATGCTCAAACGTAAGAATATCAATGTTACTTGGTCACGTATTGATGAAAACCCGACTAAAATTTCGGGTATGAAGATGCGTTTCACTGGATTTGTAAGTAAAATTCGATATGAAAGGACGATTGATAAAGGTGAATTGTTTTACAAAAGATATAATGAGAGTCAAATATCCAGCTGAATGTAGTAGCAAAGTTACCGGCTAGTGCAAAAGAGTGTATAATTCTTTTGTGTTATTGGTAACGTCGGCCTTGATCTAGAATCGAACAAGGATGTATGCATCGTTTTGACAAGACTTGAATGATTGAAGGCCATTCCTTACTTTGCTTCGTATTCTTGATGTAGTTAATTCGTGAGGGATATCATAGGTAGATGATTATTAACTTTTTATCTCGAAATAGTTGCATTAAAATGGTTGCTAATTGGTTAGGTATATTAAGGAGGAAAAATTATATCGTTTCACATGGCTTCATTCCTTTTTTGACTAAGGGATCGAATCAATATTTTTATTATTTTATTTAAATTATTTTTAAATGTTAGGGACCTGGGACGACGGAATTTCGGATCGCGAAAAAAAGACGAACGCACGGAGGGTTCGGACTGCGGGACCAGTTTGCGCGTACTAGGGAATAGACCTACGAATCCCCAGGCGCTCGAGCGAATGGAAATAATTTTGACGATTTTCGAAATTTTATCCAGTGCCTTTTATATTTTAAGTATTTTTTTAATCCAACACCCTTCATTCTATGGGTACGTTGTTACGGTATTTTTAGTAGAAAAAAATCACATCGTTTCTCATGGCTTCATTCCTTTTTATGAATAATGGATCGAACCAATGTTTTTATAATTTTATTTAAATAATTTTTATTAAATCCAAATCATTTTTTATATAAACTATTTTTTAGTCTAACACCCTTCATTCTATTGTTGCGTGCTAAGGGACTGGAACGACCTACCAGCAGAATTATTTGAGTCCTTCCCGAAAAATTTACATAGTTTTAAAAAGCGGCTGAAGAAGTAGGGACCAAGGGCTTTGTATAATGTTTTCTATTGTTCTTTCAAAAGTTTTCTATTGTTTTTTCAATTTTTCTATTGTTTTTTCAGTGTTTTCTATTGTTTTTTTTTCATCATATGTACATGTTACCACCAGGCTAAATGCCTACTTGTAACAATTTTAATAATAATAATAATAATAATAGTCTGAGGGCAATTGACGAAGTGGAGTTGCACTTAAGCTTGGCAGGTTGGGGGCAGGATGATACCGTACGAAAGAGGATGACTCCTGGACTCTGAGAGTTAAGTGGAGGGCAATAGGAAAGGGTTGTCGATGGAGAGGAGGTGGGGGAGGTTTCGGTGTGGTGAGTCTGACCGTCGGGTAGGTAGCAAAAGGAATGAGTCGACTGGAGGAATTGGAGGAGGTGGAGAAAGTGAGGGGTGGGGTAGAGGGGAGAGTCAGCGACGCGTGAAGGCCCGACCCTCCACTGTTAGCCACCCATCCTGTGTTCCCCTCCTTTGTGATCCAACTACCGAGTCTCTCTTTGTTGCCTTAGCGAAGAAAAGAAGGCAGTGCCAAAATTTTCCCACCCTCCTGAGGAGCATAAAGTAACCGAAACGTCTCGTATTGGCCCGAAAAAAGCTTAGCAGAACAAAAAAGAATATTTTTTTTCTTGCTCGGAAACTGAAGCATCACATAAACATTCTCAGTTGATTTTTTGCACGCAATGCACCATTTTCCACGTACGGTGCATTCTTACCTATCGGATAATGGAATATGTATCCTAATGTAAGTAGTGGTTAAACAGTGGCTAAATCTCTGCATGAAATTTTATCAAGATAAGTGCCAGAATGATAGAAGTATCCTTTTTTTAAGTAATTTTTTGAGATTTGTGAGTGGGTTCCAAACCACCCTCCTGAGGACCATAAAGCAACCGAAACGTCTCGTATTTGCCTGAAAAAATGCTAAACAAAAAATAATGTTTTTTTTTTCTCGTTCGGAAACTAAAGCATCTCATGAGCATTCTCGTACGTTTTTGCACGCAATGTCATTTTCCATTTACCGTGTATTCTCACCTCTGTGGTAGAGGTATTTCTATCGTGACAAAATATTGGTTTTTTAGTAAGCTATTGGATTATTTTGTTTTGGTCATGTTGTATTGTGGCAAGTTTTTTTCTTTGTCGAGCGTAAAATTAATTGGTGGTTAAAAAGTGAAATCTCTGCGCTAAGTTTTATCAAGAAAAATGCTATAAAAGTATTAGTTTATTACTCTAAGTAATTTTGTCGAGATTTGCGTATGAACCCCGATACGCCCATTTGTATCTCTATTTTTCTGTAACTTTTCTGCAGTATAACTGGAAAAATTCCATTTTGTTTTCGGATTTCCATTACGTTATCGCATAAACGGAAAATGGAGTATACGAGGAACTGCTAATAGGGAGCTTGTGGTTAGCTGCCTCACCTTGACCGAAACTGTCTGATTGGTCGTTAGTCTTCGTGGAATTAAAAAATGATTCCTAATGATTGATTGAATTCCTAATGATTGACATATAATTCCATAAGTATACGTATATTTTGAAAGGATATGTATTTTTTGTTTCTTTTGGCTAAATTTATTTTGAATAGATTTACTTTAAAAGTTGATTGAGACTTAATTGTTGTTTTAGACGTATCTGTACAAATTAGAGAATGCATTCTTTTGGTGTGCTGTTATTCTTGTGGCTTCATATTTGTGTAGCCAATTTAAAGAACACATTGTTGTGGAACAATATAAAGGGAAGTGTTAATTTAGCGTAAGAAATGGACTCTCATTCCTTTGTCGAGTTTGTCTATGATTTATTTTACTCGAAAGCATTTTCAACTTATACGGACCACCATTTTGGAGAACATATTGTGTACCGAAATTTCTTTCATTTTGGTCAACCGAAACAGATTCACGAATGATGATGATATGATGATGGGTGTGCTGCCTGATATTCATAGCGTAGGGAAAGTGTTGGCTTATGATCAAATCCATGAAACCAATACAGCCAAAATTTGAGGCAGTTTTATGCTCGACTTAGTGATCTGTGTGAACGGCACGACCGGGAATCGCGGGGTCAATTTTCAGACATCCAGAATGTGTTTGCATCATAACATGTCCTATTTATCCGTTTGCCATTGCCGTGTAATTAGTGCATCGAATCATTCGTCCGCGAACTATTAGGTATAGAGTCGATTGGTGGGGACAGGGAAAGCGATTTGGACGATGAAAAAGGGTTGCAAAGCACACCCAAAGGTCACGATTATCTGATGGAGAAAGCACTCGGAAAATGATGACGGACTTGCGTTGCATCTGTTTTCATTTTGATCGCTTGCCATCGACAAAGCGATAGAAAGATGAAGCGATTGAGCGCTGCTCATCGACATTTAGCTCGGATTGCGGTGAATAATGCGAAACTGCTCTAAAGAGAAGTTTCCACATTTTCAGTCGCATTGGTGCCATTTTCATGATTGAGAATCGAAATTTTGAGGTAGTTGAAGGGTTTATTTTGTCGTAGTGATTAACTTTTTTTTTTACATTTATTCACCTTTCACCAATCGCTGTTTTGAATCAACCACTGCAATTTTGGTTGAGGTGAATTTTTAGTTCACAAGAGGTTTATTTATTTCAGAAAGCTCAAAGCTTTAACCCATTGTTTTGATTTTCCTGGAAAATCATTAACCGGCGTCATTTAATTTTTCGGAGTGTTTTTGGTTTTGACAACCAGTTGTCGTTCGACGAAAAACTTCAATTTCATTTTTGTTGAAGATTAGGAGGATTGGTTCTCTGCTCAATTTTGCATTTTTGGTTTATGAGTACACATTTGACACTTGGCTGTCACTGAATGCGAATACAAAACGCATTGGTGTTTTGCAGAATGAATGCGGTTGAAAGCCTTTATATATCTTTCTGTCGCGAGTTATCCGATACAAAATAACGTAGTTTAAATTTATGAATATGGACTGAGTTTTTGAGTGGTATCTAATTCTTGTGATCACTCGAGGTGTTATTTTCGCTATTCTTCGGCAGGAAATGTTTCGAAAATGGAAAATTAGCTACTTCAGTGGATTGGAGAATTTAAAATTATTGCTAGAAGATAATTTTTATATTTACCGCATTCTATTTATTGAATTTGAAAAATTATTGGTTTTTTAAATGAGAAATTGGATTATATTGTTTTGCTCATGTTGTATTGTGGCAAGTTTTTTTCTTTGCCGAGCGTAAAATTAAACTGCTGTAAAAAATAGTATCGACATTTATTGAAGTATAGAAAAACATTTAACCGTCATAACGACGTTAGAAATACCCAGATAGCGATTTATTTGATGTAAATTCTAATTTAAGGAAAATTCTTCCTTTTTGCTGCAAATCGGAGGCAATGCTTGATTACTATCCTAAAAATCAGCAAAATTAATATGAACTGGGGTACGGAGGCATGTTTCGAGTGAAGAATGTCAAGAATTCAACAGTATGACCTAAGAAGAACCTTATTAAAACTTTTTATGGGTTTGATGTGCTTTTTATGGCAGTGCGTTCCTTTAAATGAGTTATTTGCAACGAAAATTTTACTCGTAAGATCTGGCGTCGATCCTGTGGGTGACGTTGTTTTGATTTTTGACTGAGGGTCTTGATAATGGGTCTTTTTGGAAATGCATATGCCTTGTTTATTTGCGATTATATATTGCGATATTGCTTCTGACGCGGAAGAGATGGCACCCATAAGGATGGGTGCGTCAGAAAATAGATGGTCCTAAAGGTGGGCGTAAGAGGAATGGGATGAATTTTTTGTCCGGTAAGATGGTTGGCGTCGTGCGCATCGAGATGAAAGAAGAGATTTTACGATGGGGAGATGTTGGATGGGGTCGCCAATGGATACGACCATCTGGAGATGGGGGTGGGGGGAAGGTTTGGAGGGAGAGGGGTAGGATGTGTCCGGGGGCAAGGGGGAGGCAGGAGAGTTGTTGTCATGGGTCACGCGCGGTAGTTGACGTGCGCTCTCTATCGCCGCAACACGTCACGTTCGCGGCTCTGCGTTTCCCTGGCGAGGGCGAGGTGAACGAGAGGGAGAGTGAACGCGGAGGTGGGTGAGGGGAAGAAAGGAGAAGGGCGAATGGCGGTTGAAATGGTATGGTATAATCTGCTGGGTCAGTGCATACGTGAACACATTCAAGTGTGCACTCGATTTGCAAAAAAAAAATAATAATTCGGGTAATGTTGTCCAAAACATCTTATGAACCCTCATTTCTATTGTTTGTGGCCCTAAAATTGTTGCCACTAAGGCGTTTGTATTTATTTAAAG
Organism: Ischnura elegans; assembly: GCF_921293095.1. Classification (NCBI taxonomy): domain Eukaryota; kingdom Metazoa; phylum Arthropoda; class Insecta; order Odonata; family Coenagrionidae; genus Ischnura; species Ischnura elegans. Next base: position 32,125,164 of record NC_060254.1, on the reverse strand, counting down.
TCCTAAAATTTTTTTATGTCAGAAGCGGCAATATGCCGAGTGGATGTGATAAATACAAATATAATTTAAGGAGTGAGTCCAATATAATAACAAACAGACCAAGATCAACACTATATAAACGTTGTTTTCTTTACATGGGGCCAAAGTTATTTCATTTACTGCCCGCTAAAATTAAAAAATAAATAAATCACCAAATAAAATGTTAAGACTTTCCAAAGACTGGCTTTTCTCACAAGAAATAATAGAACATTTACTTTGATGTTGTATCTTTAAAAACACTCATGTATTATTTACTGCATTATTATTTTCTTTTATTGGCATACATTTTTGTTATTTTATGGTGGCTAAATTATGGAAGCTACGGCAACGGAATCATTTTTTTTGGATGCATTTTGCAGTCACCAGGAAAACTATTTTTCTTTGGTAACTAGCCTTTTTGTCGTTTTGTTTAATTATTTAGATTTTTAAGGACATTAAATGATGAAGGCTGGACTAAAATGTGCGGTTATAATTGTCTGAAACAGTTAATCTCAAAATGGGTGAGATTGAGAATAGTATTGTTGATACTCGCACATAGACATCGTTTAATTAAGCTCAAAGATTTTCAGACAACAATAATCAAAAGGTGTACTATTTAATGGAGACCTTTGATGTTGACCTTAGTGTCCCGTGGCCCAAAACAAGGCTGCTTATGAGCATCCTCTCACAAAAAACCTTGCTTAATAATTCTGACTGTAGGTAACCGCAAGTGGCCCAGATAGTTACAGCTATGTTTCCATGTCTTGCACTACGCGGTATCTCGCATATTTGCAGTGATGTAAAATAAAGATGTTCTCTGCATTCTCTTCGGGTTTTCACCGCGTCCGTTGTGTTTTGGCGACAACATTTTCGCTGATATTGCAGTCATCGTCTTCAGGTCGAAACTGTTGTCGCCAAAACACAACGGACGCGGTGAAAACCCGAAGAGAATGCAGAGATCATCTAATCAACGCCGCGAAAATCTTCGAACCTAATACAAAATAAATATGTCACATAGCTACTCAAAGGTCCTCCCTTTCCGCTCAATTGCGCGATACTTCGTGAACCTTGGGATTCGAATTCAAAGTCTCGCGACGGAAGTGAGAATTCTAAATAGCAAAGGTGATCGATAAGGGGGTAAGGCTCTGGAGGTTAGTGGAAGGGGAACTGTTGCTGGAGGTCGGAGGGAATTGTTGAGAACGGTATAGTGGACTAGTGACCTCTGCCACAAATAGATTTTTTCTGCCACTCAAATGTGTATTTTGTTTGTTTTTCGAATGAATAATAATAATGCTTTCCCACAACTTTTTTTTTTTAGAAAGAAGCGTAGATTTTTCGAATAATCCATCTGTTGGTTTTAATTTCGATTTCTGTTGAAAAATCGAGCTTTTCATTTCGATTAAAAATCGAGTAAAAGTTCTATCAATGATTACGGGATAGCCGAAGAAAAAAAAATGTCTGCATTTTTGATGCCTTCATGAGTTGCAGATTGTCATTCCAATCCATTTTCAATCTTAGCGTAGTTTTCACGAGTGACGAGTCAATAAATTCCATAAGGTTTTTCTTTTGTTTGAAATCCTGGTCTCAATGTCGTTCAATGCAGGAATAAATCGATGTATGAAAATACAAATAGACAACGACATTTATTTTCGAAGTTTTTAAAATTATATACTTCAACTTATCCATCTTTTAGTTAAAATTTCGATTTTCGTTGTACAATGTACAGTCGAGCTTTTCATCTCGATCAAAAGTCGATTGCACGAAAGATCGATTTCGATCGACATTCTTCCATCACCACGCATAGGCTGTCTAAACAAAAATGGGGGTGGTGTGGTGTGTTCCTGCATCTCCAAGGTTGCGTTGGACCAACCACGGTGTGGGATGGGTTGTGGAGCTGGAGCCGGAGGGGTCATCGGTTGCTATAATGTCTGCGTGGGGAGACGGCTCTGTGGATGTTGTCCCGCGGCTCCATTGTCGCGTCGCGTCGGTGGTGGCGGTGTCACGGGGGTGGGGGCGAATGCGTAATGAGGGGGAAAATGGAGGGAGGTTTGATACCTAAGGTTATGCTCGCAAACAGATACGTCCCTTTGTATACTTTACAGGGGTTGGCGTTTGGTCCCAATGTAAACCCGTACCTCTGGCATCAAAAGTTAAATATTTGTATGCGGCTGCAGTGTATTCATAAATTTCGTCGTCTCATCGAATTACTACGTCTTAAAAGAGGAGAATTTGTTATTGTACGTTGAACCAATAAGGAAACAAACTTTGTTAACTCACATACATTTATAGGGGAAACTCGTTAGTGATCATGAACAAGGTGAATACGTACCAAAATGCAATGAATTCGTAGATAATAATATTCTCCCATGTGACCCCAACCCCCTTTTTCAAAAATCATGCTGTGGAAGATAATCTATTTTTTATTTGTTGGTTCATAATACATCCCACAAATTTACGTCGAAAACCTTCCGATTTTTCATTGAAAATATTTTCCTTTTAAATACATTCCACGATGCTCAATTTTATTTGACGGATGGAGAATGCTGGGAATAGCTGGCGTCAACGCGTGAAGCGCCTGGTCTGGGGCAAGCAACTAAATATCTGGAATTCTTGATGGTACTCTGCTGAGTCCAATATTTTTCCTTGATTGTTTCTCTAGTAACTTTGTTAAGAGTACAAAAGTACAAAGCTTGACTTACTGAGTAAAATGCTATTTCATCACATCCCATCTGGCATGATTGATTTAGTTGGATTTAGAAGATCGGGTTTAGTGGTGTGGAGGTGATGGGAGGAGGAGGAGGAGAGTGGGAGCGGGGAGCGTTCGAGAGCATCTCAGAGTCCGTCTGCGATTGGAGATCTCCGGGAATAGGAAAAGGATGACCTTGCGCAGGATGGAGAGAGACTTGTCAGGTCAAAGAGGGACACATATCTTATTGAGGATCGGAGTGTCTGACTTGCATTCTCATCCGGCCATTCTTTCATGTCTCTCCATGTTTCCTCCTCCCTTTCCCTTCGAGGTATAAACCGAAGACCGCGGGCAGGATATAGTTATATATTGAGAGATGTGTCCGATGGGTATCGGCCGAATATGCTTTTTTTTGGTTTTTTAACACAAAAAATGTTACAGCAATTTCTTACAGGTAGTGTCTTGATATGTTTTCGTAGGACCCGTGTTACTGGGTAAAAGAGTTTCAGTTTCCGTTGGGTAAAAGAGTATTCGTCCTGCCAGAAGTGAAGCCCTGAATTTTTGCGTATTGATGAAAAATCATGTAGTCTCACATCGGAAGAATAAAAAAAAAATGAAATAACTGTATTTATTCCGTTTAATATATACGGTCCCTCTAAGCCACATGGCTTGTTCAAGGGTTCCATACACATACATTCCATGCGGCAAAATAGGTGAAAATATTTGTTATAAATGTATTTCATTGATCCTGCACTTCTACCCGTTGATGAGTGAGAACATCATTTATTTTCTTACGTATTTATTTTCTGTCATGATATTTCCTCAAGTCGCCCTACTTAGTTCAACATTTTCTCTCCCCTCCTTTACATTTATTGAATTTTTATCCTGTAGCTATTTTTTTCACATCGTATTTCATGTTGCAAAACTCATTACTCATAGGAATGATACTTCATGGTTTTTGCTTTGTCTTGAATCGGTTCGATATTTTGATAAACTCGTACAAAGGGAAAGTTTTCCTGTATAGCCGCACCCAACTAAAACTCAATAATACCCTGGTATTTGTGCCTTTGATATGGTGATTACATCAACTCAGGGTTAGTCGAATAGGTTTATTCACTAGCAGCCCCCGAAAACAATTGCCCGATTCGAGTAGAATTTAATGTTGGTGGTTCTGCTTTAATTAAAAACATAAAATAACCGGACGCCCGCCAACTGTGAATCACCAGGGAACTGGCATTTTGGGTGGAATTCATCTGTCTTTAATTACGCCCAGCGAAATTGTTCCACGGTCAATGCAGAAACTTAGTTGGTCCGCTGAACAGCGAAAAATTCCCAAAATCCATGACTGTTATTCGTTAGAGGCAGGAGAGTTTTTTGTTGCGGTTTTTCTCTGCCTTTTTATAATGTATACTATTCCATTAAATACTGAATATGCGAAACATGCTATCGTGAGCATCGAAAATGAGAGCTCATTCCGTAAAATTTTGTTAAACCATTAAAATTAGCTTCCTTTTTTGAAATTGAGGCTTTGGAAGCCACGCTTTGTTGCTGCTGTCCATTTCAGGTTTCAGGACTATTGGTTTGCGACCTGGAAACTCTTTTGATATCTAACTCGATTAAAATTCTTGATAACTCAAATGGTATTTATCATTTCAAATCTTTTAGTGCCCCATTTACTTTTTCATAAATATTGACCAACCACTACAAAATTTCAAAGAAACTTCAGATTTTACTTTTAAATGTTGGAAAATTTTAGTAGAAAAACGAATAAAATAATAGTGCGGTCTACGAAATTTTAAACGGTAAAAAAATATTCTAGCACATAACACACAACATAAACACACTAGCACACACGTTGATACGTGAATGAGTATGTCTTTTAATACCCAGCCTCGCTTCCCCCTCAAAAACCCGTCGGGTACTGTAATCCGAATATGGAGCAACAAACTTATTTAAATCTTTCCACTGTTTGATTATATCGATGTTTTCCATCGACTCTTAGAATTTAGATTGCGAATAGAATATGCCTTCAAGATATGTGTCCTGTTAAACTGAAAAACTAGCGAAATGACACTTTTAGCAATCTTCATTAGGAATTTTTTTGTTGACTGAGGAAAAAAAAAAAGGGTTGTGAGTTGAAAGTCATAGAGAAGCCTTTTTTTTGCTTAAATATCCCGGGAAAAGATATCAAGGAAAGTGATTAGATATGCGACGCAATATGACGAAATGAGATTCATGCTCGCGATCTAAGAGCTGTCGCATGTTTCCGTTTAAGTTATCCTTAATAAGATCAGGACCGAACATATAAATAAAAAAATAATAAAAAATAAAAAAAACTATCACAGGCTTCGGAAAAGTAGGTAACTTGACAATTATTTAGCTATTCATGTGCCCTACGATTTTCGTAACCGTTACTACTAAGATGAAGATTATAAATGGCTTTATTATACGTATCTTTGATGCGGACGGTATTAACATCCGGTCGGGTGGTAAGATTCACAGCTCTCTTGAATATTTTTCTCGGTAATTATCTTTTCTTTTGGTGTCGTTGAATTATTCAAGGGGCTGATAAAATCTGACTTCTTATTATAACATCGTGTTTAGCATTCAATCCTAGCTAAGACCGGAGTACTTCAGCGCATAAGCTGTGGGAACATATAAAATACAAAAATCCATACACCTTCTAACATGTCATTAAGATAACTTATTCAAGAAAAATAGCTGTATATCGGGTGAAGCATTCTGCCATTAAATTGTGCGAGGGCAGAAAATCTTCAGAGCGCGAGATGCTGTGTAAGGGAAGGGCAATAAACTCGGTATTTAGATAAAGGGTGCATACTGATTGTTGCCTCATGCAGTCAATCATTCGGGAAATGAATCGCGCGTAGTTCCAGTAATTTTTTGGGAAAATTATAATTTAAAGATATGTATCTATATGATATTGAACGGAAGAGACTAGTGTATGCACTGTACTTCATTAGAGAACGTTGCGTGAAAAATGGCATGCATTTGGATGATGTCCTTACTCGGGAAATATCATTGTTGAGAAAAGTCACGTATTTAATTGATTCTGCCTCAGAGAAGTCCTTTATTTAATCAATTAAAAATACGATAATTTTTAATGATGAAACGAATTAGTAAAAACAACTAAGAAAAAAATTTACCCTCCTCTTCGATCACTTACCGTCTAGCCGAGCTGGGATTGTGACTGATATAAGTGCTTTACCGGAGATTTTTACTTTCAGTTTTGACGATGTCTTATTTTATGTCAAATATATGTTTTTATTCGTGTAATTATAATTTAAGCCTATTTCGGAAGTTAATTTGTCCTACTTAGGTCTCAGTTTAGTGGTAAAATTGAAAAATAGCGTGAAAATGTTTTATCATCATCTTTAGTCAGTAATGCTAATATTGGTTTGATGCAGTTCTCCATTTCTCTCTCCTATCCGCTAGCCTTTTCATAGGGACGTATTTCGTCTGTTTTACGTCCTTTATAATCCTGTCCTATGTAAATAATTCGTGGCCGTACCTTGCCCTTCTTCCCGTCCACCTGTCCTTCTATGTTTGTTTTCATCAGACCATCATGCCTCGTAATGTGGCCAACTAAGTTGTTTCGTCTTCTTCTTAAGGTGTTTAGAAGACTTTTCTCCCACTCTTCACACCGTGGTACCTTCCTTCATGTGCCCCATGAGATGCCCACCTGTCCTTCTACCATTGCTTTCATCGGGCCATCTTGCCTCACAATGTGGCCAACTGAGTCGTCCTGTCTTCTCATTAAGGTTTTTAGAAGACTTCCCTTTTATCCCACTCTTCTTAGAACTTCTTCATTAATTGATCGATCCATATCTTCATCATTCTTCGGTTGTACCAAATTACGAATGCATTTACTGCACAGTTTACTGAAAAAATTCTTTAAGGATGCAGGTTGGAATAAAAAAGACTATTTTTCATAGCCACTTCATAGGAAACAATGAAAATATAGTGCAATCTGACTTGGAGCACGCAAATTAGATCATTCACCTTGCCTCTTCTTTAAGGATGCAGGTTGGAATGAAAATGGCCATTTTTCTTAGTTACTTCATAAGAAACAATGAAAATATAGTGCAATCTGACTTGGAGCACGCAAATTGGACTATTCACCTTGCCTCGTAACACATTTTCCTCTCGACACGTAGCTCACTCCCGGAATGAGCGATCACCCGACCGTTAAGGTTAAGGGCGAGCCTAATTTCGAGGCCACCTCTTGAGACGCACCCACGCCAGCGTTCCCCAACGGTCGCTCATGTCACACTTCCTAAAAGTTTCGCCTTTCTTTCTTCCCTGCTTTCTTGTTCCTCGCTTACCGGAAGCGGATGGAATCACGAGGGTTTCGGAAGAAGGGAAGCAGGGGAGTGGAGCGTCATGTTGCGGTTGGCTGATCCCGCCACGCCGGTCGAGTTTAAGGAGACGATTCAGGGAGCCGATGATATCACAAGGGAAAAATAATCTCGCTGCGGCTTGTGGTTTGGCTCTTAAGGCGAGAAGTGAAACGGAGGGAATTGCATTGAAATGATCATCTTAGAAATAAGGTTAACACAGAAAACTCGCCCAGAAAACTCTGCTTGCAATTGTAAAGATATTTGGGTAAGTTATTCCTATGATAGCCATTAGTAATCCAGTGAATTGTTTTGGTGATACATCAGCTTGTCACTTCAGAATGACTCTTAGCCATATAGCCACACTGGGTGGTAACGAGGTCAACATCTGATGTTGTTCAATTTCTACGAGTGTCCTTGATCGAACGGATGAATCTTGAGGGCAGGCACATTTCTAGGCTAAAAAAAGTTGAAATAATCTATGAAATGCCATTTCCTGTTTACTTTTATGATATTTCCATGTAATTTACGGACAACAGGCATCCATATTGAATTTACGTCTCACCCCGTTTTTTCGGTCAGTGAGCTTTCTTCGACCGGCTTCAAAAATAAACCAATCAGTTGATTAGTTTATTAAGTTAATGCAAGCTTCAAATACATATTTTTGATAGTTCGATAGCAAAAAGGAGTGTAAGTTTTCTTCAAGAGCCTCATATGCTCATAATGGTTGGATTTAGCCATGTGGCTACGGTGGGCGGAAATGGGTAAAGGATGAATCTTATTCTCTTCTTCACGGTTCTCGATTCATCGAAATCGTTTCCCAGTTATCGATCCTCTCACTGTCAATTGTGTATCTACCGATTTGATCGATAGATTTTTCTTCCTCATAGGAAAATCTACTAAAATTGGTAGCATATTAATTGCGTAAGCATGGTTTCGTTAGTAGTAGGACCTGCCCGCCTTTGTGACGGTGCAGGATTCCTCGTCCCTTCCTTCCTTCCCCGTCCTTTCCCTGGAGGCGTCGTCGGGCTCTCATCGCGGCGCCTCCTTTCCTTGTTCCTTCCCGTCCTTCCGCTTCTGGTGGCAGAGGAAAAAAGCTGATCGCTTATAGTCCCTGCTCCAGGAGTGTATCCCGCGAGCCCGTCCTAAGGGTTTCGTTCCCACTGTCAATTGTATCTCCAAAATAGTTAAAAAGGGATTGATTTTCAACTGAATAAAGAGAATAAAAAGGTGGAAACTGGTATTTTTATTTGGTGTAGAATGAAGTAGGCTTGTTAAGGTTTGCACACAATACTATGCATCACAATTCTATGGTTATATTCACGATGATATTATATTCTAATAATGAGGTAGTTATTAGCATTTGAGGAAAATGTGTGATTTTTATTGTAAAGACGCAATAATTACTACGAGATCGATCTCATCAGAATAACAACTGGCAGAATGAGAATCTGTACTATTTCATACATCCTATTTGGAAATTTGCAAACAAAAATACAAATTATTGATAAAAAAATTAAAAACCTCTGCATTTATTCTTATTGAGGTAGATAAAAGATAAAAATATCCTACTCTCAAAATTACTGTGACATTTTAGTTTCGCTAAAACAACCGCCTGATGTGAATGGTTTTCGGTTAGTTATCTCTAATAGCGTTGTAGGATTTAGCAAATAATAAATCACAGTATTTCGTAGTTTTTATTTTCTAGCCCCACAGTGCATAACCTGCTTATGGTCTCCATTAAAAATATTTATGTGTTTTCATCAGGAATTGATGGAATCAAAATCGAAATTAGACATAAGGCAGGAATCGATTCAGATATTTTAAAAATTATTTATGAAAAATATATTCGTTGTAAACCATCCAAATTATATCGTTAATGTAGTGGAGTTCCTCACTTCTCGCTAGTGTTCTAGGCCTTAGGGTCGGTGAAACCGAGAATCGTTATTTGGAATCGCCTTATCCATTGCTTGAAGGAGAATTTTCCACTCTCATTTTCCTCGTGTTCTGCCTCCCCTGCCTATCGTCGTCTCTTTCTTGGCTTCTCTCTCTATCTTCGTCACGCCACAGTGCATAACCACCGAGGGGGAACTAAGTCATCCTCCTATTAGTCCCGGGTGGCGTGGGAATGTTACGATCACGTCGTCGGAGAGCGCTCAGAAAGACTCCCGCGGAAGTTCTGGATGGAGGAACGGTTGATTCAAACAGGTCTATTGGTATACCTAAATCCGAAGCGGGAGCCAGGTCATTAATCTTGTTTCCATCAGCCATGCGTTGAAAATGGATCTCAGTCGATAGGTGGAGGTTCGCCGTGAGGATTTTCAGAGGTTCCATTAAGAATCGCTGCTGGTAGAATAACGGAACTTAACCGCGCAATAATATTCGCAAATAGTTGTATCCTATTGATAGTTCTGCCCAAACCAGCGTGTTGCCACATATTCACGAAGACACTTAGCACTTGATTATGAATCCTCTCTTAATTCGAGATTACACAAACTAGGTTTTGGTATATGTAGTCATCATCAGGATACACCGAAGCCTAGGTCGTATGATTTTGAATTAAGTGTAGAATGTGAAGTTAGAAGTGCAGTGTTTGATATTATTCCTTTTTAATAGATGATTTCCCTTGAGTAATTCTTTAAAGTATCTTAATTCGTAGATATTTGTCGGTAAAGCTAAAATAAATTAATTTAATAGGACGTCATGCTCCCTTACCTGGTCCAATGGCGTTGAAGATTGAACGTTTTACGCTTGAAAAGTGCATTTTTTTTAAAGTATAGAAGACGACCTTGCAGTTTTTTTATCCTTTGGGAATAGCAGCCCGGACGATTGGCGGGTAGTGAATAAAAATATGGTTGATGCATCATTGCGTGGGCTGAAACGTGTTTTGACCAAGCTATCAAACGAGAAGTAGAATCTAATGGACACGCAGGCGAAGTTCTGAAAGAGTCGTGAAATCAAATGGATTATAGCGATGACATTAATGACTTCAGTCTGCGCGTGTCAATTTGAAAGCACCCCATGGTTATGGAGGAATGAAAAGTCCATTTCGAGCCATAACTATTTTCTAAGGGTCTGTGATTTGACTCGACTTAGAGGTCTCACGACTTGGTCTGCGAAAGCGGTTGAATTATGCGACGGAAAGTCCCATATAGAGCCTTTTAATCCTCTGCATACTTCCTAGTGACTGCTTCGCCTCAGCTGGGGCTTATAGCGGGTAACGATGACTTCAGTCACACCTCCTGGGGTGCGAGGACACGGGGAGAGAATGGTGGGATGGGACCCGGATGATAATGTAAGCGCTAAATGACCGTGTCACACGCAGAGGTCCCGCTCGGCGATGATGGGCTGCAAGCGTATGGGAGCCACATTATCATTCGACGAAAGATCGTGTCGGGGGAGGTGTAGCTGCGTCGAGATGAACATGCATGCTCGCGATGATCTTTCGAAGGGTGCGTCGAGGACTTTCTACTAAATTTTTCGTCCGAATTAGTCATCGTCTAGTGTTAAGTTGGCTTAAACAAAACGTAATTACGTTAAAAATACTCCGTTTATGCTGTTAAAGTTTGATATTTAAATACTGTTATTTAATGTTGTCAGGGAGTTGTTGATGGAAGGATATATCCTATAGGGTTATTGTTAAGGAGAAAAAGGCAATGGGAAAGTTTCTTGAACGATTGCGACAAAAAAATTGCAATTCGAAGAAAACAGAGGTTTTTGGAAGAAAACAATCCCATGACGTTAAAATTTCGCCTGCGTTAATTTTTAATTATGAGGAAAAAAGGAATTTAGTGTTTTAATTAATTTTAGTGGTAAAGTAAGTTTTTTTTATTTGGCGTATAAAGTTGTACATTTCCAAGGTTTTTGTGAATTTCCTCCTGCGTCGTAGATTTACGTTGACTTACATTCGTTAAATAAAAACAAGCATAGCCTACGAATTATTTCACTTGTATTTATTTATTTATACTGAAAGTACAATTATTCCTTCCTTCCCTGAGAAGAAAACTTGTCAGCGGCTCTGATAAGCAGTATCATTATATATTCCGTATTGAAGCATGATGGAAATAAAATCCAGTTTGTTTAATTATTTCGTTTTAAGTCAACTTTCTCAGCAGAAGGTTACAATATGTTCGTTCACTCTAACCAGGCACTTCTACTTTTATGTGTAGTTGAGCTTTGATGAAAAAGTAATGTATGAGGAAAAGTGGACTTTTAAGTCCATTCGCTCCGTAAATTCCTCCTAAGTTCTCGATAGCAGTCAGCTATTCGCGCTTTTGTTCTTGATAGGGATAAAAATTTCAAAGTATCGTCGCAGTATTAGAATTGGTTGCTAAGAAAATGGAGAGAGTTGGTTTTTATTCTTTATGACACCATTGAGTTGGTTTTTCTATTTTTGAGACGCATGCCTACACGTTGTATTGAGAAATCATTAATGATGATTCTCGAGAATGGAATCGGCAGCTATTGTAGACGATGATTTTTTTATTGCTCCTATACGTGGTGATTAGTTCCGCTGGGCTATTCTGTACATAACATTTTCGCAAATGACCTGCGCCCGACGCGCACCATTTCATTGTATCAAGTCCCTCTGTTCCCGTGTGTGCTGCCTCTTGTTTAGGGCGTTGAGTAAAAACAAGGTTTGCAAGGGAGGAAATGACGCCTGAATGTAAAAAAAAACACAAACCAAAACAAACAATCGAGATTGAATCCGCTGCGGTCTAAAAGACTTGCTGCAACAGATGCAGCGTTAATGGCTGACAGACGGGCGAATGAATTATACCAGTTCTGGTTTCCGCTTATTTCCACTCATGTTTTTTTATTCACCCTCCCGTGCATCGAGGCTGTCTTGTTGCCCCGTCCCGATGGCTTAAAAAATGCCACTCGCCATAGATGACAGAAATGACGGTGATGTGCAAGGGTAAAAGGGATTTTTTGGAGTGTCGTGGAGGGGCGGGTATATCTGTGTGTGGGATTGGAAAGAGGTCTGGCTGGATGGAGGGAGAGCTGGGGATAAAAAAAGCCTATGGAAGAGAATGGCATTTGGAGCGATAGTTAATTGGTCTGCCACTGCCGTTCAGGGACGTCACAGCGAGTGTGCGTGAGTGTGCATGTACGCGATTAATCGAAAAAGAGTCTGCGGAAAAGAGAGCTCTTTTGTCTTCCTTTTTTTCATTTTTATGTTGCTCTTTTCGTTGCGGGACGTCAAAATAGTCAATGGAAGGGTTATACCGAAGCATTTTCTCTTCATAGAAACTTCGAATACAGATTTCATTAATCCCATTCAAACTGATTCACTGTGGGCATCTTTTTCCAGGAAGACCACCCTGCCTCCTCTATTCACATTACGTTCAATTTAATCACTATATAGGCTCGGCGCTGAATTCCCTATTGCTGTTTATATAAAAATATTATCTACCTTTATCTACTGAAAATGACGTGCATGACGAGTGTTTTAATACAATGCACGGAATGACAGGCTATAAAAATTTATGTTAGTGTTATCGTTTTTTTTTGTCGTGATACTCTCTTCCCAAGTATATCTTCTACCGAATTTTTAGTTAATATTTTGGCGTAAAAAATATGTTGCCTAATACGTTCGGAGGTAAATAATTCTTTCAGTAAGATGGGAAAAAGTCGGCTAACGATCAAAAACAGTTTTTATGTAGACGAGTCTTCAGTTTTGATTGTAATCAGCCATATCATTTACGTACCTGATCTACCTGCTGCGCCGATAATGTATTACCTGTGATAGTCGTTTGTGTATCACCGAAAGTATTTTGAGGAAGATATGGAATGTGGCACTGCGGTTTGCATAGGAGGACTTGGATGGCTATCAACCACTGGCTAAGGTTTTATGAAGGGAACCTTCAGTATGAGCAGGATTGAAGGTTATTTTTACGCAAAAAGTAGGTATTGGCGGGTTGTATTAGCTCCATGGTCAGAAAATTAATGTTGTAAATTTAAATGATGGCATCTGCAAAAGACATTTCGGAGCCAGGGATGGTGGACGTCAGAATGTTACCCATGTTTTATATTTGAGTTAATTCGATAATTTTTCATGCCTGTGGTTGCCACACGCTCACAGCCTTATGATGCTTTCCTTAATTTCTTCTCCTTCTTTAGACCTTTCATCTATCATTTCATTCTATGTGTATTTTATATGCTCGGACAGTGTCTTATTTTTTGAATGTGAAGGGATTTCTTCCTTTTATCTTCTATTCCACTCTCTTTGTTTGTCCTGCAGACCTTGCACGTAGCATATTTTGGTAGCGCTGCCATCTTTCAATCCTAATGTAAATTTCCACTGTATATGTTATTAAAGAAATTTTTTTTTATTTTTCTTAGAAAAAGAGGACAGCAAAAAGCTCGTAAATCACGGCATAAGTGGCCCATCGTCCCCTAAGGCCGTTCGAGCTTGATTCAGCCTGGTCGATGATCCCATGATTTGTGTCCTCCGGGCATGAAATCTTTCTTTTAAAGGCGCAATTCTAAGCCTTTGGTTCGTAGTTATTTCGGTGTTGGGACCAACGTTCGGAATAACAGCGGGAGATTGAAAATTGCGTTGATTCACTCTTTGAGACTGGTCCGTGAGAAATCGGAAAATAGTATTTACCGCAAAAATTCCCCTGCATTTTCGGTCCTTCAACGTCCGTGGGGTCTCGTTTGCCACCAATACATTTGATTGTGTCTTTCTTTGATTTTTTTTCTCAATTCCGTTTCGCCTTATTCGCCTCCCCGCAGTTGAAGACGTTTAACAATGGTTTCTATAGTTGGTTGCGGGGGGTAACTCAGTGGGACTTCGCCTCTGATAGTCTCGGTGTCTTCGGTTAAATTGCTGGTCAGATCCGATGGAATGCGTGTCTTTTATGCGGTGTTTTTGACGGAGAAAAAGTTTTGAAGCCTTGTTTGGTGCCGTTGGTGTGCGATTGGTATCAGGAGTAAGGTGAGGGCGTAGTCGACTTCCCAGTTGAAGTCGTTGGGCCATGACGGTGCAGGAAAAATGTAGGAACAAGGTTGCGCCGCAATCTTTGTGAAATATCGCATTTCGGTGCTCTACGTCCGTAGCAGTAGCCATTATTTCGTTGCAAGTAGCTAGTTACAGCTTTTTTGTACACGCAGGGTTCTAAACATTAAGGGTGTACTTTGATTAATGTGTTCAGTTGACATAGATCCGCTACGGGAACATCGTCTTTAATAACTGTCGTAACTGTTTTATCTTTTTATTCGCATGATTGAAATTATCTTCTAAGGTAGATCTTGTATCTTCGATCATGTTGGATTCTAGATATCTCAAGTTACATCTTAAAGGAAGGACGTGGAGCGTAGGAAGAATCGTAGGTCGTGTGAAATGTGAATCAGTGGTTTTTGAAATGGATTAATTGATTGACTGCATTTCATTGTAATATTTATGAGTTATAATTGGTCCTTCCTTCATTTCCCTTTCATTGTTTGTTAGCCTCTTCTGCGCCTATTTGTTTCTCTTTGATTTTTCCATTTGGATCTCAATCTCTCAGCTTTATTGTCGTCTCTTCCATGGAGTTTCTCTCTTATGTTTCTTTTCATTCTCCGCTCCTTTCATTTTCCTCTTAAAATATTTGTAATGGTACTCAAATTCCCATTTTTCTCCTAAATTTTCTCTTTGTTCTTCCCTTTTGGATCAATCTCTCAGCTGTATTAACGCATCCTCCTTTGATTTTTCTCTCGCATTTCTTTTCATTCCCCGCTTCTTTCATTTTCCCTCTCAAATCTGTGTCATTGTGCTCTGGTCGACTTTCTCCTTCCGTTTTAGCCCTCATTTCTTCCGTCGTACTCCTCTCTGGTCTTACTTCGTCGGAGTCCATCCCTCCTTCAACTTGGCCATACACTTACCAGCTTCCACTCCAACCCAACCCGTCTTCCCGACCGCTCCATTGCTTTTGACACTGATGAGCCGTGTATTTACTACGCCATTGTGGTAATTGAGGGGCCTGGAGCCGATCCTTATTCCCCACGAGCGACGCGACGGTTTCGCAAGCCACCCTTTTCCTCCCCTCTTGCTTGCGTCTCCTTACGTACACGAAACAACCACTCTTCCTATCTGCTGCTCTCATATTCTCCCTCCTTCTTTTCCATCTCTTTTCCCTCGCTCGTTCTTCCTTCCACTGTCTCATCCCTCTCCGTCTTTGTGAGGAAGCGGAGTGCCTTACATTTAGAGGAAGAATGTTCTCTCAGACATTCCCCGTCTCATTTCTACACTCGAATACTTCCAATTCCACTTTCATATCCCACGCGCCTGGATGACTTTATGACTGCCATTTTCGTGTCTTCTCCCGCTCTCTTTTATTTTAATTTATTTTTGTATTTCTTGTATCGCCGAGGAATTTGACCTCCGTTCTTTAGTAGCTGAGTTAAAGGTCTAAGTTAAAGGCATAGAGTGTGTCCAAATGGAAGTTCGAGTGTTGTGTTGTGTTCCATGATTGTATGTACCTACTGTTTCACACGTAGCGCATTCTTAGCATTATGATTGTCTCGCCATTTTTTCTAATCTAAATCATTTATCATCTTTGATGCATATAACTTAATCACATCACTGTTTCGTGCTATTTTTGTGAGAATTGAGAGCAAATTCGAGCGTACAAAAGCATTATCTGTGATTAGTTTCATTTCTAATACAATTTTTAAATTTATCACTTGTAAAATAGACTCTTTCTGATTAAATGTTATTCTTGCAGCTTTTATGATAAAATTCTTCAGTCGAACTTCTGAACATCGTAAATTAAGGCAATTGCACATAAGGATAAATTTGTGAATGAATGTGAATTTTAATTTATTGTAAATCGTAATAAATCTGAAAAATAACTTTAATGAGGTTGGCGTTTACGCAAGTATACTTAATTTGGTTCAACTATTATTTTTATTGCTAGTTAAGTATTAATTCCAGAAAGTGTTCATGATTTTTATTGGCTCTAAA
Source organism: Ischnura elegans (assembly GCF_921293095.1). Classification (NCBI taxonomy): domain Eukaryota; kingdom Metazoa; phylum Arthropoda; class Insecta; order Odonata; family Coenagrionidae; genus Ischnura; species Ischnura elegans. Next base: position 32,109,155 of record NC_060254.1, on the reverse strand, counting down.
ACTGATGCATGTGCAGATTAATATAAAGTAGGTATATATTTTTATGAATGAAAAATCTCGAAATATATTTGGAAACAGATTTCTATTTTATTATCTTCGAAGGGGAAATAAATAATCAGGGTAATATATTAATATTAGGGTATTATAGATATGGAATAATTGTATTATGTTTGGCGTTATGAGCAGCGTCATGACGGTAGTGCATTTGAGACAAACGTTAAAAAAACTTTTCTCCTTTTTTGGAGTCTTAATAACCCAAAATATTTTAACGTATGTTGAGTTATATAATGTACTCATCTTGTTCGAAAGGAATTGATCGGCTTTAAAGGTTTGTCAATAATTTTCACACTCAAGCAAGCCATCGATATAATAAAAAGACGTCACCGTTCAAGAGGCTGCTTGATGGCTGAAAGAGCCTCTTCGTAAAAAGATAATATATCTCCAATATCTCGGGAGGAGAGCCTATTATATCGGCGCGACCAATAAAATGACGTCATTGGTTTTTTTTAGGTCCAAAGCTGAAAAAAGTGACGCAAAAATGAAATCCATTTAAATCGTATCTCTCTTACTTTCTTAATTGGAATCTGGAGCAATTTGCTATCGTCCTCGTGAAAGTATTTCTGCCAAGAAACAAATGACTCTCTTCATGTTATCCTTTTCTCCGAACTCTTTAGATCCCAAGTTTCTCAATTTCCTTAAGATCACTCCATCCACTAAAAAAACTAACGCAAATTTATTCTATTGTCTTTTAGTTGATTGAACCTCTAATATTGGTCCTTAAGTAATATTTTTAGAGGTTGGAAACTTTTATTAATGGTTGTTGTTGTATCAATTGTATTAATTTTTTTAGGTGTTAAGGTTTTCCCCGTACAAGGAATAAATTGTTATTTTAATTCTGAAACATTCTGTTTTTTCATTTTTATAAATTTATTAATAATATTATTAGGATATTATTGAAACTGGATACGTTTGCGAGATAAAAAATAAATTGATAACTCTTTGCTGAACAGTATTATGCTCAAAGAGTTAATATTTCTATATTACGTAATATATTGATTGCCCTAAAAGTTAATAGATATTTTTAAAGCCTTTGATCCCACATTTTAATGCGTTGTCCTAACCGCTATCGTTTCTGGAGCCTTCTAGTGCACAGGAAGTGGAAAGCTACCATTCTAGGAAGCCGCTCCTATTAATGGCCATTGGACCGCCAATTCGTGCGTGATAAATCGAACACATCTCCGTTCTTCCGTGTCTCTTGTTAGATCTCTTTTTTCACCATCAGTTCCTCTTGCTCATTTGTCTTCCTCCCATTCCAATTATTTACTCCGTGTCTCACCATTTCCTTTATGCTGATTGCCTGTATCAGTTTTGTGTTCTTTTTATCGTGGGAAGAGAAAAATTATGTTTTAGATCAACGCCTATTTTCCATATGTTGTTTATGCTCTGCTGAAGGATAGTGAAGGAGCTCATTTTTTTGCCGAAGAAGGAATTCCCGGTGACTTCATTTTTTTAATCGATTTTCACGCTGTAAAATCCCTTACAAAGAATATTCATGAATGAAATAAGAATTTAGTCAGCAATGTTGGCTTTATTTATAGCAAAAGCGATATATCAGAATTATTTTTACATATTTCCTGTCAATTAAAAGTTATTAGCAAGTTCCTGAATATAATTGAGATTAATAATTGAATATAATTGGTATGCCAATGCCTTGATCTAAGTTTTCTCGGGATCCCCTCAGGATTAAATACTCCATTTCTGCCGGCGTTTTTAACTCCGATTCTGGGATTATCATCAGGGATACTGAATGTCGTTTTATTTGATAAAACTGCAACGTATGTGAAAATTATTTGCCTTGAATTGTGCTGTCACGGCGGAACATCTTTTAAGAGATCAGCGTAAATGAGGAGAAAGCGAGACATTCAACAGATACTGATAAAAAAAATGGAACGACATTCAGTATACCTGAGGATGAGTCCCGAGTCGGAGTTCTAAACGTCGTAAGAAATGGAGTTTTTAGCCCGGTGGGAATCGCGAGAAAAGTTAACGCATATAGTTAGATTAAGGCATAGGCGTACCAATCATGTTCAATAATTCTTTCAAGAATTTGCTAACCTTAACCACATAATTCTCTGGAAAAGTATCAAATCCTATTTCTTCTATTCAAGGTTGATTTGCATTATTGAGGGTAATGTCCGACCCGGGCCAAGTCACAGGCGCGTGAACACACACTCAGTCATGGGGGATCAGTTATTTACCCTATTGAACCTTTGACTTCGGCGATTATGGTATGAGTCTGGCATTTGAGCCCGGAAGTTTTGGCTACCATGCTAGCATGAAAATTAAAATTGAAATCTAGTCTCGTATAAACTTAATTTTTTATCACTTTTTTTTACAAATTTTAACTATTTGTTTCATTACAGGTATGGCCTATTCTGGAAGAGGTGTAGTGTTATGGTCCTTCAAATATCCTTCCTTCGCCGGTAAATGGGTGAGTGCCTCGTTAATTTTCCCCGTATTTCCTCGCCAATTATTATTGAGCCAATCGATCTTTATTTATGATTTGTTAGGAAGCTTGATAAAAAAAACGTTAAGCAGAGTAGTGAGCTAGCTGTTGCTTTAGCACTAACGAGCTCTTACTTATTCCAGTTCTTGGTAAAACGATTCAATCTCTTTCTCTCTTTCCGTCTGCGTATCTCTCTAAAAATGGATCCGGCTTCCTCAAGCCGCTTACGGAACAGAGGTTTTGAGGAATCAATCTCGCAACTCCCTCGGGGATCTTTATTTCTGTCAGATTCAGGGAGGAATATAAAGGAAAAAAAAAACAGTTTTCGCTTTCTTCGGATCAATTCGTCCTCCGGGACTGAGAGATATACTTCCTCTCCTGGCGGTGTCTCGCTCTCCTGCTCCTCTACCTCCCCAAGAGGACTTTGTTATTCTCGTGTGCTCTAACGAACCGACTCGATCTTCAATACTCCTTGCGCGTACCTGCCTAGAATTCGAACATTCAATCCCCCCATTTGCACGGGGCGTCATATAACTCTCACCATCCATTCTGCTTCGCGCGTCTTCGTCTTACCTTCCATTCCATGCGTATTCACCCATCATTCGCACGACAACCTACCTATCAACCTCCCTCTCCAACTCGTAATTTATTGCCTAACAGGATTTTAAATATCGTCTTGATCATTTCCTTTCCGCTTCATCCCCACCTCCATATTTCTCGCCAGCTATTTTTCTCTCGCCATAACCTTAATTTCCTTCCTTCGCATTCTCACGTGTCATCCAAGCCTCGGTGCCGGTGGGGTAAAGATATCGCCTGCCAAGCCTTAGCCCGTGGATTCGAATCCCATCCGGGTCGATGGTCCTTATCCAGACATGGATGTTTGTGTTGTGCTATTTTAATGCTGGAACCCCCGTTGTATCGGCTCTTTACGGGGAAATTGGAAGTATATAAATAAATATTCCTAGTTACTAACACTTATGTCTTCGTTTGTGGTTTGGTTTCTTTCCCTTTTTAATGGTTAATGCAACGTTGTTTTGATTATCATGTTTAAGTAGCTTTTATGGCTTGGTGTTCCCGAGTTTTTTCTTGAGTCAGTAGGTATCGTTGGGTGATGCATTGGTTTGACTTTTAATCATTGGAGATTCGACAGTTACATTCAAATTACTTATGGTCTAGGAAAGTTGGACTGGGTATACTTGAAGTAATTTTATCCAAATATTTTATTAATTAAGGGCATCAAAATCAATCGACAAATTTCTAATGCCCACTTTTGAGTCTACCCACATGCTGTATTTCGCGTTTTCGTTTTTCCACCTGAAAAACGAAAACGCGAGTGCGTGAGCCAAATATTGTAAATTAATTTCTTAATGGGACAGTTTGTTAGTTTTATGTTGTGTTGGCGCAATAACAAATATATGTTGTGTGATAGTGATAGAAAACTTATTCTGTTAATTCTCTTGCATTAAACTTACAATAGAGGCCAGCGTAAATACGACTCGGTGCCTTAATCTTGTGGCTGATATGCATCGGGATTTTATTTTTAAAAGTTAATGTCTCATAGTCCTTCAAATTATTGCAAAGAAACTTGAAGGAAGAATAGCCTACGTTTACTTTTGACGTTTTACAGTAATATCTGATCTCTCCCGTTATTACCAGCTTTTACTAATTTTTTTCATATCTGTTTTGTTTTGTATTTGAGTTACTATTTACAAAAATACCGAAAATTTACTTGAATACATTTCTATTATATTTTTGAAGCTGCACCTGTTATATAATCGCATGCTGTAAATCATTTCCATTTTGGTTAATCGAACTTGGAACGGGTTAATTCACAAATTCTGTCCTGAATATACGTGCTTGAAAGTAAACAGCAATAATTGCAAGTCGTAGGAGTTTGCGTGCCGGGGGTCCAATTACGAAGTAACCCGTTTTCGTTTTTTTTTCATCTTGAGTTGAAGTTGGAATAATATGTGTATCTGTTCGAAAAGCACTTATGAATTTCTGATGAGGTGTACTCGATGTTAATGCCGCCAATTAAAATGGTTAGTTATTAAGACATCATAGGTCATATTCGGTCATCATTCAACTTTCCGCTGCCTTCAGAGGTTGTCAAGATTTATTCTCTTCGCAACAACCGTAATGCGTATTTTCTTGAACTTCAGTAAGCCCTGATTCAAATTCAAAAGACATTTAATTACTTTGGAACTGCTTGGAAGCCATAAGGATCCATTCAGAGACTCCAGAATGGGAGCCTGATTAATGGTTGGGGAGCTCCGGAATTTGCATAATGAATTAAATTATATTGGTGCGGGATCGTGAGAGATGGCGCTGTTTAGTTTGAAGGCGTGCTACTATGTTATTCGGATTCGTTTTTTCTCCCGTTGCTCTATCACTTCAATTTTTTTTTCGACCAACAGAGTGAATTTCTCATCGGGAAAAGACACACTGCTCCATTCAAATTATTTGCACTCAAGAGTGAACAAATTTGCCATCAAAAGGTTGAATGCCTCTCTTGCCATCAATTATTATCGATGAATTACATTTTGGATGCGACAAAGTCGTATTGGAATCCAAAAGAGGATGTGAGAACCAGTTTTTCAACTCCAATTACGGTAGTTTGATTAATGCCAGTGGCATTGAGTTCAACCCTTGACGTATGCTACACGCGTTACGACAAAGCAGAGCGGTCTGTATTTACCAAGACGAGACCATTCTGTTCGTGCCAGACCTCCAACGAAAGATTTGAAGATTAAGTATCTAGAATGCTTGTGAGAGACTGGTGACTGAGAAATGGTGCTGATTGTATGTAATTACCTGAGTATGATTAATTACTTGGTATACCTTCTGAAATTTACCGGAAAGTATTGAGACAAATAGTGCATTTGATGCATTTGATTTCCTTTTATCCTGATTGACACGAATAATTTGTCGTATAAAATCGTCAGGGAATGATATTGCATTTGAAAGTATTTTACTGATTTTTTGTTTCGGTAATGAATCATCAGTCCATAGTTACGTAAAGGGTGCCAGGAAAAAAGTATCAATGGCAAATTTTTCGACTTGTTTAGTGAGTGTGAGTGATTTTCAAAGTATATAGGAATAGAGCTCTTCACTTGCATAGAAATTAACCAAAAAGATTTTGGCCTTCAAAATCTTTACTTTTCCATTAGGATTTGGAATGCCCTTGAGTTTGAATGAATCGCAGCCAACATTGTTGAGGGGTGAATGTAGATGCCTTTGGAAGCTGTGCGTTTTCTTGAATACCGCATTAATGAGACTTTTTGACTGCGGTAAAAATATATATAAATGTACCTAAATGTAGGCTTTCATGGCGTTATGAACTTTAAGGAGCTGGTATGTAGGCTCTCATTCCTCGGTTGTCAATTTCTTCTCACAGCAGTTTCGCATGCATGTCCTGAGGTATCTTCATGACTTACTGAACCGAAATATATGCTAAAACGCAGAAAAACCTGTCAGGTGAGAAAAATTAACAAATTCATCTGGAGAATATGTTCATTATGATAACTTTTTAATTTAGCGTAATATTCCGGAAAGGAAATACTGCAATGCATATTAAGTTTCCCGCGTTAATATTCTGGAAATGAAGCGGCAGCATCTACACGTGTAAATGTGGATGAAAGCACTCGGGGGGCAATCTTAACGATGCAGCATGACGCACCCGTGTTTAATTCTCCAGGTTTTCATTCCGTTCGTACCGAATCCCCTTCACCCGCTCTGCTCCCTGCGCCAACATCACCTGATGTCTCTCTCTCCACATCGTCCTCCTCATTTTTTTCACTCCCTTACCAGTCACGGGGATTAATCATCGCTGGGGTTTGGGAAGACTCTGATATGGGGGTGGATGGGAAGGAAAGGAGAGAAGTTAATGAGGGAAATCCATTGGAATATGGAAAATGGAAAGGAGTGTTGTGAGTTTTTACTCTTCTCGTCCCTGCGATGCCGTGTGTATGAGTTCCGAGGAGATGAATTGGGAATGTAAGAGTGGTCGTGGTGATTTGGAGGAGGTTGGATAAGCTGTCGCGCTTCTAATTTCAATCCGGCTTGGGTGGTAGATGTTTTTGAAGGTTTGGGGGGCGTGGATGGGACTTGGGGGATGGGAATTAACTTGCTGAAGAGGATAGGAGGGATTATGAGAAAGAGCGAAGAATATTTACCAGAGAGTTGAGGAGACGGAACAACTTGAAAATTTCGGGCGAGTTCTTTTCCTGCGAATTAGCTAGTTGTATGGAAATGATAGATTGTTGCACTTTTCCACAGTAAAAAAATAATTTGTAAACCCTTTCATTTCGATACATCGAACTTGCACTATTTCACGCCTGAATTGGTTGAACTTATTCGGGATGCTAGATAATTTTATGTAAATTGTAATAAGTAAATTTTTTATACACATTTGAATCATTAATTATCTAGCCTGATTACTACAACTTCATTTTTGCAGGGAGCTAAGAATTTTATTTCATGCTTAAATTTATGACATAACTGTAGAGCGATTGTAAATAGTGATTGCGATTGCCAGCTTGAGAACATTAAAAAAATATTATTCTTTGAGATCGTAATTGCTATTTAAGATTTTGAACCAATTTTGTAAAATAACATGTGGGGGAAATACGCCCTATGGCGTATGCCAGAGATTGGTAGAGATGCGGGTGTAGATTGAAACGATTTGTGGTTAAAAAATTTGGGAAGGGTAATTGGTTGGCAGTGTGGAATTTCTGAGAACTACAAAGGCATTTTGTCGCCCTATGGCGTAATTCTCCCACATATATACTCTTGATGCTGTAAGTCCTTGAGGGTAGCCAAGAAGTCAAAGAGTATCTCTGAGTTGTACGGGTGGACTGAGATGAGTTATTAGGGAAAGGGATTAGAAATGAGTCAATCATCCTAATCAGTGTTAGAATAGATAATCTCTGCGAAAAATTGGAATGCCAGTGATTTGCAGAGATACGGGTATAGATTGATGATTTGTGGTTAAAATTTTTGGGAAGGGTAATTGGTTGGCTGTATGGAATTTCTGAGAACTACAAAGGCATTTTGTCGTCCTTGCATTGTTTGTAGGAAGCCCTAACTCTAGAAGTCAATTGATGCGAAGCACAATTAATTATTTAATAAATGAAAGTGGGATTTCCTCACCGCAATTAGAGCTTGGTGGAGGCGAAACAAATTATTGGTCAAGACTTTAAGGATTGTTTTACAAATTAGTTCATGCGCAAATAGGTCTTCAGGGAAGTTAACTCTCTTTTTTCAAATGCCTGCACGTCGTATTTATGATGAAGAATCCTGTTATTGATGCTAATGTGTTTAATATTGGAGGAAGACCGATGAAATATAGGAATTCTCTATTCCGCACTGAATTTAAAAACTAAGTTATAATTTATGATTTTTTATTTCTCAATTATATTTTCTTTGTGAATTTACTCGTATTGTTACAATTTGAGACTTGAGGTAGAATATATGCCGCGGAAATTTTTATATTAACCCCAAGGCGTGAACGTAATGGAATTGGATTTCTGAATCCGTGAAGACGAGGGGAGAGTTGCACATCGAAACTTTGGAAGGAAATATGGAGGACTCCCTGTGTGAAACCCGGGAAATTTTCACTTCCAATGGTAGAGAGAATTACTGATTGAGATTGAAGATGAAATATATTCGGATAACCCGTCCTTGATGTATGGAGAGTTGTCAAAACGTTGAAAAAGGTAGTTAATTTGAAAATAGAGAGGATAACTATCGGAATTATCGGATCGGTAGCAGTAAATGAGTAGTTTACATTTATGAAAAGCGATATGTATTCTAACAGAATTGAACGAGAAGTTATAGAATTCAAGATAATCTTATTGATAGCTGACATGAAATAATTATGAATTAATTGCGGACTAAATATGCATTAATTCTAAAAAGAAGTACTTATAGGACCTCGCTTCGCATTCAGTATGGAATTACGCTGGTATTTTTAAAAATTGTCTTCGCTCGGAGTTATGGGTTTTATGGCGCGATATGATGGGTTAAAACTCTTGCTTGTTAGCATTAATGAACTTCCCTTTTCTCTTGTCCAAGTCTATAATAGCCGACTCTGTGCCTAGTTAATTAGACCACAAGGTCGCCATGAAAACGCAAGAGATATCGACCGTTCCCGAGAACGCCAATTACCGAGCATTGCAATTCAAATGAAGCCATACAATTTGCATCAATTTACGTTTTAGCATCATTTTGCGTTGCGTCTGACTTTGGCGTTTCCTCCTTTGCGTTTAAAAAATTGGAGGAGCATTCTGCCATTGGAAATTTTCTCGCACTGTGCGGAAGAACATTATCTGCCCCTCACCCAAGTCGAAACCTCAAAAGCCGGAACTCCTGTTCATCGTCACCAGAGTTATTTAACCTCATATGAGCGCCTATAAGAATCAGATGTGTTGTCGGATTAGAAGTATACCGCAATCGCAATTATATCCCATCAGCACCCCAGTATTTCCTTTTACAGCAAAGACTTCTTGATTGCGTTTTACGATGATACCGAGCTGCCCGACGCCATGTACGAGGAAGCTGTAGGAACTTAACTAGTAATGTCCCTAGTAAAATTAGATACTATTAAATGGTTTTTAAAAATATTCCGTTTTATTTTTATTTATATTTCCGTTAGACCCTCAGTGGAAACTGCATTAGTGTGAAGTAAAAAACCGCGTTCGATGTTGTACGCAGGTATATCGAATTGAAAATAGCTTAAGTTTGATTCCGCGTTCGGGGAAGTTTCACTGTATTTAAATCTAGATATCCTCTTTATAAACTGATAATTTTACTAGGTTAGCGCATGTGATCCACCTATATTATGCGCATATTTGTATATAAGTGATTACTCATTAAATGCCGATAGTGGGGAGGTCTTTTCGATTGGGAGGTAGCGTAAGGCGATTGAGAATCAAGTTTTATATACAGTGGTAGTGGCCGGCGTGGGCCTGTGTACCTTGGGGTCGTATAGTATGTGTGGGAGAGCGATATAATATAGAGCGAATATTTGTAGCAGTTTTTATTCGTAGATTATGGGTTTGTGAGTCCTAATATCCCGGCTGAAATACCCACCGTTGATGTGCTGTATCTAGTTCTTCGAGGTAACCTTTTGAATGTTGTTTATAAGGCTGAACTTGATCAATAGGTAATTTTTAGCATCGAATTTTGATGGATCTAGGTCTACACACTCCCTCGAAAACCGTCTATTTGGCGTGTGTGGGAGGTGCTGCTGCCTGCTGCAAATCTCTATCAGAAAATTTCAATGAGAAGAATAAACAAAAAAAAATTAGGTGCGCTTGGTGATAGCTTTGACTGCCGGAGTTCGATCTAGCATTTGTTGCTCGGGGAAAAAACTTATTCCTATACTTAACAGCGATAATGGCCATGGGATAAATTCTATAGGACTGCGGCCCACAGAACTTTGGAATTCTGAGCCACTTCGCGTACCACTAAGGTATCCAGTTTCCTTAATTCTAATGGTAATTTACCGAGGTACATGCGTTAGATGCTTGGCCCTTGTGGTCCATCAAGGATGGCTACGCAAGTTGAGATATTTCAACCACAGATCGTTCTAACCGTGATTATTTCCGTATTTTATTTCTCCCTACTTTTTGATTTTGGACTTCACCGATATAGGTTTCGCTCTATACACCGCATTCGATCGAATTCGGTTGGAACTAAATTCGATTATTTCAGCTCAATGTGATTGAAGCAAGAACTCTTCCAAGTCGCTTTGATTTATTTAAGCAATGCCCTACACGTCAATCCAGGTCAATTACTTTATCCTCTCCCCCATAGCATGTATCACCCTCCTTCAGCTCGTCTGCAGGACCCACCTCACTCTTTTTACAGCTCGACTCCAATTTCGCCCGACCTCTCCGCGAGACACGATCGACCGAAAAGAACCGCGGCGTTTCAATCGCGCTATCTGGTCGCAATCTGATACACACGATCTTGACGAAATAAATTGGTTTTTCTCGCGAACACTCCATGTATTCTTTTTTAATTTAAAACCCACGAGCACAAGGTGCTGGTCGAGACTACATTGGCGCAAAAGTAAATCAATCGTTGGTACATCCAGTATGTATCCTTCTTAATCACATTTGGTTCTATGCCTACGAGTTGAAGTCATAATTTAAGCCGTTTTTCGAATCAGAATAATTTTATGGAAAGGGTAGGTTTACGACCAAAGGGATATTAGGAGCATACAGAAACGTACCGAATGAAATGCAATGTATTTTCCTCCGAATGGATACTCTGTTTTGATTTTTATCTTCAGGAAGTTGTAATTAGGGCTGTCATGTGGTATGACGACATGCTCTTTCATTGTTAATATGATTATGGAAATTTGATATGAGAGCTAAGTATATAGTTTTGGGCGTGAAAAATTGTCACGTACCACGTAAGTAAAATCTCGGAAGGTTTTTGTAATTGACATATGTCTCCTTAATGGAATATGCCTTACTCGTGGATTTGCTACTGTGTAACCTCATAATTGTTTCATCATCGATTTAAGCTCATAATTTCGAATATTTGAAGTATTTTTGTCAGGCGTAAAGTCCCGATTCATTTTGCATTAGCCCACCATAGGTAGAGCGCCATATTTTACCTTTGAAAAACATGGCAAAATATATTATAAAAAAGAGCGAATTCTATATGGGCCAGAAATTTGGCACTAGTGATATTGTTCGCCTTTGTGGAATGTAATTGCAATGAAAAACAAAGTAGGTGAACTACGAGTGGTGGAGGCCGAACTCTTTGGTGTCAGAATCATTATTTCCCCGTGATGCTAGAGAAGCCTCCGAATGTAACGTTGACCATCGTAGAGGCCTTAAGGCGTTGGAAAACTCGAGGAGAATTTTATGTAATCTCGCGATTTGGTGTGGTAAAATTTTTTAGGAATCTAACTTTTGTATTAATGGCTGCTCAGCTAAAAAGTTTGCGTTCCATCTGGTCTCTTATACCTAACACTTTCTTCCAGGTTTCCTAAAGGTTTTCTTGCCTCTTAAGGACCATTTCAACGTTCGCGCCCTCCCGCTCCGAGCGAGTTGAAGGCATGGAAAGACGGTTGATGCTGGAGGGTGGCGCACGGACCGCCTCGGAAGGTTCTCACATCGCACTTATTCAATCACGGAAAGGGAGCCCGCCGACTTGGTCGGAGTGGCAAAGAATGGCCCCATTAGCGGCCTCTCTCTCCGCGTTCTTACCTTCATCCCCCACTTGTGAAATGAGAATCTTTCTCTTTCCGCTTCGTCTAATTTATTAGCTCTATCTCTCATTCCGGTTTACGATGAATGGGGCATCCACCAAGCTTTTACATAAACGTGCATCTCGTCATTGAATCTGTTATCTAAAGGTTCCGGCCGTGCATAGCGTGAGGATCTCGCTCGGAGAGTAGGGATGCTAAATGCCTATCTGGTTGTTTTACTCGTGCTATAAGAGCGAATTAATCGAGCTAAAGTTTCACTGTGCCAGTGCAGACGCATTGTCTGGCACTGGGACGCAGGTTTGGCTATTACGATTACTAAATGAGGGTAAGTACTCCATTTTGATTTTACATTCCCATATTATCGTCATACCGAGGACATTAAGGGCACAAAATTACCTGCCTTTAGAAGCTTAGTTTTCTTACTATGCATTTGGTACGTAGTTTCTGATCCCTTTTTGCGTTTTCAGCATTCATCGTTTGATAGAGAGGAAATATTAATGTATAGTTCAGCCATACTCTTAAATTTACCTTTTAATTATCTCGTATCGAGTAAAGTGTACCTCGTGTTAGACAAAGAAGAAAGAATTTGCTTTTTTAAGAAATAAAAGTATACTTAGAGGAAAGAAATGCCGCAGGAAAACGTTTACGGAGACGAAAGGGTAAGGAGGAAGTGATGACCTCAAAGTCGTCGATTCCGAGCGCAACAGTAAGGAAATAATCGTGCGTCCTGCGTGTGTAAACAGTTTGTGAAATTCGAATGGAGAGTAGGTTCAAGGAAGTTCTGAAATTGGGAAAATGCCGTTAACTTCTGACAACGAAACCTTGTAATCGATCGGGATTTGATATCGGATGGTGATATTCTCTTAACAGTCTCCAAAGAGATCACGTAACACATAAAAGGTCATTTTCGTCATGAAGCGTTTATTTCCTTTTTCATTGCGTCCAGCAAAAGGTGACGTCGCACAGTGGTCCCAAATCGAAAAAAGCGAGTCAAAATTACTTAAGTCGTTATGTTCCCCAAATCAGCAACAAAAATGGCTGTCTCCAGTTGATTTTGATCGCCTGAATCTGATTTTGACATTAGTTTTACTCTATATCTTCATTTTTACTTTTTTAGCTGTTATCATTTAAAATATTTTTAGCTAATCTCGAATTACAGTCATATTGATTGAAGATGATTAGTTGTGTATGGAGGTCTTAAAACAGAATATTTTTATAGCAAATGATGTATAAATTGAAGTAAAAAGCCATGATATAACATAGGACATGGAATTAATTTCAGAAATAATAGTGGAGTAATTGGTTTTTTACTTTTATTAAACGAAGCACTCGAAGCACGTCTCAACCTCTCAACACTAGGAAGTGAGTGACTCGGTGTATCTATTTACAAAAAATCGCAGACAAAAGTTATATAATAAATCAAAAGAATTATGAAAATAATAAATACGAATGTGCTAGACCAAAAAACAATAATTCATTAGATAATGAGACCTTTTACATGTTTCAAATTTTTAATGGCAATAAAACGAAGTGTACATGCTAACTCCAATAATGAACGGGACTTAAACCCGCGACCATCAGCGTAATCGGCAAGCCAACCAAATCGGAAAGACACATTTACTGAAATCTTGGCACTGACGACACGTCGTCCTCCTCAGGGAATTGCTTAGTGCCAGGGAGGATTGCGAAGAATGGTCGGAGAGGTGGGAGGCAGCCTGGAAAGCGAAAGTGGCACGGGGTGGGGATGGGGGCGATGTTAGAGGGCAAGAGCGTTGTACGTTTCGGCTGAGTCATTTTCTGCCAATTTTCCCAACGGGTTGAGTTTACTTTGCACGCGCCCACACACACTCACTCTCGGTCTCCTCTCTCCCTCCCTGATCCTCGTATCTCCGCTTCCTAATACTCCTTTCTCCTCGACCGCCTTCTTATCCCACACACAAACGTTTCCCTACCCACCTTTTTTCCGGATCTTTGCTTTCCCTTTCATCTTCCACGGTTCTCACTCGCCTCACTCTCGCCTTCTAGTAGTGATGGGAACTCTCGTTCCCTCACAAGTCGCGTTCATTTCGGTCTCGTTCACTCAAAGGAACTTCAAGTAGTAAAGAGCCGTAACTTTTTCGGGGTCGCTTCGTCAAATCCGTGTATGTATATGAAATTTCGGCCTCTTTGACAATTATCCTGTCTCATCAGCAGTCAGCAATCCGAAGATTGGTTTGACGTAGCTCTCCACTCAACTCTCACATCAGCTAATCTTTTAAATCTTCGATATTTTTCTGTTTTGCGTCCTTCATCATCTGCCCTCCTCTGAGATTTTGCGCTGCCTATTTGTTTCTTTTAGTTCTTTGCGCGTGCTTGATGACATTTTTAAGGAAACTATCGTGGAATAGCCAGCTGTGAACCATTAAGGTACACCCGCTTGTGCGATCTGTATGTCGAAAATTTCGGAGGGGGATAATAATTTTCATTTCTAGGCATTCGTATTGGTTCCTTTAGTGGAATCGTTCTTTTGAACGGATCCCCCAAGACCGACTCATCTCTACTACCTAAAACTCGTCCTTTTTCACCGCCCAAGGGCTACAGGGGTTTAGGTGGCCCACCACTCCATTTACCTCTTCACTTCGACCTCGACCCTGCAAATACATTCTCTCTCTACCAACAGGATCTCGATTTACCTTCTGCCGGCTGTCCTCCCATACCACAGCGTGCGGTCCCTCATCACATTCCCCATTCCTCCACTTCTACTCTCACGTTTGCTGTGTAGACTGAAAACGCCTCGTAAAGGATGGAACGTTTGAGTGCGCGCGGAAATAGGTAGCTACTAAGGTTCTCCTGGTGTTTCGCTTTTGTTTAAAGGCTATGCATAGGAGTTGATGATGGATTTACTGCCCTATGTATAATATTAAGTTTTAGTTTCCTGGGATTGTTCTAGAATTAATAATGTTCATTTTCCACTTTTCGCCTCAGTTTTGCACCTCGATGTATGTAGCGTTTTCTCGTAATTTCTCGTATCGTTAATGGTTGTTGGTCACATTTATTCAATAGAGCGCTGTATTATACTTGTAGGTGCTACCCTCAAAGGCAGAAATCACAATTTCATAGCAGTTTTGATTCGCAGTATTTTGGATTCAGTTTTAATTTGCATGCTTCCGCAATATTGATTGACCTGATTGATCTGGACGTGGGTCTTTTCATGGTCATAATGGTAGTTTAGAAAAATCATTGGTTAACTAATCTGTGCCTTGTTTAAATGAGCGTAAGTTATCCCCTGTCGCGTATTCCTGTAAATTACCTTTGCGAATGTAGATGCAAAAGTTTAATCATTTTTAACATTTATGTCCATTGTCCATTCATATTATAATATAAGTTGATTTATTCTTCGTGGAAATTTAGTATGCTTTTCCATAAAAATAATTTACATAATATGGTATTTTTTTGCATGGTGAATGTCGGATACCGTGGTTGTTAACATTTTTTTATTTATAAAAAAATACATTTAGCAATATCATATTAGAAGTAGTAACTGCAACATCAACAACTTACCAGACGCAGTCTTTACTAATTCTTAGTCATTTTTTCGGAATCATGTATTTTGTGGTAATGTATTTTCTCTTCTCGAAGTACATAATAAGTATTCTTTGGATGTCTGTAGTTGTTATGGGAACCAAAAACTGGGAGTGAATTATTAGCTCTCCAAATTTATGGTGCTTACAACATCGACATATTTTTAGGAGTGAATCAGTAGATTTTCCTTATACGTAGTTGAAGTGGTCGTATCACCTCACTCCGAAGGTGATTTACTACTCTTGTTTTTCATTCCTCGCTAGTTTGATTTTCCTCGGGTCGCTCTCACACGCTCCATCAATTTCAGGTAATCGCTCGCGTCGTACTGCACGCACACTATTTTTCGCATTCAAGGAAGGAGAGTGACCGAAGCCCGTGCCACTTGAAGCTTTATCTCCCGCAGGTTCCCTGGGGAATATCAACGATCTTTCTCCCTCATCCGGGGAAGGGAATATAGTTGGATGGGCGTGCGATTTCCATGCCCTTGAAGCGAACTCTCCCTCCTCTCCCCCGCGTTTTGATTGATAAATAATTCATGTGCAACAGTGGTAACAATGGCCTAGTCCAAAGGGGCGTTGTCTTTCAAGAGCGGAATGATCCATCCCATACCACTACTGCTTTTCAGAATATCGCCCATCACTCACACAAGCCTTAACTATGAGCCGACGGGGAATAGTAGGATCTCTTTTCCCCCTTATCACAACCAACCCTTACTTACCCTTAACCTTCGTTCCTACCCTCTCTGCTTTTTTCCCTCGCACCCCTTTAAATCAGCTGTTTTCTGCTTCATTTCGCTCTCTGCCTCTGGCCTCGCTTGCGTATCTTTGATGTTTCATACCTTTACATCCTCCCCTAGGTCTACTGTTAGTATATCGACGCCAACTTTGGCTGTGGGATGGCATCTTCGCTTGTCCACCCTAGGTCGTCGGTTCGATTCCAATTTTAAAGCTCTCCCTCCGTTGAGATTTTCGGAAGAAGTTGTTGCACTTATTTTAACAGTACACTTAGAATAATTTACTACCCTGGATAAATCTTAAAGAAACCTCCGTGCGGAATATTAAGGTGATTGATGGAATTGTCACACCTGGAGTAAATTGTTTTTACCAAAGTACTGTATATTACAAAAGGCGTCATTTATGTATTTTTATTTTATAACAATTATTTCCACTGTTTGAATTTATTTTAGGCGATGAAAGATGATGATAAGAATTCTAATTCGGCTTCATTGGTACGAAAATGATAAAAAATCGCTCTCTTTGCCGTCCCACCCTTCGTCAGGTTAGCCATGTATCAATGTACTCAAAGTTTCTTTTTTATTGAAAATTATTTCTAATAACTAATTAAAAATCTCCAGATATTATAACTTAAGTGCCCATTTGCTTCAGAACATATTATTATCACCATCATGATCGTCGTAATCAGTATTTATAGCTGGGCACAGTTGCCGCGCGTAGAAAATGGCGGCGATTATTGACGTTTTGTGTGGGGATAGGTTTTCAGCATACTGTTGGATTGACTGAAAGGAATATTGAAATTCTAGAGTATATATACTTTTAAAAGGTACCACTCGCCTTGCTTCAGATTTTTAGTTATTTTACCGTACTCTTTAGGATGGAAATTTTTAAGGCGGGAGTTAATCATGGTCTTTGGTTTTTAAGCTTGCCTTTGAGAAATTTTCACTGGGAAGAAACGAAATGCCATCGTCTTCTCCCTCCCCCAAATTTTCGTGGTTTCACTACTGAGGAGAAAGAATCCAGTAGATTACTGCTTTCAACAGCTCTTTCCTAATTTTTTCCCGTCTCCTCAGATCCCCAAGGCATTGGCTTCCGTCATCTCCTCTTCTGCCATTCCTTCCCCCGCGGCATTAACTCCTCCCCGGCCCAAAACGTCTCATTTCAATCCCCCTTGGTACCATTCTCCCTTTAACTTTACGTTACCCCTCCTCCTTATCATTCCTTTCCCCTCGCTTTGCAGTTCTCTATATTCACCTATAGGGATGAAGTTTGTAATTGTTGAAATACGAGGTCGGAAAGGGGACGGCACCGCCTTTGCTGAGTCAAAGGACCTTAAAGGGATGGAAGTGGAAACGTGGCTCCAGGTCTCCTCCTTCGTCCACCCTTGCCTTGCCTTCCCCTCTTGCCTTTCTGCACCCTTTGGCTTCCTTGACGACCCTACTTTTTGCGCTCTCCCTTTCTTCTTCTGCCTTGTCCTCCGTATTGTTTTCCAGCACCTTCTCTTTAACTCCTACATTGTCTTCCCTTTACTCACCCTCCCTTCAGTTATCTTCGCGTCAATGGGTTAATCTATTTTAGGTGATGAAAGATAGTGATAAGAATTTTAATTCGGCTTCATTGAGACGAAATTATGTTAGTTATGTATCATCGTATACATGTTCTCTTTTTCATTAAAAGCTCTTTTAATAATCGATTAAAAATCATCTGTTTCTATGACTTGGGTGCCCATTTGCTTAAGAACATATCGTTATCACCATCATGATCGTCTTAATAACTGCTGACTGACGTGGCCCGCGCACTTTGCCCTGGATGGGTCCTTTAATGGTCCTGGATGGTATGGTCCAAGATACCTGTGGTTTTTATACCCTAGAGAAGACTTTACCTCACCGCATTTCAGTTTTATGGTGACAGTTTCCAATTTTCTGTGTTTATCTTTTGCTTCTTCATGATATAAAAACTATGCCCTTATGTCATGTAAATCACTATACTTTGTTATCTTCGCGTCAATGGGTTAATCTATTTTAGGTGATGAAAGATAGTGATAAGAATTTTAATTCGGCTTCATTGAGACGAAATTATGTTAGTTATGTATCATCGTATACATGTTCTCTTTTTCATTAAAAGCTCTTTTAATAATCGATTAAAAATCATCTGTTTCTATGACTTGGGTGCCCATTTGCTTAAGAACATATCGTTATCACCATCATGATCGTCTTAATAACTGCTGACTGACGTGGCCCGCGCACTTTGCCCTGGATGGGTCCTTTAATGGTCCTGGATGGTATGGTCCAAGATACCTGTGGTTTTTATACCCTAGAGAAGACTTTACCTCACCGCATTTCAGTTTTATGGTGACAGTTTCCAATTTTCTGTGTTTATCTTTTGCTTCTTCATGATATAAAAACTATGCCCTTATGTCATGTAAATCACTATACTTTGTTGTTCCATTAAATGAAGTTACGTTATAAAGCGGGCTGGGTGTACCAAGTATTGTCATTTAGTTGAATTATGAATCTGATCGATGACGTCCCCCGAAAGACCATCAACTGTACCAGAATAAAATTTTTCGTGAACAATAGCTCGTTGAATATGAAACGGGAAATAATGATTTCTGATAAACATCAATGTAATGGATTGGATGTCGATGGTACTTTGTATCTTAAAATGGAATTACATCCTAACCACTAGGCCATCCATTTAAGGATATTCTCAAGTTATATTCTCCATATTTTGTAGCCATTTCCTTCTTCACCTTGAAACCCATGCTGTATTCATGTTAGGGCCGATGTTATGCTTCATCGTTCTGATTTTTACGGGTTGCTAGTGTGGACGTTTATTTCAGTCAAATCTTAGATTTAACCTTGAGAAATACTCATTGCATTATTATGCGTTATCACCTTCAGATCGGATCGTGATCTTTTACGCATCTGCCGCGTAAGCAAGTGACTTTTACGAAGCATTCGTTCTTTTAACTGTGTCTGGGAGTTTTTTTTTACTATCATGGCGAGAGGTATTTCATTTTTACTACCTTGATGCTTCGATTGCGTGTAGAATCCCCAGTCTTATTTTATGTGCATATTTATTTTATATCATGTGCATTGTTTTATTTTATGTTTATTATTATATGTTTATTATTTTATATTATGTGCATATTTATCTGGAATCAAAAAATGTTTTTATCAAAATGTATGCATCGATACCGTAGTCCAAGGTGTAATAATATTCGTTTTTCAACGGTTACTCTTGACGGTGGATGGCTCTCCGTACGAATCAGTTTCATCTCATATGATCTATAAAGACGTCATATTTTACGTTTTGCGAGTGTTTTTCATTCATGGAAACAGTTTTATGTACCCGAGGGCAAACAGTGTTTTAGATCCTAGGCCATTTTAGCTCTTGGTCAAGACTTGTCGTTTAGTTTCACTATAGATAAAATTATCACGTAATGCGGCTTTGAAATGTTCTTTTTCAAGCACTTGGCTGTTGCTCAAATATGATTTTATTTATAAAGCCATTGACCTTTTGTTTCACGTCTTGGCTCTGGGAAATCTTATTCTCTCTTTGCCACAGTGGTACTGGAGGGTTGAAAAAATGATTTATCACATTATGCTTGCCCTACCGAACTGCTGTCAACTTTTATATTTTAGTGCTCACTCATTTCTTTTATACTCATCGATATCGGAGTCCAAGGTGTACCATTCATTCGTTTTTCAACGGTTACTCTTGACGCTGGATAGGGCTCCATACGAATTCCAATTTCAGTGCCTTGACCTACTTAGTTCAACAGCAAACTCATTTATGCGTGAACACAATTCACTTTTTCCCAGCCGAGAAAAGTCACTGTAAGCGCGTAGTTGCGCGATGATTTTATGAAGGTCACGCCTATGTTTGGGATATTTTACGCCGGTATTTTTTAGCGTTATCTTCCGTTGACATTCTTGTGAAGAATCATCTGTTTTGAAATCATTATTCCTTTTTTATGTGTATGCAATATATTTACCTGCCGGAAGACTTCAAAATCAAGGAAGCTTGGATATCGAACCTCAAATTTTGTTCATAATACTGGTTACATTTCGTGATATCTCCAAACATATGTTCTGATATTTCTCCTTATTATTACTAACCGCATGCGCATTAAAAAAATAAGTTGACTCATTTATCAAGAATTCTTTTTTGGCTGTCCAACATTTCAAAGTCATTTTGCTATCTCAGAATTTGTCCAAAGTCATTTAGCTGTCTCTGAATTTGTGGGTTGAAGCTTTAGTTGTGACCCACTGCGCTGAATGTCCAATTCCACAAAAATTGCAGTTTTGGCATTTCGATGAGATGGAGGCTATCTCGCTTTATACCGATGAAATCGAGCGTGAACTCTTTCAAACGTTCTCTTTATTGTATTAGCTGTAGAACGATTTTCGTTCGTCTCTCTTTTATCGTAACATTCACGTCTCGGTCGCATCTACTGCTCTTAGACCTCCTCCATCTCGCGAGTTCTTTGGGTGCTTTCATCTGCATTCACTCAGCATTTCATTTGCGCGCTCCCCTCCTTCGGCTTGGAGGTTTTTAGTCTGAGTGGAACGCCTCGCTTCGATTTCTGGAATAGGCTGGACTGGGTATGAAAATTTAGAGCTCTGAGGCCAAAAAATAGGGAGGAATTATAATCTGCCTAAAAGGAAAGGTGCCTTGATCCCAAATTGCATTATATTTTGTGCTGCGATGTGTCCTAATTCTATGTTCCAATTAGCGATGGGAATTTATTATCGCATGTTCAATTGTAATGTCTACTATTAAGCCATTGGAAGATCTTCATACAAATAATTGATTGTTCGTTTCAAAAGTAGAGGAAATCACAAGGAAGTCTTATGGCTCTAGCCTCGTTGATTACAAGGATTTCTATGTCAAAAAAGCATTCGCCGCAGTTGTAGAAAAATGGAGCGACTTGGTTTTATGTTTATGGATAAGTCACTCTATATAGGTTTTGGTGTGATATATTATTAGCATTAATAACATTCTCCTTAAGTGAAAAAAGAGAATACCTGAAGATGGCTCAAGTCAATCACATTTTGATGAAGTAGCGTCTGAAGCAATCTATGATTTTGCGTTGTGTATGGCGAAAAATAAATCCACCGAGGAACATCTTTGAAGCGGCTTGTAGTGTTCAATGCATCTACTTGTATTAGTAAGTACATGGTATTATAATCCATTGATTTGTTTACTGCAAGCCTCCATTACTCCCTATCTCATGCCAAGTCCTTCACTTCTTTATTTTTCTTCACCTTATCCTTGATTTTTCCTAATTACTTGTCTCATAGAATTTCTATACCTTCTCTTCAGCTTTTCCTGGTCGTTCTTCTCACGCAATTACTGTTTCTCATGTCATGGTCAACCCATCGTATGCTTTGTCATTTTCCACCCTCCAGCACCAGGTATTGAACGATTTTACTCTTCCCTGACCAATTTTTTTCCATTAGCCCATGATTCACAAGTGTATGGATATATTTTATTTTCATTTTCTTTCTTCAATCGACCCTTCTTTCCTCTATGAACTTACGTTGCTCTTTTAACCCCACCTTCCAATTTGTCGTAGGTGGTTGCGCAAATTCAGGGTCAGAAGAGTGTGGGGGAAATCTAGCGTGACAAAGAACGAAGATTAGATTCGGGGAAGAAGACAAACTTGAAAATGATCGAAAGGTTACTTTAGGGTGGATTTTTATTTCGGTGGCAGCCCTCATAGCATTATTAACTCATTTTGTCCTCCGTAATGCAATAGTGCTTCGTAGTGTCGAGCCTCTTATCCTATATTTCGTTATACCTTATCGTTTCACACTGTTTACCCTGAATTGTCTTTGTCATCCTCCTTCAGCACCTGCTCTTGAAGTATCACAGCATTTTCGGACAAGTTTTGTTTTGAAACGGCCCATAATTCACAATGTATATGAAGTTATTAGTGCCATTATTATAAACCTAACATTTTTTAATTATCTCTATCGTCTCAGGCTGGAAATTTATTTTACCTTGAATGAAAAGAAAACATCGTTATGTTAAAATAATTTATTTTCAGGTGCAACTAATTTCCACGCAGGGGCGCCATCTTCAGATACTCCACCTGAAGATGATGCCTCTGCGTCGAAACTAGTTGTATCTGATTATAAATTGGTGGAATGTGACAAAGTTTTTCTCTTCATATACTAGTATATGTTCTTCTGTTCCTAGTGCCATTGTATCCGGCGTTCTTCCCTTCATGAACTGAAAGTAATTTCGCATTGAAGCTTTTTCCATCGTCCACTTGGTCCTAGGTGTTTAACCTTCAGAATTGGAAAGGGTGGGAGAGAAGACTAGGACGACAAAGGACGAGGAATGTAAAGGACTGGGTGGTAGGGACGGACTTGAAGATAATGGAAGGGTTAGCGAGGGGTGGGTTTTTATTTGGGGGGGGCAGCCACTGTTTCGGTGGGGACCTTAATGATTCCCCTGAAATCCCTCCATCCCCCCCTCTCGTTCCCTTACGAGAAGCCTCTTTTCTCGTACTATTTTCTCTCTCCATCCACCGGGAAGTTTAGCGGTGAGTTTTCATTACCATGGAAACGACCGTCACCCTTTTAGTCTCATCCCTTTATTTCACCTTTTTATTCACTCTCATTTTTCTCCTCCGTTTCGCCGAGACTCGATTACTCCTCGCTCGAATCAAATTTGAAAAGAATGTTCGTGGTGGTCTCCCGGCCTTTTTCAAAAAACTAGAGGGAGACAGGAGGGAACTTCCGTGGGATGGCGATGTGAATTGCGGGGATTAAAAATGACGGCTTCTTCTTCAAGGAAGGAGGAGTGTGCTCTGACACTTTCCTCCTCGTTAATTGAAGCTTGTAAATATTCAGAGACTAATCGGGATTCCCGTGGAGGTTCGATTGATTTATTAGCCGAGGGTATCAGTTGCCTAGCGAGGGGAATAGGGTAAGTTCAATGACTTGTCTTTTTATTAGTGCTAATTAGTGAGTCTAAGTTTCTTGCGGGTTACATTGGTGGGATTGAAATTGGCCGTGTATTGGATTATTAGGTAGATCGGATGTTGCTTTCGCTGATTGTTTAAAGTGGATACTGACCTTCAAAATTGAAATAGAATGATATGAGGTGTAACTTTTTAGCATGTAATTATCTAATGCGTAAATTTGTCCGATGGAGGATAGTGAAAATGTTGAAAACAGCTGGTGATTGAGTTGATAATGGCAGTTAAAGTAGTTGTTTTTTTTTCTCTTTTTTAAATGCATATCACATCCTCTTGTATTACATTTCTGCTTCAGTTTATTTGAGAAAACCTTCATTATATCGTCTCGAATGCCAAAATACGCATATTAAGAATAATTATGAAAGAGTTTCTTGTTTGAATTAAGGGTGAAATAATCATTATAGCGTAACAAATAGTGCCTTGGTATTGTTGCTGATATGCGGAAATTTTATTTCTTAATTTATGTTCTTCTCGAGTAAGGCCCTGGCGGCTATCTGGATAATATGACGGCGGATAAAGCTCATTTTTCCGCATTTAGGCTGAAATAGGTGACATTGAAGTAATGGAGGCGGATAATGCATTAAAGTTTTCAGGCTGTCGTTTTCTTGAGACCACTCTATCCTTGGAATAATTTGATCATTTTGAAGTGGAATTGGCGTTGTGTTCAATATTCGGTTGAGTGATTGAATTCAGTTAGTGAGAGTAATTGCTGTTCAAAATTCCGGAGAAAGCATATCGGAGTTAATCAGTCGAAATATCTTGATTTCCTCATTTCCTACTTTGGATATGCTCTCAAAGCCCGTGTTCAAACGGTATATTGATTCTCGAGTTCGCAATATTAGAGTACGCATCCGAAAGTTTAAGTGTCCTCAATCGCTTAGTTATTCAACTGGACGGTTGGTTTAAATACACGTGGTCAGATTTCACCTCGGTTTTAGCGAACGGCGGCGCATGAATGTATCTCGTAAAAGGAAGGTGTGTGCTTTTCCTTGGGCACCCGCTTGAGGATTTAAATTTGAGGTGTCAGAAGGCTTCACCCGCGATTTGAACTCGGGATCCCCGATTAGCTGCAGCCAGTCGTTTTATCCACTTAAGGATCATGCTTCCCTCTAGAATCTCATTTTTAGTCAAAAGCGGAATCATTGTGCTTATAATTTCATTCCTCTAGACGAGCTGACTTCGCCTTCGTCTAATTCCTTGTTTGGCGCTTTCAAAGGACATCACGCTTCGGAGGGGAGGGAGGGACGTTGGATTGGTGAGAGAGAAAGGAGGAGGTGGGGTTAAGAGATCTGACTAATGCTCAGGAAAATTCCTGCTTCGGATTTTCATTGCGCCGCGACGTTGTCCTCACTCGACACAATGGAGGGGAAGGGGGAGGATCAAAATTCCCGGGCATATGAGTGTTCGCCAGCCGCGAGGCATCGCACTTACACCTCCCTCAGGACGTGCCCCCACAAGCGTTTTTGTTCAATGAGACGTGGAGGACACTGAGGCGCGCACAAAAGGTTCGGATGGACGAATGGGTTCGTCGCTTGCGAGGAACGCGTCAGGTCCCTGCGTCCGGAGTGAACGGTTTTGTAAAGGCAGCAGGTTGAATGAGAGATGTAAGTAGGATATGGAGGAAGAAGATGTGGGACAGAGGGAGAAAGATAGATTGAACGAGAGCGTTGCATGACCGGAAAGAGAGAGGGAATACCTGAGCTGACGATACAAAGCACACACCGTGCTAGTTCACAATTGAATAAACTTGTCTTTAAAAAAATCAGGGGAATGTTTTTGTACAAATAGGTGGATAAGGGATTGATGCGATAACTCTAATCAGCTCTAGATGGACAGCTTAGACGCTAAAAATGTTTTCAATCCTTAGGGAGATTGGGTCCCTTGGGGACTTCGCGTTATATTATACGCGTCTACTTTCTCTATAATACTGTGCCAAAGGGCTGCCTAGCGCAGAGACGTCCTGTCAAGCAAAAAGTTATCAAAAATAATTATGTAGTGCGTTCTCTGGGGAATGGTTGTTAAAATAGCCGGCCTCTGTGGCGGCGGGATTAACTCTTCGCCTGTCAAACAAGAAGTCGCGGGTTGACCCAATCCAGAGCATGGTTGTTCGTATAAATTTTTAAATTTGTTGATCACACTATTTAAAATGGCCAATATGTGCCGTATTCGGTAGTATGGGAATAAATAAAATGAAATAAATAAATAAAATATATCTATATTTGTTATTACTGTAAACAGTATTGCTTAGTATTTGTGCTTTAACCGTTAATATGTTGTCTACTCTTTCTAACTATGATTGTCGTTATAGCAGGCAGAATCAAGCATGAATGAAACGGTTTTGTGAAGCTGTAGTGTAGTTATCGTGGAGATTATTAAACGCGTCCTTACGAATTTATCGGTATAATTACTTCTACAGTAAAAACTAACTCAGAAAGCAATGAATATAATGTAGGTAATTTAATCAAATTTTTGAAAATTTAACGATTACTAGGAAAATCATCAGTACCCGTATCTCAGGTACATTTATCTAGTTATTCCTCATCTCCATCTCCATTGATGCATGACGGGCGGAGAAGCTAGCGAGAAAGGGACGTTGAGAAGCGAGCGTGGATTTTCTGGTGCCGGTCGAGAACAATGGAAATTTTACGCTGAATTCGCTTCAAATGGGATTCCCACGAAGCGTAGGGAGTCATCGTTATTTGGTAGGTGGCGGTGTCGGATCGCAGCGGCGGCGCGTCAGTGTGGGCTGCATAGGATCCCTAGGGGGGCAATATAACAAGGAAGGGGCCGAAGGTCGAGCCTTCGTAATTTTCATTATATATTTTTTTCACGTGGATAGACAGGGGGTTTTCCTCGGACTGCGTTTTGTGTGGAAGATAGTGCGGCACGAGATCGAATTCCGAATGCAACGTCCGTGTGTGCATCAATCATCCGCTCGCTCGATGTAACAGGGAATGCCTCCCGAGGCTGTTCGGCCCGCTGCAGCGCGCTGAGGGGGAAGTTAGGATTGTCATCCGAAACTCAATGTCCAGACATGTCATAGTATGTCGATGGTTAGTTTTATTTGCATTTCTCGCCCAGAGGCCCTACGATTGTAGTGACTCGAAAAACTTAATTTTTACTCCATCTCTCAATAGCAAAGGACTCGGCGATGTTTTCATCCGGTAAAAATGTTTAGCTTTTACCAATTATTTTTTTATAATATTGAAATAAATACTTGAAATTTTATATGATCTTAAAATCATTACGAAGTACAAGATTCAAATTGAACAATTCATCATTTGTAGCTTGAAATGATATAGTAACATTGAAACCTAGGTCGTAATAAAGTTTTGTAACCGTGGAAAATTGCTAGTATTTATTTAAATATGGAGAAATTGCACTCCATTACGCTTGAATCTTCGGATTTTAATTATTTTTTATTACTTTCAAATTACTTACAAATTACTATCAATTGAATCATATTCCGATGAGCTGTGAAAATTTGTATGGAAATAAAAAAGGATGAAGGTTGTTTTCACAGTCGTTGTTTTTCTTTTAAATATTAGAATCGGAAAGGTAGTAATTGGGAATGAAATAGTATTGTGAATACTAGGCCATTTGAGGAGTACAGGCGATTTTCCTTTCATGGGAAAGTTGGGTGGAGTTATTGTTTCTGGAAGCGTAACGCAGGCCGTGATTAGTGTACATACAATGCTATTCTTTGTTCGAATTATATAGGTATGCTTTGAAAGGACTTTAAAAGGTATTGCGATCCCTAATTGGGTATTATTGGGTGAGAAATTGGCTCCCTGATTCCCTTTTAGAGAGCAAGTGGGTGTTTTAGAAAATACATTTTGCTAACGTTTCTTTTTCCTCTGTAATTGTCCTAAATACGCATTGTGCCACCGCTCTCTTAATTTATATTACGAATAGTGGAAATAAATTGGACTTTAAGTCGTCATTCATAGAAAGTATCAATAAATTTCTGTGTCACTTAGGTACTCCCTCTGATTCAAATTGCGGATACCAAGGAAATTATGGTAGCATTTATTGAAAAAGGGTTAATTATATGAGATTAATTTACGTGCAAATATATGTATGTACAATGGGTTATTTTTATTCTATCATCGATGGATTAAATAAGCATTCAATTAGCTAGTTTCTGCTACTTGGTAAAGCTTCACTCTTTGATGTGTGACACCAAGAACAGACTAATTTGAAGTTGTATTTTTCTTCAACTTTTCTCGTTATCTGAAACACTTATCTTACGAAATGATTCAAATATCCAGAATGTCGTAAAATTTTATCGGTTCTCCAGCCTATTCCGGTAACTTTTAAACCGTGACTTACGTTTAATTTAAATCCAGGCACAAGTATCTACCTTCTCCAAGCTTCCATTGCAATTACCTTTTATGTACCTCCATATCCTATTAACCTTATCTGCGCTCCGAATATTCTGTAGGATTAATAACATCCAGCCCCCTTTTATTCTTCCAAATCGATAGTTTTCTCGCCGGGAATACGTTTGATCCCCTCTCGCTCGAATGCTTTCTGAGAAACATTCGCAATCGTCTGTCGAGCCCCGTCGGAAAGATATGCGCGCTTGGGAATATTGTGTCTGGGGAAGTCGGGCGGCGGCGTTGCTTTGTAAGAGAAAGGACCACACAGAAGAGCATGTGGGCAGGCATATAATGCTGCTACTCCCACTGAGCGTGGAAGGGGGGGAGTGACGCGAAACTCCGAACGGGCGGTAAAAGGTTTTAGGAGGTGCAGATCTGATAGAAGAGCACGAGACGAATTGGTGGGAGACTTGGTTGAGAAAGAAACGTCATGGGTGCTGGAGGTTGGAGGATTGTGCATTGGAAAGGCTTTTGGGCAAAATATCGATCTTCTTCACGATGAATACTATTAAATGCATTATTTAGCAAATGCATCGATTGAGGTCAAATTAGATATACAAATACCTGGGTGTTAGTTATACCCATTAAGCTGTTCATGCTTCCGTAAAAATATTTACTGTCATCTTTTTCTTACCCTTCGTCAAGATAGCTGAATAAGAATCTTTTCACGCTTAAATTGGGCGTCAAAGCTTTTAAAATGCTTTATAACTTTTGTTAAAAATATTTATCGGATTTGTTATATGATTTCGTGTTTTAAAAACTGAATTATTTTCGTGAAATTAAGAAATTGTTACCTTAGTTGATATTGGTATACTTAACGTTGGAAATATCGTACTTAAAAGGTCCGTAAAATCATTAGGTACCCTGGAATTACGCTCTTGAATTATCTACTCACGAAGTGAGTGTATTTAGTATCGTGGGTGTATGTGTATCATTATCTATTAATGTGTCTACGCATATAACCCTGTGCATGGAGATGTATTTTTATAACAGATGTATTGTTTTAAATGCAGTGGGATTATTTTAGTGTAGTGCTGTAAATTAATCCTCGCAGAAAGGGGCGATTTCCTGGTCGGTGACTGAATTCTTGATGTTATGTCAAGAGGTAGCAATTTAGCTATGATAGAAAATATGGTTTTAGTTTAATTGCTTAGTAAATTGGAGATCATAGAAGAATAAGTTGAGGAAGTTTGTGGAAAATATAACAAGAAAAAAGGCAAGCCTTAATTAAAAATTGAATAATTTTTCAGTACTTATCTGATTTTGCCTTGAATTTAAAAGCGAGTGCCTTTGTAAATGGTATAAAATTTTATTTTTAAGCGAATTAATATAATTATAGAAAAATCGGATTTATAAATTTCATTGTAAAACTAAATATTTGAATTAAGGTATTGCTGCTTTGATTTCTTCGAATAAACGAAACAAAGTACATAGACCGATTGGTTTTTGGTGGGAAAACTGGTGAAAAATCGGTTGCGGTAGTGGATGAGCGTAAAAGTTCTCGATGCGGTGGAGCAAGAGGACGTAATGGGTAGAGGAGAATTCGGGAGAGAAGCGAATTTCGGAAGGGGGGAGAGAGCAAGAAAGCGGCTGACTTGGCGGTTGATGGGCGACGCGGAAGGAGAGGAAGGCGTATCTTCAGGACTTCTGCATCCCAATCAGCCTGCGGTGTGAAGTTTTTGGGAGACCAAAAGAGGAAGGAGTTTCTGTGGGAAGGAGGAGAAGGGAGACTCTTAGAGAGGGAGGTGTGGTCGTCTGGGACAATGTAGGAAGGGAAGAATCAAAGGGGAAGAGGTTTTTGACGGCGTAGTCAGCGTATTTCGAGAGCTGGGGAAGAGAGCCCAGGGTTCTGCGTCGTGGAGAGGTAGATTACTAAAATAGGATATTGGGACCAGCTGCGAGGGCGGAGGGCTGATATGGTAAAAATTTATTTCTATTTCTTGGTTATTTTGCAAAAAATCCAAAAATAGGGTAGTATATCTAACCGTAAGTCTCTTGACAGTGTTATGAATAACAAGGCACTCTGTAAAAGCCAAATGAATACGAAATGTACTTGCCATGAATTTGTTCTTTTTGACCGATTTTTATTTAATCCATTGAATATATTTACTTGAAAAAAACCTGTGAAAGCTTATTGCCAATAGAGAAAAATTAAATGCAAGTACAAAAATTCTAAATTAATACATATTAGGAAATGACATTAACGAGAAAAGCTTGTATATTTACTCTTAAGGAAGGTATATTAATGTTTTGCTGGAGGAGGAAATGAGACATTTTGCAATTAAAACAAGGAAATAATCGTAAAAAGAACGTGTCCGTTAGAAATTCATACAAATAGTACATTATAATTGATGTAAATATTTTTATCAATTTTAATTATGACTAAGAATTTTAGCTGTTGAGTCTTTTAAATGCTAGCAGAACGAAACACAACGAATCGATTCAGTACTAACATGCATCACACAATACTTTTCAGTAGTTTTTCATTTTCTTTTACTATGAATAACCATTTCCTAATACCTCTTAAAAGCTGAGAGACAAACTATTAGTAGACAATATGTCAGGGAGACATCAGAATGGGATTGCTCCGATGAAATTATAATTGGGGCAGATCTTGTGAAAGGAAATACTGGGACGTATCTGAACGAGGGATGGGAGCGTGAGGTTGGTGGGCGACACTTTTCAAGCACCATCAGTCCCACTTGACTTCGGAATGAGGGCGAAAGCCAAAAAATGATAAAACCCCTCCCCCTCTTGCGGCGATGTATGGTGTATGTGGCGAGGCCAGGGGAATGCTTCCTGCTCTCCATTAAGTGGAACCAGGGTTGGAATTTATCGTCCACCCGGCGAGCTTAAATAAAAAAATATATACGGGTTCCAAAATTGAGCCCTTGCGTATAAACAAATGCGGAGGATCTGAATCAGGGAGGGGGTGTTGTCTTGGTAAGAGAGAATGGACAGGTATTCTCTTCAGTGTGAGAGGTTGGGCCGGAAAGGTTGAATGTTGATGGGAGGAGGGATTCCATGGCTGTTAGGCGAGTCATCCAGAGGCGTGAAGGCGATAAAAAATATGCGGCAGGCGAAATCGGGTAGTGACGCGACTCGATGAATAATAACGCACGAGCTTTCCGAGATTCTCCGATTTAGTCGCAGTGGTTGGCACCTTTGGTTGATGACAAATGACGCGCCTTATTCAGTGGCGCTCTATGGAATAATTGTAACGAAAGTTTACAAGTACAGTAGGGAAGCTGAGGTCAGAGTGCTTATTATTAATAAATTGTTTCAAGTAGACCTGGTGGAAATACGGATAAAACAATTGAAAGCACCATGACAAACCCTTAAAATCTCTTCTTTAGCCTATGTAAAAAAATACGTAACCTTTTCGAAAATCGGTTAAAGAAGTAATTTAGTATTTGGAGACATTTACATTCATGATCGAAAGAACCTTGCTTTACTTCGTATTGGGTTCAATTTCGCTTCTGAATTTTTTATTCATGAAAAATTGATAAAAATTGGTCTTATTAATATAGGATAGAAAGATATAATTTTCATCTTTAATAAAAGGATATGGATTCTCATCAGACATTCAGCGGAAGTTGTGATTTTCACGTTTCAGTCCATATGCCTTAACATGCTGGCATGGCCTATTTCTTCTGCCAGATATACGCGAAGCGATGCGACATTTTTTTATCTGCGGTATATCCCCGAGCGGATGAAGAATGTGGACAGTGAGATGACGAAACGGTTGGTGAAAGCGGGACACAGCTCTCCCAAACTTTTTGCTACATTCAACGGTACGGATGTGGTTGAATCCTTGTGACAGATGAATCCTCGCTGCCCCCTTTTCGCGAGGACATCATCAAAACTGGGGAAACAGGGGAATGTCCATTCGGGAGAAGGTTGGCAGGGTGGGAGTGAGAGGTATTTTTGGGCAAGAACCAGTGTGAAGAGGACGAGTATGAGGGAATGCGGCCGAAGGATTAAAGATGGTGGAGAGTGTTGAGGCCATAAATGTCATACACTGCCCTTCAACTGTACCCAACCCCTGCGTAATGTCTAATCATTTACGGTAATATTTTCTTCCTTCTCGGTCAAAGAAACTCTGAAAGGCAAGAGGCATTTTAAAGCATTATTAGAATATTTTTGAAAATGTTAAGCGAATGTAAACAAAATATTTTCGTCAAATAATTTTCACATGGTATCAATTGTAGGTTACGAACGTTTAATGCATCTAGTATTGTGTGATATTGCATTTTATAAAAATGTAGCTCGATTCGCCCTGTCGATCAATGCTTATCTCGCTAATTAAACCGGAAAATATCCCAATGATAGTTCCTTAGCCCTCGACATGTTTCGGCATATAATGTTTTAATTATTAATATGAATTCATGCAACTCCTATTTTTTGTGCGGCCCTCTCACTGGCATTAAACCCTATAATTTAAACATGGGTAAGGTTTCTTGGATGAATATCCATTACTTGTACCATTTTTTTTAAATAATGCGACTCGGTTTTAAGTGAATAACCATCATGCGTTAATTATTAGCTAAGTATCTTATTATTATATCCTTAGTTACGTCACGGAATAAGAGATGAATTTTGAGACGGACGCCTGATTTGGGGAAAAAGATGTATTCGCTTAAGAGAGTGTTGCTCTGGTTATTGAAGCTTTTTTAGTTGGTATAAGTAAAAGATATTCATCCAAGAAACTTTAGAATGGAATATCACATAGTAGAACGTGGTTTAGAGAATTTAAATCCTGAGTGACGGCTTAATGAAACGAAAGAGCCTGCCTAAGAATGTGTCCTCATATCAGATAATAATCTAGCCAAACACGCTCTTCGCTTGCGCCAAATTACATATTTGCTTCTTGCGGGGACAATATGTTCATCGGTAGTGTGCTATGGGGAGGGGGATCCCGTCGAAAGCACTGTTCTCTCAGACAAGGGCCGCATTCCGAAACAATCGCTGCTTCTATTTGGGGTGAGGGATAGTCCTTTTTTCGCGCCCTTGTCGTTGCCATGGCTGTGCATCCCAGTCATTCCTTTCCACCGTTGCCACGCGCTTTTCCGGGTGGTTCACAGGAATGCGGGAACTGGGATGGCCCGTCAAGGGAATGCTGGACGAAAAATGTGGCTGACAGAAGTGAAGACTTCAATAATGAAGCCAATTCATCGCTAATTTCTATTTAATGCGTTATTGGTACTCATAAAAAGTTTGAAAATAAGCGAAAAAACTACTGTAAAAATTATTGCTAACTCTAAAAAGAACTATGAAAACAAAGTTGCGTGCGATAAATGAAATGTATTACAAACGAAAAAATTAATTGAAAACCAGTCAATCACGGAAAAATGCATTATCCCGCCCTTATGTAAAATTTGTTTTCAGCAATATGAATATTAGTGGGAGCATTTCAAAACATGAATTGTACAAAATCTCACGAGATTATAAGTATTTCTATAGGTTTTAATAACCCCAAGATTTTTTTGTTGCCGAAATAGATATATGTTCCTATTATCTGCAGTACGGATAGGTATATTGTTAATATTACGCGTTCTTTTACCAGTTGAATGGGTACCCCGCAGATATAAGTACAGCTTTACTTTTTTTGTGTATTCTGAAATGGCCTTTGGTTCTCATTAGAAAAAAATAACGGCATTGGATGGATAAAAATAAAAAAAAAAATCAAATACATTACTCCACTAAAAATTAAATTCACCGCTCTCTGGCTTCTATAAAAAAATCAAGGCGGACTTGATGCCATCCTTCATACTTACAAGAAATTTTAGTTTATAGCTTCTCTTTTAACATTGAAATTGCTTTTTTGACGAAAAAATGAAAGCGTTAATAAAAAGAGAAATTAACATAACCAGCCGGGTCTATTTCTGGGGTATAGCTCTGAAGGTCGTTGAGGAACGTTATTATTATGATGCATTCTCTTTATAAGGACCTGGAAAAAAATTATTTCGAGGTCAGGTGCAAGGGGTTAAATTTCAGGCTCGTACGAGGGATTTAAAAAAAATTAGTTGTTTCTTTTTTTTTACACCATTAATGTTAAACTTCTATCCATATTATTTTACATTTACACCTTCTTCTCATGGTACACAAACTTAACAAAGGATTGAAGTGCTGAAACTCGCGGATACGGAACTGTTCATTCAAAAAACTTAAGAAACTTATTGACTAAAAATTGGCCAACTTTTGCGTTTATATTTCTGTTGATTTACCCACGCTAATTTTTATGATGAGCTCCGCCGGTGACTGTGTATTCTCACGTTGAGTTATCCTCGGGTTTACTTTAAAAGCAATGAAGAAGTAATGAGAACAGTTAAACTATGTAAGTCAC
Source organism: Ischnura elegans (assembly GCF_921293095.1). Classification (NCBI taxonomy): domain Eukaryota; kingdom Metazoa; phylum Arthropoda; class Insecta; order Odonata; family Coenagrionidae; genus Ischnura; species Ischnura elegans. The sequence continues at coordinate 32,075,400 of NC_060254.1, read as the reverse complement.
TAAGCAATGGTCAACAGCAATAAAAAGACTTTGCGACTTCTACATTTAAACTGTGGAAGTCACAATGTCTTTGGTAAAGAGGCAATGCACCATAATTATAACTTTCCTCAACGGCCCACAGTGCAGAGGCTTCGAGACTTGCACCGTAATACCGTGGAAGTCGCAAAGTCTCGACATTGCTATTATGAAGACCTTAAACCACGTCATAGCTTCTGATTTCGATTGAAACAATTGCAGAAAAGTTTCTCGGGTTTTCCACCGGTTGATGTCGTCCATGTCTTCCGACGTTTCGATCCGCGACTTGCTGATCATCCTCAGGGGATCTTCCGAATGATCAGCAAGTCGCGGATCGAAACGTCGGGAGACGTGGACGACATCAACCGGTAGAAAGCCCGAGAATCTTTTCTGCAACTGATACGCCGGGAAAACCTAAGATAATACATCGATTCAATCAAGTTTGGTTTATTGCTAATATCGTCTATAAAGCGTATTTTTTGCATCTATATAATTTTTAACTCCAAAAACGTAGATGATGAGGAAAATTGTGGTGTACTTTTTTCCTGGTGCGTAGGATGAGGATCGAGATTTGGTGATGATTCAACGGTGTCGCCACCATTGCGCGAATGTGACGGCTCGGCTGGAATGCCAGAAATTAAGTTGGCGGGAAGGCTGAGCAGTAGGGAGGAGGGAGCGAGGGTGGTGTGGGAGGGTAAACGAGCCAGTTAGGTAGCTGCGATGTTGTTCATCCCATTCGTCCGGATTCTCTCATGCTCTATTAAGTGTCGCAGCGGTGCAAAAATGTCGGGTCTTTTCCTTGGGGAAAGCTTTGGAGGTCGTTGAGGAACGTTATAATTATGATGCATTGTCTCTTCGTAAGGAGTTGGATAAAATTTTATTCCGAGGTCACGTGCAGGCGGTTCAAATTTCAGGCTCATACAAGGGGTTTTAGTGTTTAACTTAATTACTCAATTGGCGTGATATCCATTCCACGTCTCCACAATTCCTTGGGATATTTATCCCGTCACCAATGATTTATGTTTATATCTCGGTGGTAGAGAGTTCATTAATACTCTTCTTTTTACGACATAATGATCTAACTGGTGTGATTCAGACAATATTCCTTTTCATATTGTTAAATACTGACATGATGCGATTACAGTCTCTGCCTAGTTAGTGGTACGAAATTTAGAAGAAATTGGACGTGTGAAATCACTATAAAATGCTCAAAACAGAATTATCCCGGACTGGGAATTCTTTGACTGGCCTTAGCCTATCACTACACTATCTATATTGTTTTTAAACTTCGTTTCTTCGTACACATTTGCTTATTTCCTTCAACTTTATTGTGTCCGCTGTATTTTGAGTACGTACTTTCTTTCGCCTATGTATCATTTTTTTTCTTTTCTTTCTTTTACAATTACTCTTAGTCTTATTTCTTAATTTGTTTGAGAATGACCGGATTTGAGGAAAATAGCTGATTTGCGAAATGCGCACGTACTCCTTGGAACTTGGAACACACTCCTTGAAACTATATTGTAACTTTCACGAAATTATTATCTCAATGTGTCCTAAGAATGGTATGTGTTTATCGCGCAGAAAAACGTAACCGTACTCGAGATCCCTTTAGTTGCCGTGGTGACATTGACCATATGTTTGCTAAGTTTTATTTTTTGTTTCTACTTTCTACTTTTTATCGCTATAAGACTGCTAAGATTTTTTGTTCCCTCCTACTCTGAATAATTTAAACAGCACGTTCCTTGGTCAAGTATCTCTCATGTGCGTCAGAACAATTTCGTCAGAAATAAGTAGTTTTTTGTCTTTCGAGAGATCAAGAGACAACGTTCTCGTTCTTTCTTTGAAAAAAAATAGAAATGAAATGATGGATAGATTTATGGTCTGATAGAATTTGGGAAATTCATTTAGGCAAATCTTATTTCTCAGACGTATAAGGGAGGCGGAGTTCTGAGTCCTTAAAAGGATTTTTGAACAAGTTGGATTCTGAGCGACAATGGAAAACCTTAAGACACAAGAGAAATGGAATCTCAAGTCGGACTTTGATCACAGACGCATTTCATGGAAGTGAAGTATTTATTTATATTGGATTATATTTCGAAATATCAAAGTGTGTCAGCAGTGTATAACTTTCACGAAATTATTATCTCAATATGTGTTAAGAATTTATATGTGCTTATTACGCAGAAAAACTTAGCCGTACTCGAGGTCCCTTTAGTTGCCGTGGTGACGTTGACCATGTGTTTTTTAAGTTTTGGTTTTTATTTCCACGCGCCGCAAAAAATATTTAATGGCATTTATCCTATTTCTGTCATGAATATTTTTTTTTCCTTTTCAGCGGTGAAACTCATGTAGGCCATTGTAAAAATCTTTGATGAGATGGCAGTTATTAGTGCTTTGCGTTCCACTTATTTGTCATATTTTCATTTTGAATGCGTCTATATTTTAATGCTGCTGCAACAGAAAAATTAATAAACATTAACTCTCATTCGTCTCAAATTATGATTGCATGTTCTCTCTCCAGAACTAATTCATGTTCCGTACATTGTGTATTGGATATTATTTTTGTGGAGTCATAAATATGTATTATTATTGCATAATAATCTGAATTAATATTGCATAATTCTCATAATTTATCGCATATTTCATATGTGTGGTTTTATGTTGACCAAGGGATTAGTTTTTCTAAGTATGTGAATTAGCCAATAAGGTCGCATGACGTGCAGCGGGAAGTGGTAGTAATAATGGATTAATTAAATCGGTGGATTTTGGAAAATAATTCGCTATAGGTTTAAGTATTACTGTAGTTTTTAATTTTTTTAAAATAATGCCCATTAAATTAGTGATTCAATCCTTTTCTTAATCAACTGTTTGTCTCGTTGAGTTTTTCTTAAGTTCCCACGATACGAAGATACGTTTAAGGATTCGACGCAAAAAAGTGAGCTATTCGTCCGTAATACATCCTGCGGTAATATTTTACGCCGAAAATAAACGTTCGCGGTCCGCTGGCTACCATCATACGTTGTTAATCTTGGATTCGGGAGCTTCGGCTTCATCCGGCGGCGTACTCGCGTAAATAACGGAATAAGTCGTTTGGTACGTGTGGCTCAAACACGCCACGCTTCGTAAGATGATACAGGAAACTGGAATGGGTTTGTTTGGAGAAGCTATATTCTCGCAGACGTCGGGGAATTGAATTTTTGAACACATTCTTCGTTGCAGACGCAGGATGCGCCCAACGAGGAGTGCGCACTCTTCCACCATACTCTCGAACGCACTCAATTATATCCCGCGGGATCCGAGCCGAAGAGGTGGAGGGGGAAGTCTTCTCGAATCCTTGGAGGTGGAATAGAAGATGAAATCATGAGGGAGGGCCGCGTGCTTGAGACGAGTCAGATTCGAGGATAAGGATGCTGCATTAACATCGATTTTCCTCCGATACGTAGAAAAATGAAGTGGCAATCGAAATGTGGTGCTATAGAAGAATAATGAGGATAAAATTGATCGACAGAGTAAGTAATGAGGAAGACCTAAGAAGAGTTTACTAAGAAGACGGGACTAACTTATAGGCTACATCTTAAGACATGATGGCCTGATGAAAACCGTCGAATGAAATAGGAACTGTTAACGGATGTGAAAGAGTAGAAATGCGTAGGTGTGAAAAGATTAGTTGATGGGAGAATTGACTGGAGAACTGCGTCAAACCAATATTAGGATTGTTGAGCAGTAATGATGAAACGGATGAAACATCATCATAATTATCATTTTCTTCTAAAGTTGATGTCTTATCCTAACAGTCATGTCTCTCTTTTCGAAAATTCCTCATTCAGATTGGGATGTGATTTGGTGTACATCTCATGCTACGTATCCCCGATGAAAGCAGCTCTTATTGTTAGTGTCTTCCCCATGCTTACTCCCACATGTATAGTAGTTAGGTGCTTTTTCGCATCAGTCGTAGTTCAAATCCAATAATTTTATCTCAGTCGCCATATTGTTATTAAAATCGCTTTATTTTCTTTCGCTTCGTGTCTCACTTATTGTTTTTACTTGTTTGTATCATTGTATTTTATACTATTTTTTTTCAGTTTATCTCCTATAAGTATTCGTTTTCATCGCTCACAATTAGTTTCTTTATGAAACTTATAATTGGTCTCTTTTTTTCTGGATGTTCATAATTTTTTTTTCTAACTTGGAAAGCAACTCCTCAAGCTCCCACGATTTTTTCTCGAAATAAGGAAAATCCATTCCCTCATTCTTGTTCTTTAGTTTTTCACGCCGCTATTCTCAGTTATTTTGCTCCTTCCGCGATTTCTTGTTTTAAAAAAATCTGGCCTCCTTTACTCAAACTCGTAGCCTTTCCACGTTTCCTGTGGGAATGTACTACCCACGCAAGTTTCACAATGCCCTCGGAATCTTAACTAGAAGGCCTATATATGTGCGCTGTGTGTATAAACGTCATGACCAAGCTAATCTTGCCGGTTCCTATAGTAACATTGAATTATATAGCATATGACGGTTAAGTTAGCCAAATTTTCTAAAACTTATTACTTCGAAGGTAATCTAGTTTGTACTCCTACGTAGATAAGGGAAACCAGCTTGACAAACTGAAGAAAACTAACTTTAATTCAGTCGAATGCAGTGTTAAGAGATCGGCGACTAATTTGTGTTCACGGATTCTAATTTATCATTCTCATATTTTATGATTTGACTTTAATTATATTTTGAGTTGCTATTTCTTTCTCTGGTGTAATAACTGAGACGTAGAGGTTGTAATTAAGCATTACTTTAGGGGTAAAATGTGCAGAGAAATTCTGAGTAATCTGGCGCTTCACTGTTATTGCTTCTGTTGGGTTTATGTATTTTACGACTTTCTTCAATTTTAATATCCTAAAAACTGAAATACGTTTCTGTCCATGAGCATTATCAAAATATAAGTTAACAAAAGTGGCTCTAGTTTTAATTTCAGGATCTTATTTTTTCTTCGTGTGGATAACAACTCAGTTTGACGATGTGTCATGAGTTGTTGTTGGTAATATGCACATTTAAAGGATTTTATGATCTGAGCTTAGCATGAGTTTGGAATATAATTGAATTTTTTTGGGGCAGTTCGTTCATTCTGAGTGATTGAAAACCAAATTATGATTACAGAAAGCGAGTGAAAGTAAATCCTTGATTCTAATTCATTCCGAAACACAATATTCTCTGTTGCATGGGTTCAAAAATGAAAAAAAAGTATTTTCCAAAACTTAAGCATGCATGCCTACAATGGGACTCTTTCTACGTCTTTCCCAGCTATATTTTTCGGTTCTCATTCTTCTCGTTGTGTCTTGACCCGTCATTCTCCTTGACAAGGATCACTTGCTAGCTTCACCTAATGTCTTTCTTGTTAATCATGCGAGGCTAAAGGTATCGCATGATTAAACCGCAGCATATATTTTCATATGCATGTTTTATAATTAAGCAATTTTTTTATAATTTATAGACTAGGTGTGCCAACCTGCCTGTTCCACAGCCGGGCTGACTTTGTTGCTTGCCACTGTTTATCTCCCGTTTTGTAGGCTGTCTGTTTTTGGTCCGCTTTTGCACGGTTTTTGTCCCCAACTTTACGCAATGTCGAGCTACAGCGCTTGGACCAAGTCTAATTGTTGAATGTGCGTGTAGAGATTCTACGTCGAATGCACCAAACCCCATCCCTATAACACTTTGTATGACTGACTCTAGGTAGACCCTAAAGTGTGACTGCGCAAAATGCAGACAGATTGACAGGCTACATACTTAATATAGATAGACATGTGAGCCTTTTCATTGTAAAAGCTCTTTCCTGGAAAACGGATGGCTTGATCGTAACCATTTTTCCAATAGGACTATTTACGATAGGACTCTTTCTAAATCTTTCCCTGCCATCATTTTCGGTTCTCATCCTTTCCGTTGAGTCTTGACCTGTCATGCTCCAGCATGTTTATTAATTAAGCTTTTTTGATGTTTAATAACGTCTCGGATTATAGATCTGAGAACGGAATGCAAAATTGTTATTGATATTTGATGCCAAAATTCTCGTCTCTTTTTTTTCATTTATTTACAACTGAATTCTTTTTACGTTTATCATTTTACTACCGAAAAAAACTGTAACAACCTTTTATGCCTTCATATTTAAATTTATCGTAACCATTATAAATCGTAGTCCTGAAGAAGATATGAGAAATATATCGAAACTTTGGCAAAAAATTTTTCATATCATTCTCAGAAATTTACCCCGCGACGTTATTCAGCATTAAATTATTTAGGCGAAGAAAAATAATTCGATTTATTTAAACATTTTTTTAATTTATAGACATGTGACCCTTTTCATTGCCTGAGCTCTTTCCTAGAAAATAGGTGACTTGGTCTTGACCATTGATCCAGCAGAACTATTTAGGATAGGACTCTTTCTAAGTCTTTCCCTGGGTCCTCATCCTTTTCGTTGAGTCTTGACATGTCATTCTCCTTTCTATCTTCTCACCCCTTTATTTCCGTTTAAGGGTTTCCATCGAATCGGTTCAGTCTCGTTTCCCCACCACTTTTTAGAATCCTTCCGGATTTTCCACCTCCCGGCCCAGCGGTCCGCCACCCTCCACAGCCCCAACTAACTCGCCGTGCTGACCCAATAAGGCCCACCCGTCAGCCTTGGGGACGCTTTATTGGTATTCGCGTCTGTCAGGGTGATTAAACGCGCCGTTCATTTATTATCAATCGCCAAACTTGATTTCGCGCATAATGTTTGACTTTGCGAAAGGACAGACGTTTCTCCGTTCCGTATTATAAGTAAATGAGACCGAGAGAACAAAGGCATAAAAACGGCCGATTTTCATCGTTCTGACCATTTATGTCTACGCTCACTGATATGATTTAATATACATTTTTGGTTCTTCTGTGGAGAGCCATGTTTAGTTTCAGGAATTTGTTCTCCTGAATAAATCTCATGTGTGTTTTATTCTGGTAATATTCAGTTGTACTCTTATTTAATGACAGTGAACACTTGCTGGCTTGACCCACTGCCTTTCGTAGTAATCAGGCAAGAGTAAAGTCATACAATCACAGCAGATGTTTTCATGTCATGTTTATTAATTAAGCATTTGTTTTATTTATAAGCATGTGACCCTTTCCATTACGTAAGCTCTTTCCTGGAAAATGTGCGACTTGGTCGTGACCATTTTTCCAATAAAATTACTGAAGAATTTTGTGTGTGGGAGTTTATTGTTTTCATATTCTGATCAAGGTCTCTTTTACAGCATTTCATTAATGCTGAAACTAAGCATGGGCAAAGTTGGTTGTAATATTTACCAGGGGTAACTTTCGAAATTTTTTAAACTTTATTTTCAAATTGTTTTTCTACTCTTGAGGTCACAGTACCGTCATTTTCCGTCCCATACTGAGATTTTAGAGCAGATAACTCTGACTTAGCGCTTTTAATTTGTTTATTATGCTGCCATTAAAATAGTCCATAGTGGATAATTTTAGTAAGGTTACAAACACTCCATTTGTTGCTATTTTTTAAATGTTGTATGTGGATACGTGATAAGTATGTGGCAATCAATACTTCATTTTTTTTCGGCATATTATAACGTACTTGATTCGCAAGTTGGAATCAGGTGGTTTTATATATGTACCTATAGTGCTGCTATTGGCGTTATCATGGCAAGAAGATTGCATTCGTAATCGTCTTCCTCTTTTCCCGCCAGAAATTTACGACTGTTGCACTGCAGAACCGCCTTGGAGCTAGTTTTATATTCGATCAGATAGTATTGGCTATGGCATGCAAGGCATATTTCATTCTGACATATATCTTTGTAGGAATGCAGCCATTTGGATTTTGTTCGAAGATGTGAAAATATCGTTGTCTGGAATTGAAAGGATATGGCATGCAGGCTGAGGATAGGAGGGACTCGAAATGATGGAAATGTAGATATTGGCTTCTGATTGTAGCCTGTTACCTGGTTATATAGAAAAGAAAAGCCATTGAATTGTAAACAGCGTCGATGACTTGTGATGGCAGATGGCTATTTCTTGTGGAGGAGTTCCTTTATGGAAGAGTCTACCCTGTAGTAATCAGATTCATTCCAAGTTAGTCGAACCGTTTGGAGTGCGTCAACATCGATTGGAAATCGGTAGTCCTCAGTAATTTTGTATATCTGCTTCAGTCATTATTGCATTCATGCGATCTTGAAGTCGTTGGGCCAACTCTCTGAAAATATTACTATTATAACTATATCCCGTCATGACTTTCTGAAGCTTTAGTGCATTGAGTTATCTCGTAAGTACATTGAATCGTTAACATAAATTATTATGAAGAAAGATTTTGCGGAAACATATTTGCTAATTATTATAATGATTCAAATTGAGGATATTTTGACCGTAGATAGCAAATTTTAATTCAACGAGAAAAATTATGAAGAATACAATCGTATATAAATTTAAATTTAGATCAGTTAAAACGAAAACCTTTACTTAGGTAACTAATGTCAAGATAATATTACCTTTTTTCCTTTAAGACGTTTAGGCGTTAATATGGTTAAAGTTGAATTTGCAGTGATTTTTATAGTAAATATGCTTTCTAGCAAACTCACTATGCGAAATATAATCATGTCAATGCCTTAGGAGAATTCTCTTTCTGGAAATTACGGATGAGTTCCCCAGAAGATCAAATGAAGAGGGTTAGTGAATAAAGTATTCCGTGATGATATGCCTCTTGTGATATTTGGCCGACTAAAATTGTCCTTTTTTGGTAGGAATAAATATGGATGAAGGAAATAAGAGACGTTTCTCCCTATGAACCACACCACTCTATTTTTTTCTCCGGTGCTCTGTAATTATAACCTGTCCCTTAAAGTTCTCTCTGGGGAGATCAAAGACATGGAGTTGCACAAGGAGCGAGTCTGGGGGGTGATGAGGGACCCCGTCTCCTAAGAAATCGTGAAATAACTGGTTACCTCAATATATCCCTCTTCCGCTGTCTCCGAAAATAATCAAAGAACCTTGGATCGGAATTTGTCGCACGTCTCTTCAAGGAATTTAATCTGGAAGACCGTGCGTAAATATGAAAGGAGACAAGTGAGGGATAGGACAAGAATATGATTGAATCAGTCCGAATATTTAATTCGTTTCATTTCATTTTTGTGATCATAGACCCATGAAAAGTTTTTAATTTAGCTTATTGAAAAAATAGCGAATGCCACTTTTAAGCGTATCGAGTATGGAAAATTTACTGTCTGATGTGTCCAATTGGTTACTCAAAGAGCATGCTGATTACGTTAGTAATAATAAGACATTCTGGCGTTGGTAAATCGGGATTAGTAAGGGCTTCGCGATTTATATATTTATTGGTTTTACTTTACGTTTCTCCTTTTTCCGTCACAGCCTTTGCTTAATTATGAATTATTGTGCTTAACTATGGTCTAATCTCAGTATTTCTTCTTGAATAAAATGCGTTACTTTATCTTGGGGGAAGATTCATCATTATTAATTTTTAATTAAGTGGCAGCAATCAAATATCGAGTTTAAAAAGACTGACAGAATATCTCACCCGCCTTTTTTTTCGCTATCACTGTCCATGAATACTCTCCGTGTATTGGATTGCTCCTTATATCATAATACCATAGGGTTGCCAAGTACAATTGAAATCAAGCGGAAGTGGTTTGCTCTTCGATTTGTTGCAAGATTCGCAAATAATAGTACGGCCTCAGGTTTCGAGTATTATTAACTTCTTGAAGGTGTGGGTGTGGAGAAGAATGGAGAAGGTGATATGAACGTAAACGAGGAGAAACGATGAAGTACTGGACATGGTGGGTGAGGAGAGGCAGCTTGTGGATGAGATGCGGAGGAGACAAAAGATGTGGACGGAGGGAGTACTTGGTGGGAATTGGATGTTGAAAATGGTGTTAGAGGGTAAAATGTTAAGTAAAAGAGGGAGAGAAAGGCATAGAATAGGATTTTTGATAGAATGAAGAGGGAAGTCCATGAAGGAAGGGGAAGCTGCCAGAATGATCCTTAAGTACTCCATGGAAACGTACGTTAATCGGTAGAATGCTTAAACATGTAAATGGAGGACGGAGAAACATAGTGGTGTAAGTAAATTTTTGTTGATTTTGAAAAATGGCGACTCCAAAATATCTACCTAGAAACACAATGGTGTTTGACGTAGTTACACAGTTCCAACATTCTTTCCGAATCATAGTGAGGTGAGTTAGACTTACACCACTGCGTATGTAAGGAGCTGACACTAATTGATGTATCACATCGCGTAAATCACTGCATGATGAACAACATTGTATAATTAAACCCTACGATGGAGAGCTGTTAAGGCCAATATTGGATACCGATGAAGATAAGGGTTATGATACTGAGAAAATTGACAAACGCAAAGTTTTGATTATCGAAAAATTTTGTTTTTTGTCTTACACCAATATGCCTCTCAGCCCTTCAAATGTAACATTCAGGTTGGATAGCTCAAAAAGGGAACGGAATATGGGTTAAGGATGGAAGGGTCAGACGAGGCGGTATACCTACTTGGGAGGAGCGCGGCGGCGCGGCGGCTTGTTCATTGGAGTGCGAGTTTGAAATTACCGGCGCTCCTTCCAGTGCGATGTCGGTAGATTCCAAGATGCCCTCACGTATGCCGCGGTCTCTAAGAGTTTACGAGCTGTCTGCCGACAAAGATACCACCGCTGGAGAAGCGTACCAACCCTCACCGGCCTCTTTTTGAATCTCGCGATGGGATAATAGGTGTGGGGCGATGTTCCTATCCATTTACGAGTCAATTATTTTTTTGATTATGAATTGGATATGTTCCTCGCTCGGGCGATAAAATGGTGGATGGTTTATCTTCCGCGTTATGCCCTCGAAGCATCAACTGCTGAAGGTCATCCGCAGCACGCAAAGGTTTTGTTTTTCTGTCGGCGGGGAATTAACGTTTGAAAATTCCGCGTCCTGCAATGGACGTGCATAAAGCTGTCCATACGGATCAGATAAATGCAGTGATCTATCGAACGGAATGCATCTGAGCGGAACTTTTATGTGACCTCTATTGTTTGTCCGGTAGTCGTATGTTAGTAATTTATGGCGTATCGAAATTTACACGCTCCTATGCGTTCCTGGGCAATTTCATGGTGACTTCTGACGGAAACGTGATTACAAACGCAAAGATAGGTCGCATCGTTCAATGCGGGGGCCAATAAAATATTTTAGAGGCAATAGCGTTGCAGCGGCATAAAGTCTCAAATAATGGCAGTGCACTCTTTTTTCATCCCTCAAATTGGACGATTTATGAGTTCATTCGTGTAAAATTGCTATGACCGATGAATTTAAGGGCTGTAATACGATATATTTTATTGTTTAACTGGTATATTGGAGCACTAGGTTGCGGTTGTTGACTTAAAAATAATTTTTGAGCTGATTCCTCAAAATCAATGTCAAAACCACACGGATCCTGGGTAATTCTATAAGGGGTAACTATTCAATAAGGGGTACCTATATATTCCATAGTTATTTAAGTGTTTTCTAATGTAATATATTTGAATGTAAATGGAATAAAGTTATATTATTATTATATTATTATTAATTGTTGGAAGCCATTTTGTCTCATAAAAATCTTATCAATTACCATAATCTTTAGGGACATGATAGATAATTTGGGAAAGTCTCTGCTTAAATTCGCTCATCACGATCATTTCATAACTCTCCTAGCTGAAACAAATTGTTGAATTAGTTATCTTTTTTTATAGTTTCATTCCCTTAAAAATTCTATAATTGATGGTCGCGGGTCCCAATGCATGTTAAGTATTATAGCAATAGACTTCATTCATTTTTCTTTAACCACCTTCGGGTTTCAATTGCTATGGATAATTATGTATCAAAATCGAATCATCTCGCGAAATACAATAATCGTGAAATAAATCCTACGTGTAGCTAGGGGAGGAATCGGAATTGATTGCCTGCGTTATCATACTATCGCATGACTATGTTAATTTTCATTACGATCAGTGCATATACATATTACACTATTACAGTCATCAGTCCACTCACATTAGGACGCAGCGTGCTTCGGAAATTTAGTACAAAAATGAATTTGGATGCAGTTATTATTCCATTTTCTTTCGCTTCCAGAGTTATGATCTGAATTTTCTTTATGCTAGGTCATAACTGTGGCCCAAGGAGTGACAGCTAATGAAACTGATGGTTCGTCGACTCAGCCCTAAGGAACATAAATATTGATTTTCAATAATTTTTCAAATTTGTGTCTGCCACCCTTCTCGGTAAGATCGAGGAAAGAGGAAGACGAGACAAAAACGACCTTATCGGAGGAAACTTCATTCTTTTGCGTCTATATGGCCCACTTTGCCTTCTTTGTGTCTTCCACTCCGACTTCGGCATTAGTGAAGGCAACCGTGTGGGCAGAAGGGTTGTAGTAGGTGGCATGGGGAAAAGTCTATAGAGCAGACAGCGCGCTTTCCAACAAGGCAACGCGGCTTCCTCACAAGAAAGGGGGAAAACGCGCGCCGAAAGAGAGTGATGCCTGGATTCTTTTTCCATCTTATTCGGTGAAGGAATGGGAAAGGGGAAGGATACGGCTGGAATAATGTGAGACAACTATCACGGGTAACAGACTTGAGGAAAAGTACGCATTCTTCGGGTCGGGAGAATGATGGAAGTGGAACCATTTGACTCAATCTATGAGAGGCAAGTAGTCTCGGAGTTGACTGAGAGGGTAGGTATTGCCGTCTAGAACTTCCTATTATTCTGTCCATTTTTACCGCTTCTGAGGATACGACAAACTTTAGGCGAAAGGGAGCCGGGGAATTGTCTCTGGAAATATTTTATGCAGACACGGATTTGAGTGGAGTGCGTTGTAACGGCGGCTTTTCAAGTATTTCGCTCTGTTTGATCCCTGAAAACTATTTTCCATTCCATTCCCTATCGGTATAAAGAAAGCCTTGAGAAATGAATTCGTTTTGCCGGCAGTAAACTCTATTCGTAGATTCCGTGCAAAGAGGTGAATTTCTTGCGATAATGGCCTTTATGTTGGAGGTAGATATATTGTCGATGACATATCTTTTAAGTGCTTTGAACCCTGATGCCTGATGCTTTGAATCGGAATAACTTCACAAACATATCCAACATTTCAAACCATTTTATCGGCTGCAGGTTATTGATGTATTGCATGTGGTTGGCATTGTAAAGTATCCATATTGTTCAATAATTTCGTGCTAAAGAGTTTTCTTTTATTTAAGAAACATTATTATGTTGTTTTTTGCCGCATTTTCAGGATATCTGATGGTCTGGAAACGTTAAAGAGGTGAAATTAGGTTTATTTTGTTTCGTTCGTTTGTTTTTCATTGCTTTTATTTATTTGGATAATTGGCTTGGTGTCATCTATCGTTTCCCCACACAGGTGATTCCGTGGGTGATTGATTGAATTGGTGAGTGAATGATTTCATGCTGTCCAATCATTATTTTTGAGTACATAACATGTATACTTGTCAGTGATTCACTCGTATACCTTTGCTACTACAATATGTGCACCCCACCAAAAATTATCTGCACTTATCTCCAAAATTGCACTTGTAACCTCAGTGTCCAGCTTCCAGTGTCCTCAATTACTGTTTAGTAATGTAATGTATCCGTTAGCTAAAAAAAAATATATCCGTTAAGGTAAGCAAAATGGAATCATCCATATTTCATTTATGGTAGATTAAGGCTGTTAATGCAGTTTTCCGTGCTTGAGTATTTTGAGTAGGTATTGGGGTGAATGGAAATTAACGATCAATATTTAAAAAAAATTTAATGCACGAAGATTTTCTTCTTGGCTACTGATTGACGTGATACGATTGGGGGTTTATGGGAAGGTTTATTGGAAGGTCCTGTTAATTCATTTATATACGAACCAGCTAGTCACGTCTCACATAAATTTTTTCGATTGTGCTCTCAGGCGAAGCCGTTTACCTAAAATGGATGCCTTCTCTTTATTATTCGTGGATCAAAAATGTAATGTCCCTGTTTGGAGAACTCCTTTCGTCTTTTCTTTTGATTTCAGGATGGTACTTATCGTGAGAATTAGCACAAAATAGGTCGACATAGGTCGAATTTGAAATACAGTTCCTTTCGAAGTGATATTACTCATCAGCATTTCGATGAGTTGATATTACGAAATATTTAAGAAATTGTAAAAAGTAAAACGAGAGGGAATAATTAGAGGAGTCTAAGTATTAAAATAGAGCTCAGAATGTTAAGTGTGGTGTGGTCAAGAGGTATCTTTTTCCCTGCCGCGTCAGGATAATTTGTATGATTGTGATGGATGGATTCAAATAGTATTGAACATTCAGAGAGAAGTCAATAATTACAGTGATTATAGAGCTGGAAACAATCGTAAGATATGGTTTGATTTACTTTCAAGAATAAATTTTCCGGATTAGGTATGACAATAAAATACGCCATTTCCTGAGTGCCTCCAGATATAGAATATCCCGTAGCTTAGCCGTATGAAATCGTTTCGTTGGCTTGTTACATTTCCATTAAAATTAAATTATTCAATATATTGATCGCTGCTCGGAAATTGTGGACTTGAATCCAACATTATTCTCATCTGATGAGCGGGAATGTTTTTGATGTAGTCTTTATGCCATTTGGCCGATACGCGCAAAATTTGGACAGGAAAAAAAAACGCTTCTGTATTTTTATTGATTTTCTTTGAAGTCTACTGAATGTGATTTCATCGATATTTTATCAATTCATAAAGATAGTATGTTATTTTATCATGAAAATTTCCCCACAAAAATGGAATTGAAGGTATGTGAAAACATTCTACCCAATCAGATCGTATCTCGCTGTGCCTGCCCTGTTTTTTGGGTGAATATGTAGTTTTTCATGATTGTTCATGTGATCAGCTGCAGGATTCAATTAATCAAGGTTGCGCCATGCTGAATTTTGGTGATAAAATAGTTTATATGTTGAACATACAATGTACTTAATTCTATTTTCTCTGGTGTACCGATATTAGCGCTTGAGAGCAACCTTGGGATTGCTAATAACTTGTGGTAGGTTTTTTTGTTTGGCGTCTCGGAGTCCCGTTCATCATGGAATGAGTTTACTTCATGGTGATCAAGTGAAGATGGGAACGGGAAAATATGCCTGCAAGAAGCTCTGCTGATCGAACCGTTACGTCAAATACTCTGTTCTAAATTACGTGGTGTGCTTCACAACCAAGGTTAGAGCAAAGTTTCTGGCTGATTGATTATTTTGTTCATATTTTTGTTATTCAAAGCATATAATTCTCTTTTTCAAGCCACAACAAGGGAAAAAATGAAATCCTTGTGAATAAACCTTTTCAGTCAGCGATTTGTGTAAACATTTGCCAGAAAAACCAGGGATTTTTGTCGATTTCCCGGTCCAGGTGAAGTATTTTAGCAAAAACCCGTACGCATGAGGTTCATTCGGTTGTCTTACAAGGTATTTTGACTATTCGTCTTAAAACGGAGTGGATGAAATGTCGTGAAGACTTAAAACTCATGTCCTCTTAGTTTTACTCCTTTAATCGTCGGTGCAAAAGTTGGAATTTCCGCGCTATATTCGTTTGGAAAATATCGTTTATAGATAGGAAATTCAATTGGTTCTTAAGACCAATCACGCAGAGCGATAATCGCTCAATACTAGCAACAAATTCGACAACCTTCATGCTGGATACATGCATCCGACGATGTTGGTATCATGCAACCGTCAGCAAGTCGGCAACTAATTCTAGTACGAATTTCTATGTTCTGCGAAGAGGGAGATAAAATTTTCTAAATCAAGATGCGGAAAAATGTTGATCAGGGTTTATTTTATGTTAATTTTGAAACACTTTTAGTTATAAACTAGTGTTCAGTCGCAAAAATTACCGATCGAGCTAAAGGCACGCTTCCTCTTGATCAAAATTGCGTGTGCAGTGTTGCACGCATTCGGATTTGGGAGATTAGTGACGTCCCGAATGTTGTGTGAGGGACGGAAGGAAAAAAAGAGGAAACGTAGTACGTATTTGCCCGCGACAGAGAGGACAACGAAGCGGAATCGTTTGCCGATGACACGCAACAGGTTGTTTTGAGGAATGGCGCGAGAGGTGGTGGTGGGAGGAAGGTTGTCTGTGTGCGAGAGAGAGTGGAGGGTTTTGTCCGAGGATGGGGTTGAGGAAGGAAGGAAGTCAAGGCGAGGGTCCCGGGGGGAGGGAAAGTGTGAGGAGCCCCTATGACGGTGGAAGGGGGGGGGGCTTGAGTGGGACGAGAGTGTGGACAGGGCAAGGTTAAAACCGAGGGTGAGTGGAGACGGAGGGTGCTCATAACTGTGTAGAGTGAGGTGGGAGGGGGTAAATGGAATGTCTAGGAGTTGCCACTCGGCCATACACCCTGTTTAACCCTTCAACAGTTTTTTTTAGTGGTGTCGAGAGATTCGTATTTTTTCGGCGCGGTCAGAGAGCATGAGCTCATTTACCGGTCGTCCTCTGTGGCGGCGGGGTTAAGTCATCGCCTGCCTAACAGGAGGTCGCGGTTTCGAATCCCGCCTGGGTATGTTACCCCTCTCCAGGACATTGTTGTGCGTGAACGTTGAAACTGTTAACATGCCAATAACCCCGATTTAAAAGGCCGTATAGTGCTGTTTTCGGTGGTATGGAAATTTTAAAATATTTTTTATTATAAATTTTAGAAAATAAAATAAATAAATTTACCTCGAGTTTCAGAGTGATGGCGAGAGCATTGCATTAAATTCCTACTTCATATCCTAGGCCAGTTCTGCTATTTACGTCTAAAAATATTTTTATATTGAAAGTAATAACGCCCAGTGAAAATTGATTATGGTGTAGTGCGGGATAACAATACCCTCAAACGTAATATGACTACAATATCTATTGTAAAATATACCATATTTGGATGACCTGGTTAACTTATCACATATTTTACATGTTTTTATTTAAAAGGCCCTATACAATCACAGTAGAGCGAGGGGCGGATTTAGGGAGGCGGCCACTGGGATCATGATCCCCAAATTTTATCAATTTTTGAAATATTTTATGAATATAATATAATTTGTATCCGTAAATGTCTAAAAGTATTCAATTTCATGTGTTTTTAAAAATGAAAATGAAATTTGTCTACAAAATGCGTGAAAATGGGAATAAAAAAACATTTTCTCGGGAGAACTCTCGCGGGGGGTATTCCATACTCCCCGTACCCAGGTCATGACCTTCCCCGAATTTGATGTTGAAGTCGCCTCTGAGGACAGCAGGCGTAGTGTCCAATATTATTTTTAATCAAAGAAAGTAAAGCTTGACACAAGGAATGGATACATAAGTTGGTCCGCTCGCACTGTGAGAGACTTATTTATGGCTGGGAGTTAGATTAACCCCTTCCAGTTCAATTTATATTCTGAATATCGTGCCGCTATCCTCTTTTTATGTTTTCTCTGGTTCTTTTGAAATTGAATGGTAGGTAATGAAATGATATTTTGTAGTTTGTAATCAACATAGAACAGTGAAATGAAATGTGATTATTATTTCATATTGTAAAGTATCTAATTAAATACATCGAGAACATAGCTATCGCTGCACGAATAAAATACGTTTATTACTTCCAATGCCTCATATGCGTTTATTATGTACATTATGTATGTTTATTACATTGTTAAACTTCCAAAATATTTATATTGTTTCCCTAATAGCCCTAAATCATGAAAATCTGGTGACGAGCCAGACTCAGCATTGCGCGATTTGGCATTGGAAGTTCATGACGAGCTAAACTCTTCATTTCAGCTCAATGGGTTAAGAGGGACTCGCCCTCTCACATTTCACATTTTGCCATTCACCCAAGTCTCTCTCTGTAACTCATTCATCTCAATTTTAAATACTTGATGAAATCCTTCGTCGCTCATCTCTACGGCGGACAGTGGGCTGAAATCAAAAAAAGCTGGACAAAACCTCGAAAATGTTTTTTTTGAGCATGGAAGTTGAAACTTTGTACAGCTGTTGCCAACACATTAGTGCACGTGAAAGTTGATGGTAATTAATGATAACAAACCGTTTAACAATTTTATAAATTTTTGTTGCTATTGAATTACTACTAAAGGTATGACATCAGTTTAAACATGCTGAATTTCGAAAAAAATTCAAAGCGGGCAATTTGCGCCAAATTTGTTCAACTTTGAGGCTATGTTTTTTATATAAAAAATTAACCTATGAAAAATATTTTGCGTCAAAAAATGCACTAATGTGTTGGCAACAACTGTGCAAAGTTTCAACCTCCATACTCAAAAAAACCATTTTCGAGGTTTTGTCCAGCTTTTTTCGATTTCAGCCCACTGTGCGGCGCAACGACTCGTAGACCCTCTTCATGGGGCTGATGATAAATACGCTTCCTTCCTCAACCAGCAGAAAGGGTGACGACGAGGAAAACATATACTCACAGAAGCGCAACATCAAGGGAGGAAAAAAGATACACTCGCAGGGAAGAGTAGTGGTGGGGATAATAGAGGAGTGGAATATTGTTTGCTTCAACTCTCAGGCTAATTGTACTCCGTAGCCTCGTCGTCTCTAGAGAGCGTGTGTCGTTCTTTTTTCCTACTTCTTCACCAATGTGTGACATCGTTTCTGAAGCGCTTAAATGTTTTAGTGGGTACCTAATTGGCGAGGAAGTGAGTGATTGTTGGGTAATGTGCTCATGTTTCTCTGGGAACGGTCCTTGAATCCCCAGCTATGGGATACGGTGCCGTTAGAGATATGACGCAAGTTCTAGCGTGCGAAACTAATGAGAAATGTTTCCCTTCCGTGTTACGAGTTGAGCCTTTACTCGACTTCCTCCCTATGTTTAATTTTAAGGGTTATAGCATTGGAATATGTGGTGTTTAAAGAGCGTCTCACCGTTACCTTATTAGTCATCATTAGCCTTCATTTTTAGGAACTCTTACGTCCGATATTTTTCTTCCTTCTCCCCCTTCCAGATATCTGCCAACCTGTGGAAAAAATTATGTTCTTTTAAAAACATTAACTTTTAAAAGTTTATTTTATCATCATATAAAAATGTAAAGCGTTTCGGTTACTTCCAATTTGAATGCATGGATCAGCATCAGATGGAGTTCTTGAGGAATCCATTTTTTAATTTAGCTCTTTGATACCGAGCGTCATCTATATATGACGCGCCAGACTCCGGCCAGATCCGAGCGTCATCAATATATGACGGGCGACTACGCTACTAAAAAAATTTCGGATCTGGGCAGAGTTAAAATTTTTACTTTCGGGCCGAACATGTTGTGCGTATAGTTAGTGTATAACGTCGCTTACATTTCTTTTTCGTCGTTTTGTGGATCTACTTAGCTCTTAGCTGTTGACCATTAATGCCAATTAATCTTACTGTTCATGTTGTGTATGTAACGGCGTGACAAAGAAACTATTGAAGCAAAGCGTGAGACCAGGTCACAGCTATACCAGATACCAATCCAGACTATGAATATTTAGCCAAAATCCGATTTGGCTAAATGTTTAGCTGATATTTATGTTATACTGAAATTTCAGCTCAATTCGTTACATTTTAAGGAATTAAGTATTATTTTAGGGGCATAAAATGGAAATTCTTGATTTACTACTCCTCGTGAAACACGATGAACATTAATTCACCTGTGCTGAGCTGTATCCGAACATTTATTTCGATGGGTTAACTCATGTTGTGCCAGCATTCATGGCGTGTAATGTTACGGTTCGAAATCGATGACAAGGGGAAAACTTTAGTTTGTGACTTGCATCATAAAGTGCGCATATTTCACGGCTATGGCGAAATTGGCTCCCTCAATACCCTTAAACCGGTCAACCGTGAACAGTTTTCAAGGGACATATTGGCTTTTTCAAGCCCATGTCGTAAAAACTTCTGGTCATGCAAGATGGATTTTAGGATGTTCGGCTTGACGTCCATCCTCCTCTCTGACCATGAGCCCTGTCCTGCTTTTGGTCCCTTACCTTTTACGGCGTGTCGTAAAGAATACGCTCAAACGTTTTTTTAGGAGCCATGCTCAATTGTTCGCAGAGGCAATTACCTTACCCGGCATTCCCTATTGAAGGTCCTCTCCTCATTTTCTTTCTAAACACACGCTCTTCAACGGGTGGAAACATGAGCCCGTTTGAAAGGAGATGAGAAAAGCAATTCCGAGAAGGTGTGAGTTTTCGGAGGTGGTTTATGTCGCTGGCGCGCCATGTTGTGACAGTTTATCGGGATTTACCGTAAAGCTGGCGTTTAGCTGGTGGAGATCTGCTTGAAGATTTCTACATATCCGCCGTCATGTCAATTCATTTCAGTTTCCCGCTGTCGGCAGGAGAAAATTTCTCCTCGTTTCGATGTTCCGTTTCTTGTATTACCCTGTTGTCCAACAACAAGAGGAATAATTTCGATAAATTTTCAATATTCATGTCAATATTTGTATACAGTATGAGGGGAATGGTATGTACAAATGTACACATGAATATTAGGTTTTTGGAGATTTGCGATATTTACAAATTGTATCTTACAATTAGATGTAGTATGTGCAAATGTTTTCCGTTTTTATTTTCTGGAAATTATTGATATCGAATTGAGATATATTCATACACACTTTTGTCTTCATTGTTGGAAGTTTTTTCTTCCCTCTTGAATTTAGAGATTTGAAGCACATAATATATCATTGATGTTTTATAATGCAGCTAATTGATACCACTACCACTATGATGTGTGAGAAAAGTCATGTGTTTCAGTCAATACCTAATAAATGTTATTGCCCTTCATAGACAGTCTATTATTATTTTTGCGACATCATACCCGCTGTCAAAGTTTTTTTTTATTTTCCAGTTTTGGGTATTAAAGAAAACTACGCTATTTTAAGGAATAAGGTCGACTGGTATCTAAAAAATGTTTGAATTTTTTGAAGAACAATTTTTAACAGAAGTGATTCCCATTCCAGTGTGAATAGATCACGGGCTGGAACAAAATCATCGTAGACACCTCAGGCGTATCTCTCAAGTTTCGCTTAAGGTGGAGATGGAAGTCTAATAGGTTGTGTTAACTCATTTCATAGTATTTGCTGGAATGATTAGTCGGTCTAGCCTTCAATAATAGGTGTTTATTTCTGTAGTTAGTTAGCTGGCACTAGGTAGGAGTGCGGTATATAGATGGTCTCTCTGAATAATTGGCGTGTGTATTAGTCATTAGCTTCATTTTTATAAAAAAACTAGCCATCCGTAATCATTAAATAGTTAATTGAGGTAACGAACAGGATTTTATCGCCGGAAGTCCTCTCCAGTTGTAATGTAATTCAATAACGAGTACTAATATAACCTGTTGTTCTAAAACCTCATCCGCACATCCACGAGGTCATTCACGGAATGTTTTGTATATTTAAATGTGAACCCGCGATATTTTGTGTTTGTTATTTATCTTCGTGGCATTATTCTTCCTAAAGGCACTATTGGCACTTCGTGGCACTATTCTTTCCATTCTGTCTCCATTTTTCCATAACTAAATGGGGAAATGACTTATTGTTAGACGAGGAATACTCCAGTAGGTAGTGATTGGTTTATTATATAAGGGATATAGTGTATATTACGGGTGACGACTTTGTTTGTAAAAATCCTCCCTGTTTGAGAAAGGAACTAGCCCCCTGACTTGAATACGTGAAATCCTTACCTGAGGTGCAGTGCGGGCTTAAACATTAGCTATCCATATTTGTTACATCAAATATTGAAATGTTTCATTCAATTAATATCAATTTAACTTCCACCACATTGTGCCAAGTATGGTACAAGATATCAGCTATTCAAACCAACTTGAGGGAAACCTCTGCTTTTGTTATGAATTCTACGTGATGCGTACGGTAAAAGTAACGGGAAAGAAACGCATTAACGCATAGATAAATTCGGAGAAAATATTGCAATGTTTCGTTTGACTTTTTTCATAAAAATAGCATAAAATTTGTGATAGTACAGATCTACAAGTGACTTTTCATTAATGACAAAGCAGCTTTTACGCTTCTTCAAATTACTAAGGTAAGTCGACTTACATTCGTAGTTTCCTCAAGTATGTGGACATAGAAATTAGAAATTCTCTTCCAAATATGGAAATCAGCGTCTCCCAGTCCATTCCTCAGTATTTCGGGTCTATTCCTCTTGAACACCACGGGTCGATCCCTGAGTCTGAGGCCGAAGGATATTTTCCGGTCTTCAAGTTCACCCATTCCTTTTTTCCGCAGCTAAAATATTCAGTGAAAATATTGAAATGTTTCATTTGAGTAATATTAATAACTGTCATTACATAGTGCCACATATCGTACAAGATATTAGCTATCCAAACCAACTTCGAGCGACCCGCTGGCTTAGTTACGAATTCTATGTGGTGCTTAAGGTATAAAGTAATGGAGAAAGAAACTGAAAGCGAATGGAAATAGGAAGAAAAAAAATGTGGCGATCGTCATTGTTTAATTTACTCCAGAACCGTTTCATCACTTGAAGCCGGCACCCTTGTTGCATATTCAGTGAACATGACTTCCTTCAGCGCCGTGAAATCTCACTCGTGTATCTCTCTCTCGTTGTAAAGCCTTGGGGCCGACAACCGACCATTCTTTTTGCGCTCTTCTCCGAATTTCCTTTCACCTTTCGCTCCGCAGCGCCGAGACCGCCTCTCCCGCCATCCATTCTTCATTTCCCCAAAGCACTTCCTCTTCTCTTCTGCCTTCCCTTTCCTTCCTGTTCCACACACACACTCACACATCCACGCGTGCCCTCTGCGCTTGGAGAGAGGGGAAGCCGGAGATAGAGGGAGTGAATGAGGGAGGAGCAAACATTGTGTCTTTGTGCTGTGTAAACAATTTTTTCGTCCCTCACGCCCGAGCATCGCTTTCCGAAGCGGCTCCCTTCCCAGTCTTCGGTTCTTGGCTCTCCTGGGGTAAAAGGGATACGTATGCCGCGGTGGGTGTTAGGCGTCTGCGTGGATGGATAGCGGGTGTGATGATGCTCCGTTGCAAGACATGCTCGGGTTTAAGGGGTGGAAGTTGGAACATGCATGCTTATGAAAAGTAGGGTTTTATATACTTAAACTTTCCCGTATTGGCCCACATTAATCGCGTGCGATTTTGATGACATTTGATACACAATTGCTACAATTGCAGTTTTATACAAAAGGTTGTATGTTTCATTGATTGTGAGTTTTAGCCAAATTATACAATATTGACTTTCGTGTGAAGATTTTCGGAGCTTCTTTTATAAATGTTGGTGGTTACTTTCGGGAAATGCTGCGTAGGCAACATTATGTGCTCGACGATTCCTACTGGGATCGTTTTCAAGAGAATGGGAACGCTCTTGAAAACGCTTCCAGTAGGAGGAGTGAAACGTCGAGCACACAATGTTACCTACGCAGCATTTCCCGAAAGCAACCACCAAGAACATTCACTTTTTGACCAATGGGCATTATATTCATGTATGGACTAGGGTTTGATATAACTAAACTTTATCGTACATGCTCACATTAATCGCTTGCGATTCTGATGATATTTGGTACGCAATGGCCACAATTACAATTTTCTGCATACAAGGTTGCATGTGAATGAAGTGCTCTCTGGTCTGAGCACAGGTTCTCAGTATTTTCTCGTTTTAGCTGCCTTAAATTTTCTCAGCCGCATACAAACCAGAGAGCAGTTTATCATTATGTTCGCCGGAAAAGTATTAAATCATACATAAGGTTAAATGTTTTTGTGAGTTTAAACCGCACTATGCAATGACCTCTTGACCCCACAATGAGAATACTACCGTAAAATCAATTTTGCCTTGTGGGATTTCAATGTTAAAAAATGCAAGATAGAAAAAGTCTGGATATCTTTAGGAAACATCTTTGGGCCGCAGTGGGTATTACTACAGGTTGCACCGAATTGAAAAAACCAGGAAAAACGTGGGAATTAGAAGCTACCGGGAAAATTTTTGGAACAAAGCTGAACATTCCTTGACCTACCATAAAAAGTTATGCAAAGTAAAACTGGAAAATTTCTTTGTCTTAAAAAAGAAAGAGAAACGAAGCATTTATATTTAAATATGATTATTTATCAGGTCCTACCTATTGTCTTTTATAAAATATTTCTTTTATATTTTGAAATCGAAGGAATTTTCGTTCCAGATATTACGTTGTGTGGTTCACGTATTCTGTAAACACCTAGAATAAATAATACCATCAATACTTACTCCCTCTTCAGTGCATATCTCTTCGATGTAACGCACTTATAAACACAAACACTGTCGCGTCATCGTCATCATCATTGGTCAACAATCCTAAGATTGGTTTAACGCAGCTCTCCATATCTCTCTCCTATCCGCTAAACTTTTCATAGCGACGCATTTCTTCTTTTTTACATCCTTTATAACCTGTCCTATGCAACTCATTCGGGGCCGTGCCTTGCCCTTTTCCCCTTCCTCTTGTCCTTAAACAATAGTCTTCATCAGGCCTGCCGCGTATACTCTAATAAAATTTAGTTGTTCATTCACTATCTTGAAGTCTTATCAGGAGAGTGTTTTTTTCTGATATCCATGTTATTTTTTACTTGTAGATGTCTTCTTTCACGATTCACAGTTAAAGATATCCAGAACAGCCGTGAAACGAATGACTATATCTTTACATACTCAAAGAAACTTCTCAAGTAGATAATATTAATCCAACCAAATAGATCAAATAAATGTTTCTGTTTGTCTCGCGCAATTGTTTGGTGATTGATAACGCCGATAAGAAGCGGGCAGGAGGGCTTGCGAAATATTATTAATGCTAGAATTCTCAAGCGGAGTGAAATATTACGATTTTTTTCACGATAGCATCCGCGGAAGTCCGCCAACACATTTTGGCTCCATTGTTATGGCATCTCACATTCTGTCAGAATTTCAATTTAATGGAGAAAACTCATAAAACATCACATTACGAAATAAACAGGAAATGAAAATGAAAAGGCACTCGGGAAAATTACAGGTATTTTATTTCTGTAACTTGGCGGCCACCTTATAGTGAAGCGGCTGTTAAAGTGTGTTTGTTCGCCTGCGAGGATGGATAGCAGAGTCGAGGGTGGGATGGAATTTCGGGCGCGTGAGGGATTGCTCACCTGGGGTGTGGAAGGGAGAGAGCACACAAAAAAAGAGCATCAGTTGCGCAGTTATTGATGGCATTCATTTCATTCCGGAGAGCATATCTGGGGGAGAGGTCGCTTCCTTCAAGAGGATCCTCTTTCCTGGTTCGGGCGTGAGGGTGAGATACTTGACTGCAGAGTGTATATACATATATCGCGGCGCCTTTGAATAAACGAGGTGACGTATTGGCTGAGGAGGGCCGTCAGAATTTTCATTCTTGCCAAATGTGTTATTCTCCTCATGTATGAATATTTGATGATATGAGAACGGTACGTATAAAGAACGGGTTCATCGTTTTACTTGTTTGACGTACTGTGAAGACGAATCATGGCTGCGGTAGTATAGCATGATGGGTGCATTATAAAACAAAGGCGTGCGTGATTTTGGATATGGGCGTGTAAGTCGGCATGCAATGTTAAAAAAAAAGTTATGCAAAGTAAAACTAGAAATTTAGTTGTCTTTAAAAGAAAGAGAAATGAAGCATTTATATTGAAATATTATTATTTATCAGGACCTACCTATTGTTTTTTATAAGGTGAGCATCTTGAAATGTAAGGAATTTCCGTTCCAGAGATGACGTTGTGTGGTTCACTTATACTGTTAACACTTAGAACAAATACTACCGTCAATACTTACTCCCTCTTCATTGCATATCTCTTCGATATAACGTACTTATGACCACCAATCACTGCCGCGTCATCATCATCGTCATTAGTCGAAAATCCTAAGATTGGTTTGACGCAGCTCTCTCTTCTTTTTCCGAACCGCTAACCTTTTTATAGCGACGTATTTCTTCTTTTGTACATCCTTTATAACCTGTCCTATGCAACTAATTCGGGGCCGTCCCTTGCCCTTCTCCCCTTCCTCTTGTCCTTCAACAATAGTCTTCATCAGGCCTGCCGCGTATACTCTAATAAAATTTAGTTGTTCATTCGCTATCTTGAAGTCTTATCAGGAGAGTGTTTTTTTTCTGATATCCTGTTATTTTTCACTGGTAGATGTCTTCTTTCACGATTCACAGTTAAAGATATCCAGAACAGCCGTGAAACGAATGACTATGGCTCTACATACTAAATTTTAGGCGTGCGTGATTTTGGATATGGGCGTGTAAGTCGGCATGCCAATTTCAAACTTCGGTATGTTTATGCTTTTTATTTCGCCTTTTTTGTCGGCGGAGCGTTAGTTTTATTGCGCTAATGTTCACGAACGGCATCTAAATTAACTTTATGTATAGAAAGCGGGCTCATCATTTTACTTGCTTGATGTATTGCGAAGAAGAGTTTTGGCGGCGGTAGGTACTAAAGGTTGACGGGCGCATTATGGGACAATTTAACTTCTGGAAAGGCATGCGTAATTTTGATAATGGGCGGGTAAGTGGTCATGATAATTTCAAACTTCGGTAATGTTAATGATTTTTATTTCGCTTACTTTAAGGCGGAGCGTTTTTTTTTACTGCTATCGTTTTCACTGTGTTAACCACATAAGGGTGTCTTGGTCTGTGTGCATAATTCTATTCAGTATTGCCAGCTGAAATTAATCCAGTGAGATTATCTATGCAGAGAAAGAATTTGGTTAAATGAGCATGTCTTTTAATATCGCCGAAATATGCGTGACTGTAAATAATTTTTTTTGTAATAATTACCTTAGCATTTAATTGACTTAATGTGCTACAGCTCATTCCATTTAATTTAGTAGAACATATTAAATTACTGTGAAAAAATAGCAAAATACTGTGGCTTACGATTTAAATTTGTGTGAAGACATCTTTATTGGTTCTCACTTTTCGTCACAAGCCGATCCTTCTAAATATCCTTAAATTACAATATCGCTTTTAAACCGAAAATAGTTGACATCACACCTGAAAGAGTCGAGATATCATGGTTAAGTCGTAATAAATTCATATTCCTTATAGTACAGTAGGGTATGTCCATCGCATATCTGTTTCGAGCGTTCACCGCCAGGTGTCTCTCCTTGTGATGGAATCGCGAATAGAACTTACGTTTCTCAAATTAGTCCTCTGCTTTTGTGCTCCATATTAACTCTATCGAAATTTTGTTTTAAATATATATTTTTCATTGTTTCTTGAGCGTATAACTATACTGGCATCGGTCTGGTGGGGAACTCTTCTTTTGACTAATATCGGTACACTAGGAATGATTTTTGATGGGACGGCGACAAGGCTCCGGAAGTGTATTCGAAGCTGGTAAACGGGAGGTGATCGTAATAAACTCTCGCAGGAAGGGATTAGCCTGGCGAGAAGATTATAAGAGGCGGGGAGGTAGGGGGGCGTAAATTGGGTTGAATAAACTTACTCTGGTCTCTATCTCAAACTGGATTACGAAGGATGATGGGAGAGGATGAAAGGATTTTCGCAATGATTAAGACAATGGGATTGTTTCCGCCGCCATTCCCGGACCGACGCGACGTGGGTGTGAGGAAAAGATTGAAGCTTCTCCGCGAGAGAAGGGGTGACGGATATAATAGAGGGTGCGAGGGCACTTTGGCCTGTTTGGACGCTCGTGAGAGAAAATGAAAAGGAGTCGGAGAGGAAATGAATAGGAGGAAGGTTGCCGTTAGAGTGAGAATGAAAGGGAATGGCGGAGTAGCACGCTGACGATATCTACTCTCCTTTCTTTACCCCCGTCCGTTTCCCATAGCGTCTTCCCAGCACACGTTTGCAGCACTGGATCAGGGAGATTGTGGTTTTTCAAATAGCTAGTTGAGCGGATATCGGGTAGTAGTGGTAGTATTGTGATTGAGGGTGCATCGACGGTTAGGACGTTTCGCACCACTACTATATCATTTAATTTCGATATTTCCATGGATACGGAATGAAAAGACTGTACATTTTGACTTTGTAAAATGGGAGAGTAAACTTAAATTTTACTGAAAATACTTATTTCCTTAAGGAACCTAAGGGTATTGTTTAAATTGGTCGGGTGGTCCCCTAGAAGGGATTATAGGTCTCCCCCTAGATTAATCCATCTCCGCGAGTGGCTGTACTTATCACATTCTATGAGGATATGTCGTGATACTTAACGTACATCTACAGTCATTGCATTAGGGAGGTTCCTTATCTTCAGTAACGAGATACGCATGTGTCAAAGGGCAGTGCCCTGTCCTCAACCGTGTGATTACTACCTCCTCTCTCCGATTGATCCGGGAAGAGGAGGGCCACGCCGCTGCTACCCCTTTGATGCCACGGAGTTTGTTATTATTCAGAGGCCTCCACGACTCCCTCTACTGTTCCAGTACAGCATTTGGGCGAATATCGTCAAGAAAAAATAGCTCTGTGCACATTCTATAAAAATTTCATTTTTTGTGTTTACTTAGTCAGAATATAGGGTAAGAATCAAAGTTGGATTATGTTTCTTTGCCAAACGCTAGAAAATAGTTTGGGGGATCTCATCCTGGAGAAAAATAGGTATGCGCTCCTTATATACATTTTTTCATTTCCTGTGTTTACCTAGTCATAACCTAGAGTAAGAATTAAATTTGGATTATGTCGCTTTACCAAAAACAAGAAAATACCTCTAATAGACAAAACATTCGTGTGTAAATCATGATTTCGGAACCGTGAAGAGTCTTGAAATAGCCTAAGTTACCTCGATCATGGACGGTAAACAGTACTTAAAAGCTTTGGAAAGATGAGGAAGAAGATGAACTTATACGGTAAAAGATATATTCGCCAAGTTTCCAGTTGGTGAGGCCGGAGACATTTTCATCTAAATTAAATTTTTATGTTTCCTTGCAGGCTCTTTACTTTTGTTGTTTTCGTTATATTAATGGGTATCGAGTTGGTTGGTGTCTAATGTGTTGGTTTCCTACATTGTGGGCCCGGGCTGAAATGCCGTCGCGACGGGACGCGTCCCTGGTAGATGATTTTTAGAGACTCTCTGATCCCCGAATGAATGTTGTGTGGAGGACATTTCAAGCGCAGGCGCAGCACTCCGTCCGTCGGATGGGACGCTAAGCCATGGTCCCCTTGGCGCCTTTCTGTAAGAGTAGGCAGATGCCAACGCTGGGTTTTTCTTTATCCTTCCTCCCCTACCCTTCCCTCTTGGTCGCATGACCTCAGCAGTTGGTCGTCTCCTTCAAATACCATTTTTATGAGTACTATCACATTGCCTCTTTTGACTTGCATTTTTATACGCTAAAGAGCGTTCTCATCTAGTTTCCGACGTCGTCTCTCCTCTCCGCGATCTCCAACTCTGTTCCCACCTGCACTCGTTTTCGACCCGAGTGAGTGTAGATCGGTCAGTGACAGATATGAAAAGGAGTATGTGGGAATGGTGAAACTGATGGATAAGAGGCCTGAAGAATAGAGGAAGGAGGAAAGCGAACGTAGCGTGGGAGGGTAAGATAGGCTGGAAAGGGGTTAAAGGGCACCCTTTATGCGTCCTAACCCCGCCGCCCCCCCTTGGGAGCCAATTTAGGGATCTCATGTTGCAAGCGGGCTGGAATTGGGTGCCTGGCGGTTTGGGGAGAAAAGCATTCCCTTTCCGATACTTTAAGGCATCGACACATTTAGGCGATTGGTATTTTATGCCTTCTGATGTGCCATATCCGATGCGTATCGCAGTATGGGACGAATTGAAGTGCACGTTTTTAATGCATTAATGTTGTTAGCAAGAATAAAACTAGCCATGTTGTGAGTTATGTAAACATTTTATTAAAATAGTATGGCCCGCCTCTTTAAAATAAAACAAAAACTAGTCTTTTTGATAAGGGTTTAATTTTTAATACCTCACAACAAAACAACGACAAAGAAAAAGGGTCATTCAATTTATCTCTACAAATACCTGATTTTACAATATTCTAATTTCTTAGGAGAATAAGATGTAATTAAAAAAGCAAATATAAAATATTATTAATAATTGTACGTCTTGCACTAATGGGGTATGTTTTTCATTTTCAGGTACGCACGTGAAATCATTTGATACATGTACAACGATGTGCATAGGGTAGGTTAAACCTGTCTTTAGATGAAGAGAAACTGTACGTAAGTATTACTTCACTATCGTTCTTCCTCTTATCGTGAGATATGCATTGTTGTTGTAAATATTGGAATTGAGAATTATGGCGTCGAAAGACTATCTTTCTTAAACATCGCCACTTGAATGATTCCTTTATTGTAATTTCATACTTAAGCACCAGTAATCACCTACGTGCGGTGGAGCATATCTGTATGCCGCTTCCTTTGTTTCAAATTGTGCAGTTATTTTATAATTGAGTTTGCTTTCGCTATCGGTTGGTCCTCAGAGCACTTCGCGTTGAAATTCTGCGATATTTGGTTATCATTTTGTTAGAGACATTGTGATTACTCCATGACATGCTAAAATAATTTCATAATATTTTTTAAGTGTGAAGAATCTGAATTTCATTCGGTGAATGACTTGAATGAATTATTATTCTCGGGTTACCCACTGGGTCAGGGTGTGCATGCTCTAGGTCGTCGTTTCGTCGGGGGGACTTTCCCAGGGCTGATGATGCCTATGCTAGTACTGTTCCGGTATATATATACCCTCCTCCTTCACCTAGGTGGCCACTAATTTTTTCGTTTTGGAGTTGGTTTTGCCGCATTTTTTGTACGAAATGTCGGCCTACAGCATGCAGACCCTGACCCGGTTGGAAATCCGAGAAAAAATCGTTCATTAAAAAATATTAATTGCATCTTGCACATCTCTTATGATGTACCATATTACGTGCCTAGAAGCACGAAAAATAAATATCGTGAAGAAATTCAGGTATCGCGGTTCTCTGGCCTTATAGAGTGGTGAAGTAATGAGCACGGGAATGGCCGGACGTTCTTTGTGGGCAGCTTACGGGGTTGCGAGCTGGCAAATGGGACGTATATACGGGGCGATGAAGAGGGGAAGTGACCGAGATGAGAAGGCGGCCAACAGATAAGAGGTCGCCGTATAGGATGGGTTTATTTTTTTTTCCTCCAGGAGGCGTGGGGCGGCCAGGTCGGCGCCCGAAATGGACGTTGGTTTTCGAGGGTTACGTTGTTGCGCTGGATTCCCTGCATCGAGTGGCTATTTGGGAGGCCTGAGGTGGAAATGGGATCGTTTGTCGGAGGAAGGGACGGCTGCTCTGGCTGGCAGTAGTGGGCATGATGAAGCGGGTCGTATGGCAAGGGTCCAAGGTGGAGAGCGGCAGAATGGAATATGCAATTTTTCTCGTCGAAATGTTACAGACAAATGAGGTCTTTCTATTGGATGACCAACAAGAGGGCTTATGAGTTGTGCACATTGCGTCTAGAACTCCCGAAAATTTTGATTCATACGGCGATTTTCGATGATGTAGGTTCCTTTCTATGGAAGAATACATTTCGGTTTTAAATGACTTGATTGGATAGGTCAGTAGTGCTCTTTATGAGGTACTTTTATGTGGCCATAAAAAGGGAGAAGTATCATGGTATTGGTTTGTTCGGAAACTCGTAACAGCTTTAGAATCTATTGGCTAAAAACTCTCCATGAACATGGTAGTATTGATAGTTTTATTGCTAGGGTTTCGAAAATTGTCTTCTGATGCTACTTTGCACATTACGGAATGGAAACCCATCTTCTCTCTTCCATAAAATGTAAGGTTAATTCGATTAAGTCATCTACTAAATTTATATAAAGTATGAAAGCCAGATGTGTTAATATTTGCTGAAGGGAAATAAAATATCAATTTTCTTTGAGAGCTTAGGTCATAGGTTTTCGGCTATTATAATGCAATGGGGAAATGCAAATGAGAAGAATAATTGCAACTATGATAGAAACTACTTCATCCTCGATGATTTTGTATATTTTATCGTTATTTTCTTCACCCATGCGTGATATAACTTGTGCATATAAAGGCCTGGTTAATATAACTCGCTAGAGTAGCTTAATCTATTTAAAATTTTTGTTCCCTCCATCTCGAGGGCTGGTATCACCTGCCGCCTTACTTAGAAAATATTTCTGCTGAAAATAAAAAAACGTACGCCAACTCGAACACAAGTCTTATTATTTTTGTCTCATATTCTTCGATTTTTTCTTAGGAACCGTTGCTTTTTTTTAGCATAGAGTGCATCATAAGGTTATTTTGTCTGAAGTACGTACAAGTTTCGTCTGTGTTGCACCGCCGAGGAGTCCTTTCCGAGGAAGAGGGAATTGGGCATTTGGAGAGGATGGGTATCGAAGGAAGAGACTAATTTGTCAGAGAGGAGGATGGTTATATTCGGGAAGGTAGGGGGAGATTTGGTACTTGGTAGGTTGCCGCTAATGGCTGGTTCAGGCAGGGGAGAAATCTGAAAGCGGGATGGTTGCCTTTGCAGGCACCCAAGTGCGCGTGAGCGGTGTTGGCGGGAATCAAGGTTGTGAGATGATATTTAGGGGTTACAAACTCGCGTAGGAGTGGGTGGCTGTTGGAAAGGAGTGCAATAGGGATTTTTTTCAGTTAAAGAGGGCGCTCGTAGGGCACTCCATGTCTGCGCATCTTCCCCTGTCTATTATGAAAGGAAGGCAATTTTAATTTTTACTTTAAATCTCTGGCTGTGGCGTATCCAGAAATATTTTAAGGGTTGGATGGGGTGGAGGGTTATCTGCTCGATTTTTTGCAAAGAAAGTTTACCAAAATATTACATAAATTAGTCGTATTTTTAAAAATTGAAACGGTGGAGAAATTATTTACACTCTTATTTTGAAATGTTACGTAATTCAGGCATTTAAGTGTGATAACGGGAAGGACGTTGTGTAAGCGAAAGAGAAGTAGGAAAAGAAGTAGGCTCATAGGTAGAATGAAGAAAAATTAGCCTAATGCCTCACCGATTAAGGAAATTCATTTTGGGTAGGTAACAAACCAAGTGATTCGTAAAGTGACTTGTTCCAGCCCTCATTAACCGGTAGACTGCCTTTAATAATAACATGGAAAACTTCCGCCATTTATTCCTTGAGATTCTATTTTGAACGTGGTAGTATGCCGGTTAGGTTTTTGAAGGTGTGAACAATGGAATTAGCCATATCAGATTAGATACAAAAATAGTTGGATGTGACTCGTCCATTCAAGCTTAATTTCTGTTTGGTAAGTATTAAGAGAAGGCTAGGACCCCTTGGCCCCCCTCCTATTGGGGCGCGACTGCTCTCAAGGACACGTTACCACGGAAATTGAATAAATTTGTTTCTTTCTCTATCGAACCCATTTTGAGCCTCTCTTTCCAACCCTCCCCGTTATACCTAACTTTAGCCACCCCCAACAGGGTCGGAAAGTTGAAAAGGTAGGCAGACGACCGGCTTTAGTGAGAAGGATGGATGAGCGAACGGCAGGGAGTCTGAGCATGTGTATATATTCTGGGGAAAAGAGAGGTAACTTTATGTTTAGAGGTAGGGGGGGGACTGGATATATGGAGTGGGGTAGTAGACTTTAAAGCTGGAAAGCTCTGGGGGAACATTTTTGCCGCTGTAATTGGATTGGACCATGCAGGCCCTCAAGATACTGAGGGCTGAATATCGAAGTGGGAAGCATCGGAGATAGAGTCGAGAAAAAAAAATGAAGTAAAATTCAGTTGCCTTTCAGCGAGAGAGACCGTTGATGGAGAGGTTCCTCCTATGAGACGTTCACATTCCACAGTGCCTCCTATAGTATTCGCTTCCGTAACTTATTTCACGACGTGAACGCTGTGGAACGTGATATTTAGGGCTCTAATTGCGTTGCTGGGAAATGGACGATGTATAACCGAGGTAGCTACGGTCCTAATTTTATCCGCAGAGGGGACGTATTCGAGCCCCGACGTGGTTGTTGTAAGGTTCTCAGGGAAGGTAAGGTATTTCGAATCCTATTCGGGTGCCTTGATGGGGGCGCTTCAAGTGCACGTCTCGTATTGGTGGATAGAGTTATCAGTGGTTTAAATGACTTTTTTTTCGTGTTGAAGATCGATGTGCAGGCGCCAGCCCTGCTGCTCCACCTCCTCTGCTAAGCCTCTTGGCTCTCGTGTGCAAACACCTAATATGAAATACTTACCTTATATGTGTAAATGTAATACCTTACATGTAAAAATATTTTTCAACTCCTCTTTGTTCTCCACATTTCATAGGACTGGGGAAATATCTAGTGTCAGAAAGTAGCACGGTCGTCATTTGTCATTCACTCTACGTTTTAAGATTTTAAATATCAAATCCTGAATTGTTGTACATTCTATGCTGAGTAACCGAAGGTTCCGCAACTGATGGGCACGTTTGGGTAGAACTCGTTTGTGTTTAAATATCAGTATTTTTTGTCCCATTTGCCAATAACGGCTCATTTGCCAATTTTTAAACAATAACATATTTGATTCTGTGCGAAGTAAAATGCTAAAACATATGAATTTTGTAATTTTTGCATGCTATGCACTAACTAGTGCATTGAACAGAAAAATTAATTTCTTTTTGTGAAAACGTATAACAGCGGTTTCGCGTATTTCATAGCTTGCATATCTACGCGTTTTTTTCACAATGTTGAAGCTTCGAATCCCTTGGCAAAGGGGTCGCATGACAATTCGTTATGAAAGTTCCGATGTAAAGAACATCAATGCTTGTGAGATTTCCCTAATTATCCGTGCTCACCTGCGAATTATGAGCGAATTAAAAAAATGAAGTTGGTATAGGCTCTTACTTCTCCTTTCTAATGGAATACAAGTCAATTTATGCATTCAATCATGGATAGGTGGCCTCATACCAGTGCCCCGATCTCTTCTCGGCCTGCGCGGGTTATGCTTTATTTGCTCTACCATTAGATTATGGGAGCTTCAACGTATGTTCTTACGGTTGGGATTCAAAGGGATACTAGAGAAGGCTGAGCTAACGTTTTGTTTGCCTCGAATGCTCGAAACTTGGGAAGGGGGGTGAGGAGAGTTTTTCGGTTGGCAGAGGATGCTGAGATGGGAGATGGCGGTTCGGATGGAGTTGAAGGGATGGGCTGGTGGGAATTTGGATAGGGAGAGACGAGATGGATGACTGTGGAAGCTAATATTGGCGGAGCAGATAAAGCCTACCCACCTGCCAATACAGGGTGGCTTACTTCAAATGGCACTTGTGCGGCAGCCTTATTGAGTGGCTGAGGAGTGATCAACATGTGTTAAATGTAATCATCATGTATCTTCATGATGGGGTTACTTTTGTATGGCATGTACTGACTTATATCAACCGTAGATGTACATGCGCAGTCAGCCGAAATTGGTAATGGGCATCACAAGGCCACTCCATCCAAATGACATCTCGTAGATGGAAATCAATGTAGATGGAAAGTGCTGAGTATGGGGAAAGAGTGGTACATATTTTTTGAGCATTGATATCAATAAAATTAGTTCTTATCATATTTTAAGATATTTACTGAAGGATTGAAAAATTTCGTAGTAAGGACTGGCTACTTTAAAAATCTCGAGCTGTAAGTGGTAGAACATAGGATTCAATGACAATTTTTGATCATAGCCAAAGTAAGGCTTAATGAATGATATTCAAAACCAGCCACTTAAATGTTATTGCCTTCACGGCTTCACTCCGCTGATGAAAAAAAGCTCTTAACGAAAATTGCCCGTCTCTACTTCTAATATCGGTGCTATCCTTCATTCGGAAAGAAAGGGCAAAAGGAAACGGCCGGTGCGACATTGCTCTTGCCGTCAAAAGTGGTTTAACCTATGCAACATCAATTTCGTAATTATTTCCTCTGTTCTATTGCACGGAGCTTAGTGTATCATTTTTTAAACCCTTCCAGTTAGTCTGTGGCCGTGACAAGCTTTTTATGCGTCGAAATGGTATCTCGCGCCTTGTATTTTTGAGATCACGCTGGAAGGATTTCAATAAGTGGAAATTTCAATGGAATTGCTATCGTTCAAAAGCGCTAAAAGCATCTAAATTCTGCCGTACTCTACTCTTTTTATATTCTACTCTCTGAAGGCATGATGTTTTGACTTCAAAGCTTTATACTTGACTGAATGAGTTCTCTTGCTATAATAAGTACCTAATTTTTTTGGTTCATTAATTTTCTTTCTTGTTTAATCTATTGAATGAGGTCCGTGAATGCTTTTCGGCAATACTTCTTAAAAGGGAAGCTTATTTGGTTTAAAATATCGCCTAATTGATTGCAAAATGGAACTTGTTCGTATTTAGCCAAGTCAATTGCTTCTCTAAGTTCGGCATCCCCTCTAAAAAATTATGGGGGACGTGTACTCAAGTCAACGTTTACCGTTGATGTTTAATGTGCAAATAAAGGTATTATTGCAAAGCTGTTTTTTCCGCCGAAATGCATGCCAAAGTGACTGTAATATTCAATCCGTTTTGATAAACTTTATCCTTGACATATTGTCGTCTG
This sequence comes from Ischnura elegans, assembly GCF_921293095.1. NCBI lineage: Eukaryota > Metazoa > Arthropoda > Insecta > Odonata > Coenagrionidae > Ischnura > Ischnura elegans. The sequence goes on along the minus strand of NC_060254.1, from coordinate 32,038,913 downwards.
TGCAGTCTCAAAAGCGTTTCCGGTTCTTAAGCGTAGGATCGATCTGAGAGGCTGATACCTAAGTTAACTGCGTGCCACCAGCGTGGAAATATCATCTTTTGGTGTTGTGTCCACAGAGTAACTCGCGCGGGGCGCATGGCTCATTTATTTCCCACCATAGAAACTCGAGCGCTCCCTATTTTGCTATTCCCTTTAAATAAAAAATACCCTCGTTCGTCTACACTTCACCCTCGCAACGTCCCACCCTTCTCTCCCGCCCTCAGTTGGTTTTTTCGTTCCTCTCCTCAAATCCCTTGCGTACAGAGCGCCCCTCTATTTCCCTTCCTTCAGTCTTTTCCTAACCGCCCTGTTTTTCTTCCTTTCCACCCTCCTAATATCCCACACTCGTCCCCTGTTTATAAACTTCTCCGGGGTTGCCACGATACCAGTACTGCCAACACAATTCGATTCAGATAATTTCCTTGTTTATATGCTGATTGTATCTTTTTCTGTTCCCGTTTCTCAAATATCAACTTAGCTTTTCTGTTGGTCGTGTGAAAATGATTTTGATGACTCTGATGCATTTTGATATAAATGTTATTTTCCATCGAATCATTTTTATGTTATTTTCAGAGGCTTAAACATTTAATTCGATTACTTTTGACAATTTAGTAAGCATTTAATAACTCAGGTAAAATACCCAGAGAAAATTCATACAATAAATGACCTGCGATTTGGAATTCATTAACAAAACTGATCTGCACGAACAATACTTAACAATATTCCGACATCAGTATTTGAACACTCCTTAAAATATTTAATTCTAAAATTTTTGTTACGAATAAAAATAGGACTTTCACCTGCTTGATGGGGGAATTATGCTGTAAGTAAGTGTTGTTATGTCTTATCTGTGCGTTTTTCATTATTTTTGAGTTTGCTGGTCTCCGATTTTTTCGTTCCGTTTTTGTTTTCTTTCTGTTGGGCATGTATCCTTTGTCATTCATTTGAATTGAGTTTTATAAGAGAGAGCGTTCTTAAGTTCAATAAAGATAAAACTATTTTGTGTGTAATCTCTATAGTTTTTTTCTTTTCGGCAATATCCGCGCTTCCGTAACCATAGTAACTTAACTATAACTAAAATTAGATAATCTGGACCGACTAAAATTAGCAATAAAATTAGGTTCCGGACGAAACTGGTGCAGTTAATAGATGATAGGTATTGGCCATTGGGTGATGAAAAGATCTCGGTCTCCATTCAATTTCCGCGATTATTAGCTGGGCACACATTTGCAGAGTGGAGCAGAATATCCGTATCATACGATGCCCATGCCTATCTGGCTATTCCTTCCCTCCGACCGCAGACGTCACCCGTGGACTCGTGTATGTGGGAATCGAGGGTCGTGGATGGGCACCGGGGTTTTTGGGACCCCTCTCATTCTCTCGCAATAGCTAAGGGAAACTCTCCCCGAAATTTGACGAAGGAATGAGAGAGAAAAAAATACACACGCGGGGAGGCGTCAGCAAATATGAAAGTTCTCAGAGCGGAAGAGAGCGAGAGAAGGAAATGGAAAACGTTGCAAAAAAATATATATTCTCTTTTATCTTTCGCTTCCTGACGCTCCGCGGAAGAGATCGACAGGGTAGGGGAAAGAGGGCGGGGATATGAGGGGAGGAGAAAGGGAGAGAGAAGGGCAATCAACGCCGCCTATAATTGGGTGTTACCACCTCATATCCTTCTGTTGATCCCCCGGAGAGAATCATGGCGGCTTGAAGAGGGGAGAGGGCGCTGCGGAAGTGTAGAGAGATGTATGGAGACACGGTATGGCTCCTCTCCTGGACAGGTGCTCGTAAAGTATGTGCTTGCGGAGGGTAGAGCATACTATCTGGCATAGCTATGAGCTTTCCTTTAGTAAGTCTGTTCCATCAATAATCATATGTACATCTTAGTTAATGAGACATTGCAATATTTCCACGCGATTTATTCGAACGTGACGCGTTTCGTTGTTACAGCCACATAATTATGTTTGATCGTGTTAGAATAAATCCTGTCGTGTTCGTTTGGAAATATTGAAATTTCTCATTTAACTAATATTAAGAACTTCCACCTTATCGTGACGCATATCATACAAAATATATGTACTTCTATTGTCCGTATTTATGAGAAGTAGCCGGATTATATTACTCATTGGTTTGAATGAAATATATAATTTTGTAAGATGAACTATCTTTCTGTTTTATTTATCCGCTTTACTTCTGTATGGTTTGAGTTTCTTTTTTTAAGCGTCAGGGTATTTAGGAGTAATGTATTAACCTTAAATGCTATCCTCTCCTTGAGTTGTGCTTATAACTTGTGTGCCGTTGGAGGGTTGAAGGAATTATCTATTATAGTGATACGCCTTCATTCTGCTATGCTAGTGAATCACTCTTTTTTAACCTCTTGGTATTTAAGAGTAAAGAGATGAACTCATATACCGTCCCACTTGAGGCAGATATTTATAAATTGGTGCTCTATGAGGATTAAGCGAACTACCTGTTTTAGTTGTGCGCTTTAGAACGGTGGTGTTCGTGAGACCGTATTCATACCTTGTAACTCCATGAAATTGAATCAGATGTCTCTATTAATATTAGATATACTGCGCTCTACCTCCAGGATGTTTGTCAGAGAAGCTCCCCTCATAGCATTTGAATCTTTATTGTAGCAAGATATATCGCAAAGTTTATGACTAGTGTAGAATTATTGTGCGTCTTCAAAGTCTCAAATCTTATGTTTAGATTTTTCACAGCTGAAAATTTTCTCTCATTGCGTAGTAATTTTGCTCACGCAACGACTTCGTAGGAAGCGTGCTAATTCAAGGTCAAGAAGTATTGCTACGTTAGTGAAATTTCCTTGCGTTCCGTTTTCATTCAGAATGCCCTCGAATATTCTTCCATACTGTTAATACCGCCTCCACTCTAAATAATGGTGCGTCTTGTACATTGTGAAAACAATTTTAGCATGGCTTTACTTTATCTGATGTTATCTCAAGCGTAAACTTATATATATTTGGGAAAATTTAAAAGTTAAATCGGCTTTAATCTCATTCAAATTTTATTTCTTATTCCTGTTTATCAACATTTTCGAAAAATTTCATCTTCTTATGAATTTTGAATTGAAATTTGCTCCTAATAATTTAGATATATTCGGAGTTACGCGTGTTTGGTTATGACTTAATTCGCACGTTTTCAAGAATGCTTGGGAGGCCATTTCAAGACACCTTATTTTCTCCTCGACCGTATTATTGGCGCCGTTGTCAACCAATAGGCAAAAGGAAATGCCCTCGTCCTCTTTAATGACCTCTTCCCGTTCTGAATTTATACATAAAACTGAATAGTAGCTATAATCAGAGGGAGGAAATGCTGAAAGTGAGTGAGGGAAGAATATGAGAAGGGTGGCTCACCATATTCACCAAATGGTTAACTTTGTTGGAGAGCAACCGAGGCTCTAATGGTTCTCAGATGCGAATTGCTTGCAGAAGCGCGAAGGAAGGAGGAAAATAAAGGGTACAATTTTGCGGACCGGAACGAGTTTTAGGCTTGGGTTATGATTGAATGTGTGTCGTTTGCTTGAGTAAAGTAGATTCGAGAAACCGTAGTGACAAAGCAACGATTGTTTTACGATACGTTTTTTCCTTTGTTTTCAAGAACGTACTTTCGACTTAATAGACAATATGTGATGCAGGGGAGTAAAAATCATGTAGCCCTCCCATTAAGTCAAGTATCTATATTCCAAAAATTTAATTAAACTTATTAATCACTATAGCCATTAAAATTTACCGTGGAAAGAAAGTAATATGGTAAGTGTCAATTTAAAGTGCACGTGATTACATTACGTCTGGGAACCTCAGCATAGCACGGGTGTCATCTTGCTAATCCAGCGTATTAATTTTTTCAACGTTTCTTTATCCACTGCCCTTGTTACAAACTTCTTTTATCCTTTTTGTATTCCATCAAACTTATTATTTTGGTTTTGCCGGTGTCGGAGGCGGCGGGTTAAAATCCTTGCCTGCGAAACAAGAGGTGGCGGGTCCGAGTCCCGTCTAGGTAGGAGGCCCCTATCGAGGGCATGGTGGTTTGTTTACGTGTAATTATTGAAATGTTTCTTTAGCCCTGATGTAAAAGGCAAGTGTGAGGCGTTTTGGGTGGCGTGGAAATAAAAACATAAACACACCATTATACTTACGACTTGCCTAGTCCTTAGCGGTGATAAGAGTATATGGGTGTGTGCATCTAGTGTGTGGAAACGTCTATAACTTTTTTCTGCCGTAGAACTTCGTGACAATTTCTCGAGTCCATTTATGGAATGTGCAAGCGTTTTTCGTATCTCTCCCACCACGATTTCAAAATTATGACGGAATTAAGGTATTTGTTGGCTAAACAGATGCGGCATTTAGGATTAGAACATTACGGATGACTGCCCCGGAATTCGTAGGAGAGCAGTGCGGCTAGCGCATTGGTGACGATGGGGAGGGAAAAAAAACTTGGGGGGTGATTTGGCGGGTAACGTGTTTGCGCACCCCTTCTCCTCCCAGAACCCTCTGGGAAGATTCGAGGACTCGAGGGAAATGGCGGCTTGGGTGGGATGAAGCATCGAAGATAAGTACCGGTGGAAACTGCGTAGCGGTGGGGTTTGCCTTTTGGAGGGTCAGAAAGGGCTTTGTGGCGAAACCGTGGTTAGAATGGATGTGGTTCATGTTAAGTCTTTTTCCTGCGTAATGCCCGAGGATTACACGGCGGATGTTATAAGGGGGAGGATGGGTTGAGGGTACGGGGGTTGGTTTTCGACGGTGGATGAAGAGGTTCGCATACCGCGTCTGGAGAGTACGAGGGGTGTCATTTCTGCGCCTACACTGCCTGGAGTGTAATTTCTCTTGATGTAGTTTTGGGGTGTGTGGCAAGGAGTGACCTCTCAGCGTACGACCACCCCCTCCCCATTTCATCCTGCTTGCTGACATTCCCCTCGCTAAAATCGTGTTCCAACCCTTCTTGTCTTTACCTCTTCACCTCTCTTTCAACCCTTTCGGACATTTTTCCTCTTTACCTACGGCTCTAGGTAACGGTAACGGTTAGCCTACAGAATTAGCTTCTTGACTGATTTTTTTCATTTGATATTCGATTATTTACTTAAAATTTGATGCAATAAAAATAGAAAATATCGGATTTGGTGATTTTTTTTTCCTTTTTCATAGCAGGATATCGTCTAGAATTGAATACATTCTTTTACAAAATGAATTTTGGCAAAAAAATCTTGGTTTATTGACGTTAGAAAGTAATACGTGTTAGTAGTAGCTGAAAGCCTCAGCGCGAAACGTGGATAGGGAATAATTTTAATTAAACCTTTGTCAGACTGCTCTTTTTGCATGAATTTTTATAAGTATGCATACAAAAATATTGATCAATGATATTAAATGGAATATATTATGTATGTAAGCATTTCTACGAGCAATTTTATCTGTAGGGTGGTGATAAAATTTCTCAAGATCACACGGCACAACTGTTACTTTTAAGGTGTCAACGACTGGCAGTGAACTTTGAAAACCGACCCCAGAAGGCAAATACTCGCAAAAGCTATGATTTAAGCTTATTGAATTGAAAGCAACTTGCAGAAAGTTTGTCGAGAATTATGAATTGCAGTATAAATTCGCATTTGGCAAAACTCAATTTTGTCATAAGTTTTGGCACGGTAGGGATTGGTACTCTGATTTTGCATTTTCTCTCTTCTCTACTCCCACACCCAGCCTTAGATTTCGCTATATTTTCTCTGCAATGCTTCTCCCTGGGTTCTATGAACCCCGGAAATTCCATAATGAACGCAATGAATCCATGAAAACTTCACAGACGAATGAGGTAAAGACGTTCTGTTACGATAGACTAGATATAATAATGAAAGTTGAACGACCCATAAGTGACTCCGTATATTAAATACTCAACTATTAGCATTTGAGGCATCATTGGCCACGGAGCTCTCTCAGCGTGTCGAGGTCCTAAATCTTCTATATTATTTCTACTGTATAGATACCTTTTTCTCAACTTATACGCAACCAAGCTCTACAAATGAGGTACCAAAATGCACAGAATTTATCAGAGAACATGCGACGGTATACCTTCCTTCGTAAATATTGCTATCGTTTCCTAAAATTGGTTTTTAAATAATTAAAAAAAACAAGAAAAAACAATAAAAACAAAAACCGGTTAATATTCCTGACGTTAACGGCGCATAAACTGATACATTTGTTCATTTGCAACAATATCTCGCATTCTTTAAATAACTTTTATCAAAATGCGGCTGATTCTACATTCAAGTCTCCTGTTGATACGTAAGTATGAGTCATCATGTAAGTTTAACAGAGGATAGTGTAATTAATTTCAATGTTGTGTTTAAAGAGGTCCTCTGGCCTCAATTTGCACATGAGCATTCCAATTAAATTTGTAAATAAGACTCTGCCTTTTTTCTACATTTTAAAATTAGAAACGTGTCTATACCTCTGTGGACCTGCATTGAAAAGATCGGGGGAAGCCCTCTGGGAGCGGGCGCAGCACGCTCGTATCTTTTAATAACCGTATTCGATTTTATTCTATTGGTCCGAGAGAGTTTGAACTTGAGACTAGAAAGACTTAAATACAAGTCTCTAAAATTCATATCGTAAGATTTGTCACTGCAGAAATAAGCGCCGTGGATTTTTATTTCACCCCATAATTCTCTTCGCAACTTCCACCCGCTTCCCAGTCTCACCCCCTGGGTACATTTCTTTCCTCCCTCATCTCCGTGCGCTGTCAACTGCTCTTCTCCCCTGCGGTGATGTGCTGTCGCTGTAATTACTACGCCCGCTCGCGCCAATGGCTCCCGTTTTGCCGCTCCCTGGACGCGTAAACTTTTGTGATGTAACTTTTTTTTACCTCCTGGAAAAATGTGATAATTCACTCCGCCGCTACTCTTTTATTCTCGTTGATGATGAAGGAGTGGAGAGGGATGGACCGGTAGTCCTTGTGTTCTCCTTCTTTGTGAGCACTCACAGTTTCCTCTTCAAAAGGAATGGAATGGGGATAAAGTAAACGGTGGCCGAGGATATATTGGAGTAGCGATGGATAAATCGATCTCGATTAAATCGAAAAGTGAATTTAAAATGGCAATGATCGATCATTCTTGAAAATTTTATTGAAGCTGAATGGTTCTAAGCGGTGATCCCAAAACTTTAATGTGCGCGCATTTGTAAATTTTTATCACTGATAATTCATGCATGTATTCATTTTGTTTTTTTTTCTAAATATCAAACGTCTAATTTGAGTTTTTTTAATCAATAATAAAAATGATTTTGTTCAAACTTTTTTTGTGAAGAACAGTCGATTTTATCGATTAGTATATCTATCGGTTCAAATTTAGATTTTTATTGAAAAGTCGCGCTTTTCATTTCGAATTAATATCAATTTATCGAAAAATCGATTTTGACCGACATTTTTCCATTATTATACTGGAGGTGGCGGTTTTTCGTCGAATTGTTCGGAAGTGATGCTCTCTTCAAACCAAAGAATAAAATCAGGGGCAGTTATTGAAACATATTATAGATATCGATATCAAAACAGAGAACTGTAGCCTCAAAAGCTGAGGTGGCAGGAACCCCTGAACCTATAAAATCATAGAAGTGACTGTAACCTTGTGGACAAATCAAGAGGGAGCACGCTGATTAATTCTGTCTCAAATACCACTCAATACATGCTGAGTCAAATTATAATATAAGGAGTGACTCATCGTCCATTTTTTTTTCTTTCTAAACCCATCATGAAAGGTAGAATTCTATTTTTTAACTATCGAAGCTTATTTGCTACCATGGGATGTATATAAAATCTTAAATAATGGGATTTTTGGTCTAACCGTTCTGGAATTTTATGAGGGATACGAAAAACTGCTATGAATAGATGTCATGGGCTGCTCAAAGAGGATTACTATCTTTTTTTAGGTCAAGTTTCCGGCTTTCATTGTTCTTTCTTCGCAGAAATATTCGTCTAGACATGAAAGGTGCCTGTCCCAAATTCACCTCTCATGCTTTCAAGTTAAAAAGTGTTCATTAAATTTTCATTCAAGTTTTCGCAGGGCTGATTTTTTTCAGCCATTTCAGCGAGGAAACAATTACTCAAAGCGGAATTCCCATTATTGTTGTCATTTCCTTGCTGTAAGATTACGTCCTTTCAAAATTTGTTTCCAGGAATAATGAAAAATAAACAAAATCAAGAGATAGAGAGGAAAATAACTCGTAAAAATGTTTTGGAGGCATTTTTGGTGATGGAAACGTTCATACAAGGCTTTAAAAAAAGGAGGGAAGAATTAATATTCGTGAGAATGAAAAGAATAGACGAGATAAAAAATTAGTTTCCTCGCTGAGCAAAGGAAAAAGAGTAGGTGTACCTGATCAAAGAGTAAAATGTGGTGTGAATGGCGTAACTGAGAGAAGTGACATAAAGGAAGGGAGTGGGTGGGTGGAGAAAGAGACGAAATAAGGGAGTTGGAAGGAGATGGGTGCGAGGGGGTAGCAGCGGACAAATGGGGCATTGAAGCTGCAAAAGCTTATATGAGAAGGGAAGGTCTGGATTGAAAAGGCGGGACCCGAGATAATGAGATGGAGATGACAGAAGAACAAAAGATTATTACGATGGAATTGAGATATTCGGGTCTTCCTTTATGCACTAGAGAAATATAAAAAACGGCTCTATAAATATATCCCAACAAATATTGAGGATGTGCTGTTCAAACCCACAGCTAGGAAAAATAAACGGGGAGTTTGAAGGCTCTATGTTGTGTAGGGTTTCTGTGATTTGGTCGACCAGAGTTTATCTCGAAGTTGTTAGCCCAAAAATGTTATGAAATTTGTTATATTAACTTTGGTTTTAGAAATTAACAAGAGACAACTGATTTTAATATGACTTATAAATAAAGCTAACGCTGAGAGTGTAAAAAGGTCTATATTTTACTTAAAGAAGATCGGCGGTAAAAGATCTATAACCCTGAAAGTGGCAGATATTATGACTTCCTATCTTTATTGTATACCATTATTTCCAAGGCGGAACTGGTAATTTTAAGGTATAACATACTTATCGATCCTAAAAGGGGTAGTGTTCCAATGTTTCAAAAAGAAATCTAGGTTAAAAATAATTGTATTAGACGTTGTGTATCACAAATATTTTTTTCTGCAGAGTTCATATCCTGTTAGTCAATATATCATTATGGACTTTCAATTCAATGGTGTATAATTCAAGCATTTCTTCTGGGTAGATTTGTTTTGCTGCTCAAATATAAGTTTTTTATCGAATGAATAATAAACTTTTTGATCAAACTTTTTTAAAAGAGCAATCGATTTTTCGATGAATCGATCTTTTGGTTCAAATTTCGATTTTTGTTGAAAAGTCGAGCTTTTCATTTCGATTTAGAATCAATTTCGACCGGCAGTTTTCCATCACCATGTACAGAATCATCTCGCAGCTTGTAAATCATGGATCAGATTTATCAGAGCAGCTGAGGGCGAGGGGTGGAAAGAGCGAGCGTAAAATGGGGATCTGAAAGGAAAACGATGGCCAAAGAACAAAAAGTTAACTTATCTCGCACGGGATAAGCGGAGCGTTGAGCATGGTAGTTTCACAGGTCGTCGTTCCGTCGTAATCAGAATAAAATTTAACGTAAACTCGTCGAGAGTTTCAAGTAGCTATCAGGGAAGATGGACGGTGACGCGAATCGCCTCTCGTGTGGTTCATGAAGCTTATCTGCGAAGGGTGAAGAACATGGGAATTTTTCATGCCCGGAGACAAGGATGAAACACACATGAGTAAATATATATAAATAAAACAAACATATTTATGTATAGGGCGTTTCAGGAGGAATCTGTATTCCCTCAGGAGGTGGTAGGGGAGAAATTTTTGTGCATTTTTTGTCAATTAACATGGGGTCGCCACTCCATAGATACTAAGTTACGGTAACGCAAGCATTTTTTGGATGCACTTAACAGTTACCATGAAAACGGTTTTTATTGGTTATCCAACCTTTTCGAGATTTTATTTTGTACTTCGGATTATTAAGGGCATTAAGGGTGGACCGAAATGTGCAATTATAATTGCCTGGAACCGTATCAATCTCAAAATTGGTGATTGCGGAATCGTATTGTTGTTAATCAGTCAAAGTTTTCGTTTAATTGCGCTCAAATATGGGTAAAATTGGGCAGAGGATCAATAGACAATTACAATTCGACACCGTTACATCGGTCACTTTAATAGAGTGCACAGTTATCTATTTTTCTGGTAGAAAGTTTTTGTACCATGTCATATGTTGTAACTGACCTCAATGGCCTCCATCTTAGGTGGTCCTTATCAAGAGCGTTTGTATCCAATGTAGTGTTTCATAATTTGATTTTTCATATTGCTATTACCAAACAAAGGCTGGTAATTTTGAAACCAAATTGCCGTGTAAATGAAGTTTCTATTACAATAGATTTAATTTTACGATTCGTAATTGTCTGTATATCATGTTTCAAACTGAAAAAATCTCTCCTATTTCTCTGAAATCAACCATGGTATAACTCTTTGTCACCCTGTAAAAATAATGTTTATCAATAAATCTGAATATGTTTACAAAATTAATGAATGAGTTCAGAAAGTTAAACTATTTCAAGCAGCATTTCTTCTAGTGTTTGTGTGGATAAATTTTCCTCCACGATTGGCGTTATTTTTGCATATTTGTATCCGTAGGTGAAGATAAGTATTTAGGCAGGATAATGTCTGCTGGGTTTTCCTAGTTTTTAAAATAAATGTTAGTTCATGAAGACGAGGGTGAAGGGATTTTTTGGGGGTGTAAAGGGGTTTTTAGGGGTTAGATCTATCTCATTCCGAGGTTGAGGGGGCGCTTCTTCTCGATTTTTCGTCGTGTCGGGGAAGAGAGTTGCTTCTCTGCGTAAATTTTTACTGGTAATAATTCAAGCATGTATTCGATATATGACGTTTTCTTCGGACGAATGATAAACATCTTTTTTACCATTTTTCTTATAGGAACAGTCGTTTTTTTTTACCGATAAATCGATTTTTTTGCTCAATTTTCGATTTTTGTCAAAATATCGAGCTTTTTCATTTCGATTAAAAAATCGGGTTCGACCTATTCCGTTGTGTTTGTGCGTAAAACTTCTCCTCCTCTCGTTTGTTGTTGTTTTTGTAAATATTCAGAGGTAAAGAAAAATATCGAGGCAGGAAAATGTCTGTTGGGTTTTCCTAGTTTTTTTATATAAATGTAAGTACACGAAGAGGAGGGTTGAAGGTAGTTTTTGGGGACGAGGGGTGTTAGGTCTGGTTCATCCGAGGTTGAAGGGGTGCTCATTCTCGATTTTTCGTCGTGTCGGGGGAAGAAGAGTCGGCTTCTCTTCTGCGAAGTGAGGGTGGGCGCGGGTGATGGAGTGAGGGCGAGGTCCGAAACGGGCGGGTGGACCGAGATTGGGTAGAATGGGAGGGATAGGAGGGAGGAGGTTTTCGAGAGTGTGTGTGGGAGGGGTTGGGGAGCCCTACGGCCGCATGGGTAGCCATGGGTAAAATTGGGCAGTTGCCTCCTCGTCCTCCGCCTCCTCCTCCTCCCCCACCTTCCGTACACTCCCGTGTTCGGGGCCCATCTCCCACGCCGGCCCAAATCCCACCAACCATCTCATCCCACCTCCTTCCTCATTCGTTCCATTTTTTATTTCCTTTCCCCTCTTCCTTTTCATCTTCTCTCCATCTTTTTCTCCTCCAACACCACCGTTTCTGCTTTTTCATCTCTTATTTCCTACATGTCGGTCATGTAGAGAACAATATAAGATACAACAGTATTATCAAGGAACAAACAAAGAATGGTAGTATTCATAGGGTGGTGCACATCATCTCATCTTCGTTTATTATTTGATAATACTGTTCAGTATTGTTTTTTTCATTGTTGCTTGCACTTAGCTCACTATATCGTCTCTCATTCCCGAACTCTCATACATTCTCTTACGTTTTCATTTATTAATTTAATGCAGTCTGAAAGCAGCACAAGGACAATTACAATGGACTCAAAATAACAAATGAACAATTATTGAATGGTAATCAAAATGTTAAATACAATGAACAAAATGATATTCTTTGTTTATCATTTGATAATACTTTTGAATATTATTTTGACCATTGTTGTTTACGCTTTGCTTACCATTTCTTAATTTTTTATTCGTTTTTATGAATCCTTTATGAATGGCCTCATGCTGAATTTGGACTTCGTTAAATAAATAAATCAATTGAAACGTTGGAGAATTACCGAAGGAAAGGGAATAAAAGATGACAAAGCAGAAATGGACAGTGCCCGAAAATGTCTCATTTCGCCTTCTCTCTTTCGGTAAAGGGCAAATAAGGTGGTTGTCAGTGATACGGATGACTGGGTTGGGTCATTTCTTGAATGGGGGAACGGGAAGTGAAAACATCGGAGCGTCGACGGTTTTTTTTTAAATTTGACGGAAGCCTCTCGAAAGGACCACATTTTAACCTGCACAGTCAACATTGCGCTATTAAAATAAGATAGAGTTAAAAATGCGCCGAAATAGGATAATAGATACTAGATTAGGTCGAATTATACGGTCTCCGTGATGGCGGTGCTGCCTTTTGACTGCATGACCGAAGGTCGCTAGTTTGAGTGTCGTCCGGGTAGATCACTCCCTTCCAGGGCGTGGTTGTCTGTGATTGTACATTATTAACTGTTATAAGCTTAGACATGGAGGCTCTAGCGTACTATTTAAATGGTTTTGACGGAATAAATAAAGTTTATCGTTATTTTCTGTGCAATTCATTAAATCATGTTTATAGTGACGTCAGTTATTTGTCTCCATCTCTCCACTATATTTGATTTTCTATCTCCTTTCTTGATCACTGAGCCATTTTTGTCATTTTAAAAACAAAAAATACCTAAAAATGTCTTATTTGGTTTCCTCTTCCATGGTCATGACTGTCAACAAGGAAAATAGGACAAATCGAAGTATAAGAAATTGGTGCATCAGTTTAGACAGCAAGTATTGGCCCACCTTCCGTAGGCTATCCTTCAGTTCCATTTTCTTTCTTCATAATAACTCCGTCTGCGCCATAAAAATTCTTCTTTCCCCACGCCCATTGCCACATCAAATATCGCAGCCTCCCCAATTTTACTTCTTCCTCAGGAAAGATTGGTGGTGCGTGAATTTGATATTTTTTTATTCGTTTCCCGAGAGAGGTAGTGAGTGGGTAGAAGCAGTGTGCGTGTGAGAAGTTTTAAGGGGGCTCAATACATCGGTGAATAGCGTTTCACCTTATATCCAGCTCAACTTTGGTCTGGGACGCGAAAAACGTTCATATTCTTAGGAAAGGATGGATCTATTCAGGCATTTGGAGTGATTGTCCATGTCAGGGTTGACGTTGAGGGAAAGAGTTCTTGTATTTTTTATCTCATTTCCCATGATGCTTACATATATTTTATGACCTAAAATGATAGATATCACACAGTAAAAATATATATTTGGAATTGATCATTGTATAAAAACTGTATGAAACACTCCTTATGAATGTGTATGTATCGGTGCAGTATGAAATATGAGAATGTATGCTTCGTTTTTTCTCCTGACGTCTCCTTAGTGTTAGTGAAATAGACTCAAACTTTGCATTCGTACATACGTAAGGCTTATGTTCATTGTTTCAGCGCCGAATACTGATTCTATACAAATTATAAGACAAGGAAATAAACGCTGCGATTGCTTTTTGAGTCTTACCCTGTCTGCCGAGGTAGTAAGCTCTCTACCTTTCAACCTATCGTGTTTTGTCTTAATTTCGTGTCGTATTTTTAGTTTAAGCTTAGACAATAACCTTGAAATTCCAGAGAGTATTGAGTAGAGCCTCTCCAGTCTTATCTTTCGTCCCAAATATGAAAAAATAACTCATTACAAATGTTGAGGCAACAATTTCATATTTGAGATACAGGTGTTTCTTGATTTGGGTGTGTTGCTTGTGCCCTGAAAATTTCAAGATGTTTCTTGTTTAAAACTAATCAAAGTTTAAGACTAACGAATCAATCCGTCAGGAAATCAAGGAGGATTAACGATTGGTCGAGATGTAGTGATTCGTCCTCTCGTTTGAAACTTAAGTTATCATCTTGAAATGTTTAGAGCATGCAGAGTGGACCCTTGTCAACTTTAGCCTGTTAATTAATAAATAATTTAGTTACAAATAATTATCTGAGAAAAAACGAAGGAAATATTTTCCTATTGGAGAAGCAGTAAAATATTGACAAGTGTCAACTTAATTTACCCTAAAAATTTCAAGATGATCGCATGAGTTATGGACGGGTAATGCTTCACGAAAAAAAGACCGGTTGAGTGATGCGTTCACGTAAGAATAAGAGTGACGCCAAAGGCAAACCTTCCTTCACCTGAAAATCGGAATTGGTTGTAGAGCTCGAGTGTTTATGTAAACAGCTTCGAGAGAAGGACCTCCTTGTGGAGTGTACCGTGGGTTGTGTGTGTGTGTGTTGGGAGGTTGAGGTATCGTGGGATTGGAGCCGATGTGAGGGCCGCTGGGGAGGGGGAATTGGGTGGTTAGGGAATTGGCTTGTGGGGTGGGTATGGACGGGTCTGAAGTTGTTTGGGAGCGACGCATATAAGGGTGGAACGGGTGGTGGCCGACGAACGGCAAGTTTTTGACCGAGCTGCGGAAGGGGAACGCGCTGATATGATACGCAAAGAAGAAAGCTTTCGGTGGGTGGAGTGTATCCTGCGGTTTTTCTATGGGAAAGGAAAATAAGGTGAGTTGAGGAGGGTTGAAAAATGAGCTTGTTACCGATTTTTTGGGGTGTTTAGGAAGATAGGAGGAGGGAAAACGAGGAGAAATGAAGATGCGTTCGAAAACGAGAGGGAAAGGTATAATTTATCGGATAAATACGTAAAGGGTTTACCGTGAGATGATCGGTAGCGAACATCTTGGTTGAACCTAGTCATGCGGGAAACTTTCGTGGGAAGATTGGCCCTGGGAAAAGCGAGCTCTTGCCAAGCGTATTAAATCTGTTTTCGGTTCTCTAATATTCATCTTCGTTACCGTTAGCATTCTTTTTGTTTCATTTCAGCGCTCACTACTACACCTTTCAACATCATTATTATGGGAAGTAAGGAAATAAAACAGAGGAAAAAATAAGGAAGAAAATATTTGTAAGGTTCACTGTTATTTAATTATGGGCACGACCCGGGTTTCGTAACTTGGTTACATCGTCAGGTGACTGATCTTGCATGCATCATACAATTTATACACAAAGTACACAAGTGACAGTGAGGACATCTATTGGAAAGGAAAAGGACTGGTTGAAAGGGCGGGGGTGAGGGTTAATCACGGAATGGAATAGTGAGAGGGGGGGGGGGAAGGGGGAAAGGGGCAGTCTTGATTTGGGACGAGGGTTTTTCCTGTGAGGATAGGTATCTAACCAGCCAGGGGAGGGCGGGGTTAAAGTGGGTGAGTAGACGAGAAGTAAAGAAGGTGGCGGTGTTGGGGAAGAAAGAGAGGATTAGCGGTGTACATTGAGTTTTCTAAATCACAATAGTCTATGGAAAGTCGTTTAATCCGGCTGTGGAAGGTGCTGGTATGGGTTAATGATTTCCCCGAAGGACATGGGTCACTGGGGGAAATTTGGTAAAAGCACTGCGTAGTATTCATTCTTGGAAATGTTAACGGCACACAGGTGGATAGGCAATTGAAAATTTAAAGGTTGTCACTGTAGGAGATCATTGATGGGGATGGAAAAGAGAGGGGAGTGGGAGGGGAGCACTTGTTCGTTGGCAAGGGGGGTGTTGTTCTTTAAATGTTGTATAATCTCCAACGTTTCCAGGGCATCGAGCCTAATCCTGTTTCCTTCTGAGTGTAGGATGTCTCGATTATCTTCTGTGATAAATTTATTTTTATGAAGGTTGTTAGTGTCTCATTTTGAATAAAAATGCGATTAAGGTAAATAAAAGAAATTAATCTGTATTGTTTTTTATCAGTGGAGAAGTAGTCCATTCATTAAGTTTTCATTACGAAGTCTCTCATGAATTCTTCATATATTCCATCCGTATCATATTTGGACGTTCTTGCTTCTTTTTTAATATTTTCAAATTTTAGGCAGGAATGCCTCTGGCTCATGTTTTTTCCTCCTTTTCCTCCATATTTTAATAAAAATAATAATTAGAATTTTCATTTCGCACCTTTCATTTTCGTTTCTCTCTTGCTCATCGATGTATCTTCAATCTTTGCATTATGAATAATCATGAAGTTGTATACTATCGGGAAAATAACTCGTCTTTTTTAATGCCCCTATCTTTAGTAAATTTGAATATGGTGCTTATTTACCTTTCTTTATTCCATAATAGTTATCAATGTTGAAAATATCATTTTCATCGCGTAAAATCATATGATATCTTTGAATAGTTTAAATAGAGGTTTAGTTTCGTATTTCAATAGATTTTCACTTTAAGATCTTGAAAAATGTTTCTGGTGATCCGTATTCGTTGATTGGTAAAAGACACACTTTTTTATTGGGTATCGAATTGGTTTCTCGAAGTCTTCGTCTCCTCAGTTCTTTTCAGAAAATGAGAAAAAATTATTTTCTTGTTAGATTCAATTTATAAATTTTCCCAATTCCACCTTGTTCCCCTATCAACTGTTTTTCGACACAATGTGAGCAATTCCTTGGTGAGGTGGAGGAGGTGAGGATCTGTTTCAATGACCGCTGGGGAACGAATGAAAACTCTTTCTCTTGTTCATGCGTCCTTGAATTTATCTTTTATCTTTGGCGCTGAAAAAACGAGAACGTATATTAGAGTTCCGATTGGACTATAGTCCGGTGGACGCTATTTCCATCCTCGCTTTCTGCTCAAATTGTTTTCGTGAACATTTGGAGGCGTTAACGAATTTTGTTATGTTTATTTCTTTTATAAATGATTTGAAAGGTTTGATTATTACCTTGATCATTTGAGAATTCACTCGAAATTTATTTTAGGTACTAAAATTCAAATTTTAGTACCTGAGCAACTTGAAAATTGATAAATGGTTTTTTGGCTGTACATTTCATCGAACGAACAATTTTTGATGATAGCGATTAAATTTCCCAATCAATCTCAATATTCAGAATCTCATAATTAAAAGCTGTGATAATTTTTCCCTTTTAGAAAATTATATTATTTAGAGTTATTTTGATTCTTGGCTGAATAATGTCCTGCTTACTATTTTTAGATGACAAGTACAGGAAAACTTGCCTGATTTCCTTGGCCCTATAATATTCCACTAAATGAATATTTATAATATTAATCTGATAAAAAAGCAACCGCTCCTTTCTGTTCGGTACCTTGTCACGATCGATCTTAGCTAAAGACTGATATTGCGATAGGTTAAAGGTGTGAATAACCTAATATGTAGAATAATGCAATAAATAAGTGATGCCCGGATATTTAAACATCGCAAATACATTATGCTAATCTTTCAAACAATGAACTTTCTCATCTCATACTCAAAACTACGAAAGCCATCACTTCGATCTTGCCCTATGAAGAGACATTTTTTTACTATTTATCATAGAAAAATCATTAGTAAGATCTATGGCATCCCTACTGACATTAAAGAATTTCTTCTTGTGAAATTTCTCCTCAGTAGATTACTAACGTTTTAAAAGCCATAGCTTCAACGGATTATGATCTCACTGTGGGTTTCAAGCTATTTCCTTGGCACTTCGATCATAAACGAAATCATTCATTTCTCCGAATTTGCCGTTGGTGACTTCCTTGAGAAATTATTTGAATGAGTCTATTTTCTCTCCTGTAGTATCTTTAATTTTACTCAACTATTGAATTTAACTCCTAGTTTTCTCAAATTTCTCGCGTTATCATTTCTCTCTGTTTATTTATATATAATCCATATGCCCCGCAAATAGCTCAATTGTGTGGTTTTACGACGGGGGATAATAAAAAAATTAACAACGAACAATCACAAACACTCATGCCCTGGATACTGGCTAGATACCCAGGCAGGACTCGAACCCGCGATCTTCCGTATGGCAGTTGAGATTTCTACCCCGCCGCCACCGAGGCCGACTTAATGCTAATTTGCCTAATTCCCCACTAGTAACGATCACTTTTCCCTTCGCTTCACGTAATCAAGCGTGCATTTTTGAAAATGGCTATGGATACGAGGGGGTTGGTGCGAACAACCCGGTTTAGAGATGGGGGAAAGTCTTTTGTAATGTTGAGCACGCGCCACCTATAGTCGTCCCGCGTGCTCCGCAGCAGTTAAGGAAGTTTGCTCCGAACACTCTTTTTTTCTACGGAGCGGAAAAATCCCTGATGAGAGAGCGTGCGGGAGGAATGCCGAAGAAGTAGTCGACGAAGATGGGGGATGGATTTCGGAAGTCGGAAATAAGGGGAGGTAAATGGATATTTGACGAGGCGACAGGGATCGAGAAAAGAAGGGTTCGCGAAGGGACTCAGGGAAAGGTATGGCCACGGGGAGTGTGTGGTTTCATGAGAAAGAGTGTGAATATGGAAAAGATGGTTTTGGGTGGAAAGTGTTCGAATGTGTGGGAAGGATATCACATGAAGGAGAACAAAAGTACGGCTCTAGGAAGGAACCTTGTGGTACACCTCAATATCTTCATACTACCCCGCAAGCCGCTGATTAAAGCGTGTGGCAGGGGTTGCTAGGATACCAACCGTTCACGAATAAAAAGCAAGTGCTCAAATAGAATTACAAGTATTTATCAAAGTCCTTTATGATTCGGGGGTAAAACGAATTGCCATATGTATCCGTTCGGCAAAATATCTTTCTTAATTTATCGCTTCTGTAGGACATAGAAATATAGAGGGGTCTGATGTTTACTTGTCTCCTTTAAAGATATCTAGTCTAATAGCTCAAGCAATCTAAGCCTAGCGCGCAGCCTCTGAGTCTCTAGCGGCTCCCTGCCTAATTCGCTTAACATTTGGGTAACTCTGTCTGTTCGCCCGTAGCAGTTTTTGACGAATCGCGCAGCTTTCCTTTGTATCTTCGTCATCCAAATAGGAGTAGAACTTTCAAGGGGATCTGGGAAAGGACGATGGGGGAGAAACTCGAGTTTTTCGAGACGTGGGTTTGTTGGAAGATGGGTGGAGAACAATGGACCAAATGGAAAGCAAACGGAGAGTAATTCGCGAGTGTGGGGGTGAAATGGATTTTTTCGAAGAAATTTTAGAATGGGGAAAGTTGGTTTGGCGGAGCAAATCCAAATGAAGTGAAGAAGTTGAAGAGATGCTTAAAATCTCGAAAATGAAGTGCGGCGCTCCGTCCGTCGTATGGAATGCATTCTTTAGAACACTTCGAGCCATTTCTTATGATTCCTTATCAGCCAGGTATTTGTGTGAGCAGTAATCCATCAAAATTTTATAACCCACCATATGCTCTAGTTACTATATTTTTTCATTGTATTTCCTTTCCTCATTTCTTGCCAAATATTCTTATGATGCAGCGGTTGGGATAGGTTCATTGCGAAGGTTTTGTCAGCTTGTGATTTTATACTAATGATGTCCCTCGCAATTCGGTCCATTACGAAAGTTTTGTCAGCTTGTGATTTTATACTATTGATGTTCGTTATGATTCCTTCGCAATGATGGACCTATAACGTAAACAATTTGAGTAACAGGATAAAATTCTTTTTTCAACTCCATTTATTTCTGCATCGGTAATTTTAATTGTACCTTCAGGGATAGATTTATCACCAGGTTGTTGGCCTATCATCCAACTAATATTTCTTACCAGTATAACACCGAAAAATGATGTAGTTCTGGTGGCAAGTACGGGTTTTGGAAAGGGAAGGTGGTGGTTTAAGATGTCGGTGAGGTTCGCGTGAATGATGTCTGAGTGTCGTCTCGCTTAAGCCTTTTGGGAGGTTCGCATCGTTGGTTCGGAATGGGGGAATTCGGGAAGATGCGACGGAAATGATCTCGGGGAGAAAATGCGGTTGGTATAACTAAAGGTGTGAGTACGAGACATGGCCGAGGTAGCTGGGAAGGCGCGCCTTGACTTGGAGGCGTAACCGTTGGGTAGGTGCTCCTCTCTTGGGATGATGATGGTGGAACCAGGGAAGGGATGGAGTGGTGTCAGAAAATAAAACCCCATCGCACCCACCACGTTCCTCTTTATGGGTAAGAGGGACGCATATTTTTTTAAATCTCGTATTTCTTCCTGATGATTTTTCTCACGAATACTGGTTACGAAACGCGGAAGGTGGATAAAATGGATGATCCCCTCTCAAATGAACACAGTTGGGCTCTTTTAGTGTGACGAAATTTTATCCTGTTGTTTCCGTGGCCATGTTTAATTATCCATCCATTCGTTCATGCTAAAATTATTTCACGTAATTACAGTTGAAGATAGATTTTCATTGATACAAAGAGAATTGGGATACCGCGTGAGCGGATGTTTATCTACATCTACATACTACCCCGCAAATCGCCTAAAAAGGCGTGTGGTAGGGTGGTGTTAGGGCAGCAGCCGTTTACAATAAAAAGCAAATACTCAAAGAAAATTACGACTAGTAGTTATTGAAGTTCTTTATGGTTCAGGGGATATTTTATTGTAGAGGAAGGAAAGAAAATCGGTACATCCTAATAAATTTGTTCCTCAATGTGCACCTGCTTAAGTTACGGGTGGGGAGGAATAACGTTTATTTGGCGATGTTAAAAATTATTTTTGATCATATCGAACAGGTTTTAATAAAATTTCAGCTTGTCAACCGGTTGCTTTTGAATTTTTGCTCATTATTTACCGTGAGAAAATATTCTCCTGGACCGGTAAACGTACCCCGGAGCTTTGGGTTTCCTGGCCACACTACTACGCTATCCAGGTTCTTGATTTACTACGGCAATGGTAAAATTTGGTAAATGACTTTGGTAAAAATTTGGGTAGCATAGTGGTCTGCGCAGTGGCCTGGAAAGCCTAACTTCCTTGGCTCGATTCCATTTCAGAGGAAAGATAACTCATGGCAAGTTATGTGAATTACTCCGCCGTTCACGCGGCAGGATTAAAGATTACACTTTAAATTGCTTATTTTTTTCGGCATAAACCGGAGGTACTATTTTCTAATGTCGAATGGTTTCTGGTCATCTGCTAAGTTTTGATGAAATAGCTTTTCCTTCGTGGCAATTTATTCTCAACTAATGGATTTTTCTTCAAATTTATTTAAGCCATGGGCTACATAGGTTTTTGTGCTCCTAAAGTAAAACTTAAGGATCATATAAGGGGCACTTCGGAATTTATTGGATCAATGGAAGTCGGTAAGTCATAATTAATTTAGTCATTTGAAGCTGATTCGGTTTAAAATAATTATTTTGCAAGAAAGTAAAATTAAATTGAAATCTTTGCTAAACCTATGGAAAATTATAAGTTTGAGAATAATGATAAACGTACGCGATTTGTTTTGGATTATTAGGATTACACGAGAAAGCTTGAGAAAAAGAGATTTTACGAATATGGTTTTGAAGTTTTTCTCTTCTTAATCGTAACAATTGGTGGAGCTCATGAATTCCGCGACAGGATTGGAAATCCTTGAGAATTTTAAGACAACATCCGCATTAATAGGCAGAAAATATAATAAAATTAACCATGCAATATTTTCTACCATTTCTGTTTTTTTTTTATAAAGTTATATTTGTCACAATGAGCGTAAATTAAGTTTTTCGTCTCAGATGTTTCACAATCTCTTTAGTCGCCGAAATAAAACAGGCACACTCTTTCCTGGTTTGGTTTTTCTTCATTGTCAGCCTCGGGTAGCATTTTCACATGTTTTGGAATTCAATAACTCATTACATACTACCCTTTTCAAAGGCAAAGTAGGAGTTTGAAATTTTTTGTTAGGGTCCAGATTAAATGAGTCCATGCGCACAGTTCCCACTTATGGAGCATGAAGAGTTATGTTTTTTATGAATCAATTTGACTTTTTGACTCATTCTCGATATTTTTCAAATTATTGTGGCAATTTTATCTTTCAAAGCTTTTAAACGTAGGATAAAGAAGCCATAGGATAAAGAAGATGAATGCGATACTGGTAATTTTAAGAACTAGGTACCTAGTTAAAGAGTTATTGATCTTTGTCAAATGTAACAATTCTTCTCAGCTAGTGATGCTTAATTTTTATAATGTATATTTAATTAATTTTTCCAGGAATATTAGAATGCAATTTTTCAATATCCAGTGACTTCAATTCGGTAATAGCGGGTTTCATTATGACAAAAGGGTCATTGGGTTAGGTTTTTATTTATAGGATCATGCATTTTTAAGTACTACCGCCTTGAATATCCTTAGCAGCTGTGGCTTACCCGCTCTCCACCATCTAATATGGCCAACGAAATTCCATTTAAATCCAGTTACTTGTAATCATTTCCATTGATGTTTATGCTTTCATTAGCTATTTTTATAGACATCAGTATATTTAAATCTTTTCTCTTCTTTAGCCAGCAACGTCTGAGTACGCTGATAATACACACTGAGCTATTAAACCCTTTTCGTTCTAATTACGTTTCACTTTTCATCGACCGTCCGAAAACTTTCATTTGGACTATATTGCTTTTTCAACTTCGTTTCTCTCCCCTCGTCCCATGCATCTGCTCATCTGACGCTCTGGAAACCCAATTTCGGAAATCCTGCTTGCTCTCATTCTGTCTACTGCTACTTCAGAGTTGTTGCTCGGACTGTATTTCCGTCCCTTTGTTCCTCAATTCCTTTATCGCTGTTTTCTTTTCGCCTTTAAGGACGTTTGAGCAGCGGACCAGCAGCAGTCCCCCTCTGCGGACTTTTTCGTGTTTTGTTTTGACGCGGTTCTATTCTTTTGACTCCCTTATTCTGCTGGAAAGAAACTCAAACCAGCCCGTGCTGGCATTGATTTTTTGGGAATGAACCATGAGTTAAATTTGCGAATATGTCTTTGCATTATTGTCAATGGTTCAGAAATTTTGAATTGATTTCATTTTCCTGCTATATGTTGAAGTTATACTTCTTTTTTTGTGGTATTCCCGTTTTAAAGGACATTTTTCTTTCTAAATTCATGTTGCGGTCTAATGTATAAGACAAGGAGATCATAAATCCTCAGTTTCGTTTTAAATTTAGAATTATTCGTTTCTTGCGTTTCATAAAAAGGTGATAAAGTAAGGGAGACACTGTATTTGAGGATGTGATTTAATTAAAGCTTCTTGGGTGGATTTTCTCGATGCGTTAATGCTTAAAAAATTGTCAGACAGTCAATTAATGAAAGTGAAACTCTTTTTCCTCATTTCCCCAAACCAGTGCAAACCCTCTTTCAAGCTAAATTTTACTATCCTCATCCTATTCCTTAAGTGGTGACCTGTAGCCTCCCCGGGAAATTTCTAGTGGCGGCACTCAGAATGTTGTTCAAGATGAGGATGAATCTTCAAGTTTGCGCGGGGTACATCAACTGACGGAGCGACCTGGGGAAGGGTTATAGGGATCGCTGTAATGGAGCCACTTATTTGTTGGCTAGTTCTCCTTTAATTCAAGCGTAGGCGCGAGAGAGACTCTTGGCTTCTTCGCAATCTCCTCCTTTGCGGCTCAATCTCCCCCCTCCCCCTTCGGTTCCTTCTCAACCCCCGACACTAACCCATCAACTACGACCCTCCCGACACCTTTCAATATCCGCTTCAAAGGTTCATTCTGCCGTTTCGCGCAATCCTTGCTGGCACTTCTACTCCCTTGAGGATGATAGTCTTTTTTTTCTCCCTTCCCCTATCTCACAAACCTTTCTAAGGCACTCTTTATCCGCTACCCTCACTCCTCCGAGCTCCTTCTCGGCTGCTTTAATAGCCCCGGGTAGGAAACACTGCTCCCATGTCATACGCAAATCGGTTCCATCGCATGGGACAGGGAGGCTAAAAAGGGGACGAAGATAAATAGGGGAACATTGAGGATGGTAGTTGGGGCTGAGATTAAAGCGACAAAAACGGTGTGGTGATCTTACTGAGACGCTCACTATGAGGTGCTAATTCCGCGGTCGTTTTCGCTGTGAGCGGTGGGTTATTGGCAAACAATGTAAAATATTTTTACTCTGGCCTTGGATGCCATTTCAATGATGCTACTATTAGAACCCTTAGACATATGTTCATAGAAACTGGATTTGTGTTCTCCTCCTTAATTTTAGCATCGTGTTAGTAGGGTTTTCTCTGATGTAACTACTAACGTTTCAGGAGCTTGGAGATGCGTAAAAAAGGATAATGTGCGTATTGTGAACAAATAACTTTTCGGAGAATATGTAATTTAAAAATTTCTTATCTACTTCAGTAAATAGTTTACTTATTTTGGGACATCAGTCAACGTTTTTCCCATCATATATGATTTATATTATTCAATGGGTCTGCATTGGTTTTTATATTTTTTAAACATACTAAAATCCGCAGATCGATGAGACATTTAGAGTTCATGGATTATTATTTTTGTTGTACTATGTGTTGAAATGATTAAGCAATTGGATAATAACTTACGAGTGCAATTGCGTATTTAAAGGTTTATTATCAAGGCAAGTGAATTTTTACAGCTAAAAGAATTTAGCGGAATTTTCTTCCGGGTCTGGAAGTATAAAGTGTTTGGGGACGTAATGTTGATGAAGAGTAACATTTTATTTCCAGTTGCTTATTGCAATTATGCTTATTTTGGCCCCACTTAGTTTGCTGTTGCAACTCCGGCGAATACTTCTTCGAGATTACTTTTAATTTATGTCCTCCCTCTGGTCTCAGCAAGCTTTCATCTCTCTTCCACCTTTGTCTAATTCCTCCTTTTTTCATTCCTCTCTCTTCACTAAAATATATCTGTTCCTCTCCTCACTCTCATCCTTATCAGACACGTACAACACCGTCAATTCAGCCCTTCTCCTCCCAATGTTCCCATTACCTTCACCCTTTTAATCTTTCCCTCTTCTTCTCCATGAACTCCATGAACATTATATCTCACTCTTTCACTTTCGTCCCGACCACATTTCATGCATTTTTTTGGATCTTTGTCTCTCTTCTGGATAAAAAAAATATTTTTTTTTCGCAAAAAATACGGTATAGTTCTTCTCCTTGGGTCATTCCTCCCTTCGCTTTTTATTTTTCTGTCGTCGCGTCATTACACCTGGCTCACACACACACACACATATAAGCCTGCATCCCTTGCGCTCGAGACCCGCTCCTCGTCTTTCTCTTCTTGCACCCTCCCGCACCCCCTGCTTCCGTCCCCACACTCGGGCCTAATTTCGCCCACCTTCTTCCCCCCCTCTTATCCTTAATCCTTCAATATGGGTTCTTTTATGCCCCACTCCTTTTAGCCTACCTCCGGGAATGAAACCTCAAAGTGATTTTTAAATGTGATATAACATCAAAGACGACTGAAGTAGGGACGCGCACTTATTACCGTGGGCACTTTTGTTCCTTGCACTCCGGTAGTCAGCGACTCTTTCTTTTCTCGCGGTCCTCTTGTTTTCGTGGTGATAAAAAAGTTGCCTTCAAAGCAATTTCGTTGCAGCCTCTCCCTCTCTGTTTCTCAAGAAGAATCTTGCAAGCCTTCGTACGGAGGGGCATCAGAGAGGATTTTCCCTGCGGTGGGCGAATGAACTTGGGCTCTCGTTGCGCGAAAATGTTGGCGATGATATTTTATTTTTGCCTCAGCCTCCAAAAAAGGTCCGAAAGCCCTATTTTCGAAAAGGTTTCTCGTCTTGAGAGAACTTGACGTACGCTGCTTTGCAGTGTTTTCCCCAGTGTGGCCAGGGTTTGGAGATACGGTGGTCGGTGCTTGTAATTTTAAATGGAGTCCGCAGTGAGGCTGGTTATTAAAGAGTGGCGGAAGTGAAGGCTGGAATTTTTTTAGGCGAATTTCTGTAATTCCTTGTACTCTCTGGCATTGTGTTTTTCCATTATTGTGTCTTAAGTGGTGTCGTTTGTCCTACAAATCTCCTTTGAGATTTTACTTTTTCTTACTTTTTCCCACTTTGTTTATATAAAAAATAGCTGAGTCACACATGTATATGGATAACATTTTTCCATCGTATCTGCTTTAAAAATAGGTTGCGTTTGAGAACCTGGTAACTGTAATTCTTAATTTTCATTATCAATTTTCTTTTTAATCTAGCTACAAAGAACCACCTGTAATGATAATAATTTACCATAATTTCTTATAGGCTAAATTATGCGGTATAAATATTTTCATATTCAATTGGGCCACTATTTTTCTATTTATTTTCACTTGCATGAATATTTGAATTCGGGAAATGCAAAAGATAATTGGTAGAATTGTTTCTTATTGCCATAATCTGATATTTAGGCTTCCCTTTGAGTTGTTACATTTAAATCCACGTGTAAGAGTGATTTCCTAATTGCTACGTATAAAATGAGCAATAAAATACCTAGCCTAATTTCGGAAATAGATGTTGTAGCGAAGGCTGTTAGTGTTTTTTATTAGCTCTTAGCTAAGGCACCATTGTATCATACGCTTCCTTATATCTATGATAACCATGCCAATAAAGTAGCTGCTCTGCTAAGTTTGGTAGCGATGCCATCCATTGAAACGTCGTTCATGGGTTGAAATACTATTGTTTAAAGGGAATGGGTTATTTTCCTAATTCAGTGTAATGCATAATTTTAAGATATTCTGTTGACGGCTCTTCTGGTGAAAAAGTGTTTTGCATTATTCCGAGTAAGTATTTATCGCTCGGTGCTGTTGGGACCTAATGAATTATTTTTCAACCCCATCATGCAGGCTACTATCCTCTCTCCTCCTTCCTCTACCAGCATATTCTCCTTCGAGTCCGTATTTTCTCTTAGTCTCCACTTCTGGACAGGGATGGCAAAAGAAACTAAACGAAAGTCAAAACCAGTAAAATTTCAATAGTTTCGTTCCCAGGAGCGAAATGTGGAAACGAAATGGGTTTGAACCTGTGGAGCTAAACTCAGGATCGAAACGAAATCGGAGTCAAAACTACGGTCGAAACTAAACAAAAACTCTGGGACGAAACGAAACGTAGTTAATGTTTCGCACTTGAGGGACCACATGCTTCACCTTCGAACAGTTTAGTTTCGACCCACACACCGAGTACGAGGTATGGTTGAATGAAATAGAGGTTCAGCCTACTGCCATTAGATGCATGGGGGACTCATATTTTTACCACTAGCAGGAGAACGGTGAACACAAACTGACCATTCGATTTATAAGCTCGATGTTTTAACCTATCTACACATATGTCAAACGTAATGGGTCAAAACTATTCCTTCTTATCCCACTAATCTTCTGGGATCGAAACTTAACTATGGGCAGCGGGGTTCGATTAATTAAGTTTCGTCCCGGGTTAAAACTAAACTCCTTAGCAAGGGCGTACCCAGGATGAAAACTAGGGAAGGGGGCCGAAGGGGGAGGGGAAAGCCATTGTTGTTCAAGTTGTAGGTAAGATGTAAGAATGGAAAAGGTGAATGAAATCAACATTTCAAGGAATCTTTTACAGCTCTTTATTAGATTTATACATAAGTTATATAGGAAATATTATTTTCCCCAAAGACATTTGCGATTTATGCTTCTGGGGGGGAGGGGGGGGGCAGCTGCTCCTCACTAGGTACACCATGCTCCTTAGTGATTTTAATTTCGCGCGGGAACGAAACTAAACCTATGCCTCGTAATTTTTTTTCCCTTCGTTTTCCGTTTTCGTTTCGTTTCACTTGCCATCACTGCTTCTGGCCGGTTGTTCCCCTCAGTCCTCCCCCCTCCCCTTTCACTTTCAGTCTCCCTTGAGTAACTCTACCGGGCGGGAAATGACGAACATTCGAAGGGCGGATGATGGACTGAGAAAAGCGACGGATGTGGTCTCCTCTTCGCGTCTTTTTTTTTCATTTCTTTCCTCCGACCGTTTTTTGCGCGAGTTTAGGCGATGGAAGGAGAAATGAAGCGAGGAAGAAATGGACATGTCGATGTTTTATATGCAGGGAGATTGACGAGGATGGAAATGCTGAGGAGGAGGAGCCTCGACCAAACCCCGCACAATTCGAACATCGTATTCGTGTCTTTAACCCTGCCCACGAATATTACAAAAGAGGATCCTCAAGTCGGATTCCAAATGTGTTGTCAACCACCGCGCACTTAAATGGGTTTACAAAAGTCGCCAATCGCGTCGCTGACGGACAAATTGATCCGAGTCTCACGAGGAAATAAATTACAACTAGCGGTTTTAACCGAAATTTATTTACATAATAATGTATTATATTAATTGCATAAAAGCTCAATTCTAATCCTCGCAATTACAATAATTATACTCGAAATATTGAAAAAAAAATGAATCGCATTGCGCTCATCAGCGCGCCGCGGACATTTTAAAAACCGATGCGACCGAAGTGGCAACAGAAATCACTCTTCTTTGGGATGGAATTGGTCCTACTCTATACAGTCCCCTTCATCCTGCCATTGATATTAGCAGGGCTCTGTAAGGAGCCTCTTTTGTAACCATTTTACTGGCGTTGGAAAAAATAAACGGATTTAAATGATCGGCAGTCGCCTGTTGCAGGATTTTAGTTGCTTGCCGTTGGATTGTGCCCATTAAACTCGCCTATGTTGGTTGCGGAGTAATGGGTGCCTCTTTAGTAGCCATTTGAACGAGGTAGGAAAAAATGAATTCAGGATAATTGGTGTGGTTGGGATGAGCCAATAGCTTGTTCCCGGACTGTAGGAACTCGTGGTCGGAATGAGTTAACTTGTACGCCGATGGATTTGCAAACCGGTAATGTTTTGGGGGAATGTAAGGAAGATAATTGAGAGCAAAGGTGCTGCAATGGAAGGCGATGGCCGTTGTTACTAACAATTATTCCTTAGAATCCTTCATGTTAGCGCGGGAACATTCATTCCTTTTTCATGGGTGTTTATAATCTGAAACATCGCGGTTAAATAAAAAAAAGCTCCACAATCCAAGCCTCTGCTGCAAGGAAATGAGAAATGATTTGGTATGCCTGTTCAAGTTTTCACCTTTTTGATGTTTCAATATGCTTGATAGAATGCATGCACTTTGAGAAATACCGAATGTGATTTCTAAATCCTCGAATTTATAATTAGGTCGAAAATATGAACATAATTTGGAATAATATAAATACCATTGTCATTGGATAAATATTGTGATTAAGTAAGAGTCTTTACTATATTATTATAATAAATAAAAGATCGTAGCACTTTTCCACAAGAATTTTTAATGCGTACAACGCGTTAAAAATTCTTGTGGAAAAGTGCGACGATCTTTTATTTATTTTAATATGTCTAACTTCCACCAATTGAAGCCTGAATCTGTTGAATTTACTATATTAGTTTGTGAATAAATATTATTGCTTCTCGCCGTTTCTTGGCCAGCATTTTGAAGGCAATTTGTTCATGCAGTAATCTATTGTGCTCCCCTAGCGTGCGTATTATTAGTGGTGTCTTATATGTGGGACTAGTTAGCGTATGCTATTTTGTTTAAAAACTTGTTTAACACGCCCGCTTTTAATAGAAAAACTTTGTTTAAAAAGGGGGGGTGAATTTGAATCCGAGACTGGCTTAAAGATGAAGAGAGCCTAAAGCGATGGTGAACGAACGCCGATGATATCGAATATTCCGTTATATTGATCGATAACGCTGCGCTTATAATTTTTAACGAAACGAAGTGTGGGCAGTGCGAGTAGCCCATTATTTTCCTTAGAAATGACGTGCATTAACGGGAAATTATTAGCGGAATAAATCCTCGGAATTATTCCAACAAACTTCAGAATTCATAAACCTTTAGGAAGCCCATTTAACCAACCCATCTCATCGTTCAGCGTAACCTGACTAAAAGCGCGTCTCGGTAGGCAAAATATATGTTCCTTTCCGCGGGGATTTTCATTCCATAAATTTCACCGATTCAACTCTCGTCTCTGCCCACCTTTTTTCCCTTTCTCCATTTCGCCGTCCATTATTCCCATCTCCTTCCGTCTCCTCCCTTCGATAACTTTCTCTCCGCCCATCCATTCGGGTATTCCGCTCCATTATCAACCCACCCGTTCCTACCGACTTATTGCTTCCTCTTCAATCATTTTAGGACCAGTTCGGGATGCTTTTTGGATTCATTCTTTCCCGTGGTGCTCATATCTCGTCCAGAAGCACACACATTCCGTGTCACTTCGCGATATTTTCGATTAATCCGTGAATTTTTTTCCCTTCCGTCGTTTTTTCAGCCTCGTGGTACCATTTGGGTACACTTTCGTCTCATGCGTACCCATTCACAGCTCAAATACTTCTAAGCTCTGTGAATTAGACTGAGGGTATATCTTCCTGATTTATGTTATATAACGAGGCGTTATATTTTTTCAGTCTCATGATATCGTTTAGGTTCTCTTTTGTCTCCTATGTACCCATTCTCTAATCGACTTCTTGTACGCTCTGTGTATAAGGGCTGCGAATACTTCTTTCAGCATTACAATATAACAAGGAGTTATAAGTGAGATTTATTTAGTTAATAACCACGGATCAGAAAGCGGCAATCCTTAACACTTGCCATTCTCTAGTGCAACGTAGATATGTACACTTATCAAGAAGATGCCTTATTAGCGTAGCCGTTACAGCTCCTGGCGTAAGTTCGGGTGATCCTGCTTTGAATTCAAGGTAACCAAGGTAAATTATTAACAATTGTGAAATGTTCAGCATTTTCAGAAGTCAGTGTAATGACTTCGTTGGTTATAGTGGAGCCCTAGATACTCGTCTTCGTTTCCTATCCAACGGAATCTGCATCATCCGAAATTTACCAGAGTCAGTCTTGGAAGGTTCATTCGCGAATTGTTCCGTCATACACGGTGAATGATCATGCGCATGAAATCATTTGCCGTGTATAGCGGCCTTAAGACTCTTTTCCTTAGAAAAAGCCATGTATTCATAATTTTTCTTAGAAAAAGGGAAGCTATTTTTGTACGTAATATTTTACACGATGATTCTAAAAAAATGGAGACACCTCTAATCACTTTTACTGATTTCAATCTTGGAAAACGAAAATGAAAAGAAGGCTTCATTGACTTCCACTTATTTATTTCGTCGGTACGACATGTTTCGATCAATTATCAAGTACCCCTATGGCCTATCAAGACCCCTATGCATCGAAACATGTCGTACCGACGAAATAAATCAGCGGAAGTCAAGGAAGTCTTCCTTTCATTTTCGAATATCAACTCACACATAGTTGAGACTGATGCCATTGAACGAATCTATCTTGGAAGTCTCAGCTCGCATGGACCCATATCTCTTCCTACTGGAAATGCAAAACAGTGCTCCGAATTCTCCTGTTTCTCTCTTTCTTCCTCTTATTTTTATTTTTTTTTGGAACAAAGATTGCCTCTGCTGCTTGTTGTTTGCTAACCAGATTTATTCCTAGACTTCACTACATAGCGCGTGAATTGCCTTTGCCATTGAAACAACTTTTTCTTCTTTATTGTTTAATCTTGCTGAGAGATATGGAGGAGACGTTGGACAAGAAGGATAACAATAAGTACACGTATGAGATGGAATTAATCCATGCTCCACGACAAAAATTTATTTTTACGGGTATAGGATTCATAGTTTCTTGTAATTTTTACGGTGAAAATGACATATTTCATTTGCTTTAGTCTTACGGATACAATTATTCCGCGTCCTTCTCGTGATGTCATTGCTGATACGGTGATGAAATTTTGGTGCGTGACGGAGTTTTTGGGAAAATTTTCAGCTTTGAGTGAGAGAAAAGGTATTTTTCTGTGAAGTCATTGATCAATTGGCGCTGTAATAACCATGGCCCACAGTGATTCGCTGTATTTCATTCGCAACGAAATCGTTTGGCTTTCTTTCTCGAAGAAACCGCCAATTCTGATGGGAATGCTATGAATTCTTAACACTTTTTTTGGCTCGATTGCCCTTGAAAAGGTAAGAAGAGAGAATGTAAAACGAAGGCTTTTCTAATGATCTAGGCCAATTTTTAAATTTTTAAGGTTGAGAAAACAAACCATATCATCTAAATTGAATTTTGTAAATTATGTTGATACCTCTGGTAATTTTTTGTTATAATTACCTTATTTTATAATAACCATATTTATGGAAATGCAATGATGTTATTGACTGGATGACCCGTAAAAAAATATTGATTAAAAGCTGTTTTTTGAAGCGTTTTGCTAAGTCCAGTGGAAGAGTTATTTACTGAATTATCATATGGCCCAAAACTACTTTTTCTTCGGCAATGAAAGCTTTCTCAGCTTTTTCGGACAAAATGGAAATGTGTAGGGCGCGTGAATGTACACACATTCATTTTAGGAATCGGCGCGGTTTGGTTTGAAGGACGAAGCCCATATAAGTCCAATGGCTGTCTAGACCGCGGACTGCTCAAGGTTGGTGTTTGATGCCAAAGAACGGAGTCTATATGAGGGTATCTTTGGAGGCTGAAGTTTGGGAAGGAGCGTGGACTGACGTAGCAAGTTAGTCAGTAGGTATCTTAAAGTGAATCTCATAGTAGGATTAGAGGATATTGACCAGGTAGGCCGAATTACCCGTTTCCTGTTCTTCGAAACGTTAGTATGGTGACTTGGCCACCGGCCGAAGTAGTGATGGAAACATTGATTTCGCTAAAAATCGAAAATCTAGTTTTAATAGGAAAATATGGAGGAAATCAAGATCGAGCCATGATCTCCGAATTTCAATCCAAAATCGATTTTTCAACTTCGATCTTGATCATTTCGTTTGATCTCTGCAGCTTTAGTAACGGCCTATGATAGCGTAATCCGTTCCATGCGAAAGAATTTTCTGTAATGCCGGTAAAATTGGACAGGTACGCCCTCGGCCACCAAGAGAGCGTATTAATCAGTTAGTCTTTCTCAAAAATCTTAGGGAAGTTGAATGGTTCCGAGCGGTGATCCCAAAACTTAAATGTGCGTGCATTTGTAAACTTTTTCTACAAACAATTCAAGCATGTATTCTAATTAGATTTTTTCATTGTACTCAAATGCTTATTTTGAGCGTTTTGGAATAAATTATGCTCATGTATTTTTAGAAACTGTTCTTTTAAAAGAACCGTTGATTTTTTTCGATCGATCTTTTGGTTCATATTTTGATTATTGATGAAAATTCGATCTTTGCATTTCGATTTCAACCGGAATTTTTCCATCACAAGACCAAAGGATCTCTGGTATTAATTCCGGGTGAATTGTCTAGATACTCTCAGATATAATCCTCTTGAGAGAATAGAATAATTCTCTACTTTGGACATGTGAAATTTATACACCTGTGGTGTAGTCCGGGGTGAGCTTGATAACCAATCTTCGGGTTGAAGCAGTGGATGAATGAGTGATGCTTAAAATGTACCAGAACTCAAGGAATTTATGATATTCTATGTTTTTGACAGAAATCCTCGCCCTAGAACAGAAAATACCTCCTTATCCTGCAAAATGCATTGAGGCATCAAATGAACGCATAAAAAACTTAAAAATAAAGTACGTAATTATGTTCATATTGCGTGATTGTGGGTCATAATAACTCTTTATTTATACTAAGGATCGTGATACTTCCAAGTTCCCAAATATATTTTATATTGAAAATTTTCTTCTCGTTTGAACCAGATTTCATTCCACAATCTCAATCCAATAGGCTGTTATTTATCACCTCACGCCGCGCATTATTCTGCTCTTTAAATTCAATTCGCTTTACTTCGTAAATAATTATCATTAATTATGTTCAATATCTCAGTCTAAAAATACTTGAGTCTCTGTCGAGTTTAATAACTTTAGCATCTGTGGAGATGCTCCAATTTGTGTGAAGAGATTTTTAATGTTTAAAGCACCGTCCGACTTTTAATGGATCATCTGTGGAGATGCACTCCTTTAAAATTTTTATAAACCAAGGCAACATATCTGACCAGGAAGTGGACTACTCGTATGGATATATTTTTACATACCCTTTATTGAATAACTATCAGAGAAACAAAATTGTGTTCTTTAGATCTTTCCCATATGTGCTTTTTAGCTCTTTGATTTTCATTTAAATTGAACTTTTTTCGGGTATACATTTGGTATCCGCAACAAAACCCTGAACGACCACTTGGCTTCTTTGGGTTTCTGTTCTTTTCTCTGTGGGGCAGGAAAGGCGCAGTCAACGAAACTGGTCGTGAATTAATGGTATAACTTGTGGTCGGTAGAAAGTGAATTTTATGTACAGTTGAACTGCAGAGGGTGTATAAAAGCAAATGAATGCCGTTTTTGAGATGTTATTCTGAGACGTTTATTTATTGCGCAAGTTTTAATGGTGGTTAAGTAAAGTGGTTCCGCATGGTAATCTTAACGAAGTGCCGATGACTCCATCAGCAAGTTACTGGTATTGTGTGATCCCAATTGATCTTAACCAAATGAAATGCAATAGTGAAAAGAATGGCTACACTTCGTTATTTCATTTTATACTTTTTTTAAACCTCAACCTGATTCCTAATGTTGCATGCTGTAACTTCGTCCTTTGATAGCATTTTATAGTAAGAATAAGCAATTATGGCCCTCCTTTCGTAGGTTATAATTGGCAAATCTATATTTTTGTACGTGTTTTATAATAACTCTCTAATTAAATATTTTACTTTGCAGGTATGCATCTTCTTGGGTTGTACTGGGTTGGAGCTATGAAAAATGTAAGCCAAACAATCCTTTGATTCTTGGAATAGATTTCATTACAATTAAATAGTGGTAAATGTAAAGCAGAAGTGTATTCACTTTTGCGTGGTAAATATATATGCCCGAAAATATATTTTTATCATGTCGCAGAGATAGCAATGCATTTTTAATTATACTCGAGAAAGTGTCTATTTTATGGTGTTTCTCTTGACATTATTTTATTGCATAGATAGTTTCTTTCCACTGTATTATCGACTGTGCTTCACCGTGAATTTTATTGTTTTAACAAAATAAATTGTTAACGCCAATGAATCATTTTTTCAAATTGGAGAATGGTTTAAAAGAAAGTGTAGAAGCATGCTAAGTAAGCTTGACTAATCCCACTAAAAGCTACAATATTAAAAATGCCTCGATAAACAGCGAAGGAATGGTGGTGAAGTGGTATATGGTTCAAATATCAACCACGATGAAGATTTCGACTGATTGTTCTTCGATTCATCAGAATTAGTTTCGCTTTCACTCCAGGAGAGTAAAATTGTTATCGTTTTGCAGTTAAAATACTTTTTTAATTATTCTAAAATTTTAGCATAGCATTTTAAATTTTTATCTTCTGAACGTCGCAGCGACCCGCCTACTTCCAGGTTCATATTTAAACTGCCAAGAATCCCCGTAAATCAGTCTTCCTTCATCCTTGGGCTCCTATCTCAGCTTATCCCTAATATCCGTAAAGGGACGTGACCGCATCTCAAAGACGAAATGCGAATAAGCTCTCGTACTCCCATTGGCCGTCTCGCTTTGGCCATGCCTCCCAGCAACTCGATTTCTTTGATTCAATTAGTTTGGACCTCACGACGCAGACGCGGCGAGAAAAGTAACGTGTTATTAAAGATAAGTTTCACTTACTTTATATGGATAGTATTTAAGAATTTGAGATTTCATCCGGGTTATTACCCTCGCAGCTTTTAATGGAGAATTATTAAACTCGCCGAACGTGCTCTACTTTAGCGTTGAGCGTGACTAATTGGCTTGGATAGATTTACAAGTTATATCCGGAAACGCTATGTTTGGATATTATGATGAGCGGTCTGACTCCAATATGCCTCCATTGATCTAAATTTATTGGCATAGCTAAATTGTACTGCTTTCGATTCAGTATTATAATCTTTAATTTTTTTATTAGTCTTTAATGCCACGAAAAAAGCGCATTTACAGCGGAGGAATCCGATAGACTACAACGTAGGACGTTCAGAATCACACTTGAGCTGGATAGGAGCAACCTACCATGGGCTCGAATCCGCGACCTTCGACTTGGTAGCAAGAGGTCGCCGCCACCGAGGCCGGCAATTTTTTTTGCTATATGATTTGAACTTGGGATTTAATGTTTAAGAAACTTTATATAGCCCACGCTGTGACTTCACATCGTGTCCCAAAACCTAGAATAGCTCTCTCATTACCGCCATGTTACTTCATGTAAAAGATTTGCACAATTTATTTGCTAAAATATTAAGGAAGCAGTCAGTATTGGGTATGCATGGAACTTTTTCAGTGACTTGATACTGGAGCTAAGAGTTTTACTTGAGCAGTAGAATTCTGAGTTTTGAAACATGTCGATTTCTATTAATGGTCACATTGGACTGACCATGACAGGAACGAATTTGGGCATACCATTGGATGTTTTCGCTTCATTTTTTCTTTCTTGCTTTTTTGTAAATTTGATACATTAATTATCTTCTTTACATTCATAAAAAAATGTATAGATTGAAAACCACGAGTGCATGACGTACAATCATTAAATTTTGCTTACAATTCATTATTGTATTAGGGGATAATCACCTCTTCAGCTTCTCTGTTTAATTAAAAAGAAATATAAAGTAAAACAAGCACTTTTACAGCTACAACTTTTTTCTTTGACATACCTATTGTATTTGATTATGTGAAAAATTAAATTTTATCACGTTGTTAAGCTATTAGCATGAAAATTATTTGTAAAGCCAGTGGCGAGCATTTGCTCACTTACTGAGATTGCTTTCTCCATTATTGATATCGTGAAATCGTTGTAGTCAAGAAATTCACTCGGGTAACATATCATTAAACAGGACCTGTTTATTGGAATAAATTATATTTTAACTAAAAGGAGGATTTTACCTCACTTATTTCCTATGAATATCACGTTAAGTTCGCTTTCCGCATTCGAAACACGCGTGGGACGCAGGTAACGTAGAATGACAAACACAATAGCTCCACCCTTGGGGCTGGGCCATTAGTGAAGTGAAAGTTCTGCCGTTTCTGCTCATAATCAATTCACTGAGCTCGGAGAATAATACGAAAACGCTATAGTGATCTTCGACTCCTGACTTTGACCTTTCCAAGACACCCATGAACTTGTCGCGCAACCCTATCGGGAGGATATCCGCTTATCTGACTCTCTGATCTCTCTCGCGATGGGATATGGAGTGGGACCTTTACCACTCTCTTCTCGTACGGTAACCTTTGCTCCAAAGCCCTCGAATTCTTCGATCATCCACTCAAAGACTTCCACACGCCCAATTGTCGTGTTCTCTCTGTTCCTTAAATCGACTATTTTATGTAAAATAATGCCCAGTCCTCCATATAAGCATACGGGCAATGCCCGCGGAGCATTCTAATACGCCTACAGAGCCATCCAAACAATTTTTTTCACATTTTAAACCTCTATTTTTACGTGACTTGAAAATATCTCTTATGATATAGCTTAGAGATAAATAAAGGGATAGAAGATTGATAATAAAATAAAGGATTAGGAAGACACGGAAGAGATTATAGCTATAATAAATTAAAAAACGTACCGCATCGCAGATTGAGACATTTTAATCTACCCAAATGAAATTTGTGGCTCGCGGTGAACATTTTTGTTTTCAAATAAACCTTGAAAAATGAATGTGTGTAATCAATAAGCAAATTCATTATTTCTGAACAATACCTTTGCTTATTTGTGAAATTTGATATGACCGTAATGGCCTGTCAGTGTAGCCAAATGAGTTACAGTAAAGATTTAAAAAATAATATGCTATTTTTGATGAATTGAAATCTTAGCTCATACTTAATATTAAGTTTCTCTATTTCCTATCCTCATTAAATCTTGAATTGAAATTTTTTATCATTATAAATTTACACTTAAAATATCAGATTTCTATCGATGAATCCGCACACTTAAGATGGGTGATTTTAGCATGAACGTGAAAAGCTGACAACAGCATTTTTAACTCTGCGTCTTTTAGGTACCCATTTGGATTCCTCTTATTTTGCCATCATTTTTCCCTAGCTTGCACTTGGGTACATGTTTCATAGTTTTTGTTTCTGGTACCAGCGTTACTGAGATCAGCTCTCACCGGGCCAGGCATAATTTTGGAACTTCGGGGATTGCATGCGTTTCTTCACTGTGAACGGCAAAATTTCCTGACGATCATTTGGGAGTTCTATGAAGTATATTTATAGAGATTAGACGGTGTTTAGGATAAGACGGTTTCAAATCATAGTAATATAAACTTTCGGTGTTTCAAAAAATATTTTTTAATACGGAAAAATACAGGTGTATCGTTGAGCCCGTTTCAGATAATATTGATAAACAAAGTCAAGTGACGGGAGAATGAGTATTATTCTGACTACTTCTTCAAATGAATGACGTTCAACAATTCGCGCTCTTTTTCTGGCGACGTTCTTTCCTGAGCGTCATCTCTAAAATTGCATGCTGGATCGGTGGAACCCGCCTTCTCTTGATGTTTTTGAGAGGTAATCTCAGAGTCACGATTCGGTCATTTAAGCACTTGTTCTGCGGTTAAAGTTTAGCGGAGAATGAAAGAAATAATGATGTTACCTTGAGTTGAAAAGCCAACTCCTTTTGAGATTCCCGGAACGAGGAAATATTTAAAAAACCTACCGCCACGCAGATTGGGACATTTCTCTTATTTTATATAATACTATCTACCTAAATGCAGCTGCTAGCTCGCAATGGCTAGTTTTGTTTTCAAGTAAACCATAGAAAATAAACCACATTATATGAAGGCATAATTGTGGTTTCGATATTACTTGCAGCGAGAATTTGATTTGTCTAAAGTTTGATGCTAATTCATGTTTCGAGGAAAATATTAAGGTTTTTCTCCTCGAAGCTAATATTTCAGATATATTTCAGCCCGAAATTTACGGTCGGTCATCGGATATTTGAGTGAATTAGTTTATTTTTGCTTAAAATTATCGCCAGGTTTATACCCTGGTATTTATAATCTCCGCTTATATCTGGATTTTCTTAGATTTGAACATTAAGGGTTTGTTGGTGCCGATATTTTGAGGGGGGAAGGCGATTGCTATGGCAGTGCTTGGGCGGGGATTCTGTGGGGCGATGAGGGAGTGGATTGGTTTCATGAATCCGTGTATATATCTCTGGGGTACAACAAAAAAGGCGGATCGGAGCGAGCGGAGGACCCCGCGTATTAAATAAGCGAGGGCAGAGGTTGGGCGGAGTGCGAGAAGGATGTATCGGGTTAGAAGGCGGGCAAGGCAAAGCCGGATAAGAAGATAGGATGGGAAGAAGAGAGAGGGAGAGGAGAGGATGGGTAATTACGATGAGATGGTTATTGCATCGGTAGGTGGATAGGGTCATGTTTGTGGGCGCGCAGTTTGGTTAAATTTTTAAGTAAAGCGGGAGCAAGCGGGAGAGGGTGGTGGTTACCTCAGTCTCTCTCTCATTGAGGGAGGAAAATAATAGCGTTTTTGCCGCTGATTGGCCGCTTTTTTTCTCTCATTGTGCGAGCGAGCGTATCCGGGATCAAGTACGTAGGAGGGATGGAGTGGAGGAAGGAAAGGGAACGCCTAAAGAAGATGTTTCCTCAATTACATCCTCTGAGATACGAAAAAAATATCTGCTGCCACTCTCCTTCCTGAAATTTGATGCCTCAAATCGTAATCTATCGCTTCCTAGATTGCTACCGACGTGAGCATTCATGAGTAGGATAATTCGACTTCTTTAGAAATGGAATGGATGTCTAGGAACATGCGATTGGTATGAGGCTAATGAGGAAGGTTGGATTCTAAGAATGCGTCCTGAGAAATTTGCTCTTTCCTGATGGTAGTATACGTATTGATTGGTGGTGTAGACAGGGAGGAGATCCGGGTGGTCCAAACCCTCCCCGAGATATAAGAACATAATTAATTTGCTTCAGAAAATGTAACAAAATATTGAAAAATAATGGAATTTAAAAAGGTATTTATTTGGAAAATGAAGTTAAAACTCCCCCCCCCTGGTTTTGGACCCCCCCGGAACGAAATTCCTGGCTAGGCCACTGGTATTGATGGTGTTAATATAATTTATTCGGGTTTCCTAATGCGTGGGAAAATTTTCCATATTTATTTGCCTTTTCTTAATTCCGTTGTTATTTACTCGTTTGAAAATTACTGATAAATTCTTAAAATGGAGTCTAAGAGTGGTTCTACTACTGTATTAAGGTCCCGAACAATGCCCTGAGTGCAAAATTTTGCCAATGTGCGGTTTGGGGTTTCAGTATTTTGAGGAAATGGCTCTTTCAAGCTTGATACTGATTCATGTTTCGCGAAAAATATTAAGTTTTTGCTCTGCAAATTTTATATTTCAGGAGTATTTCAGCTTGAAATTTATTTTCGGCGGTCGGGTATTTAAGTGGATAAGTTTATTTTCGCTTTAATGTATCGCCGGGTATATGGGAATGGCATTATTATATCTCAACCAGAGAACCGGACTCCTACGTGCCGATGGTGTTGATCCTTAACTTAAAAACTATGCTATTCTTTTAATAGAAAATTATCTTGCCTTTCATCAGTTTGCAGAGTATCAGGTTTATTATGGTAGGAACTAATTAATGAATTAGCTCTTTTGATATTGGGGTAAACTTATGTAGCATCACTTAATAGATAGAAGTATTGTTGAGAACTAATTCAAAGTGTAATTTGGTAATTGCCTAATGTAATAGTACATTCTACTCTGAATATAAAGTATCAAATATTGTACAATCGACGCCTTTCGCTCTATTTAAAATGATCATGAGATTTTAAAAATCGAAAATAGAAAATTTGTGATAAAGTGTGGAGATTACCTTCAATTAACTGTTCACTTCCTCTTGGCTCTAATTAGTTACCTGAGCTAACGCATAATTTGTCGGGATCAATTTTCATCATTCTCCGAAATCCATTTTATTTTTATAATCATCACCGTTTCTCTTCGAGATATAAATTATAACTCAAGCCTAACAAGAGTCGTAAACGTTTTTTCAGTGAGCTATATACGGAAAATAATTGAATTTGTATTTAAGTGCGCTCCGTTTCGCACTTCAATTTCTATCGCTATCGTTCACTGATGTGTTGGAGAAGTCCGTCAGAGCGCCTCCAAAAATGGAAGCGAGACCTCCCAAAAAAAAAAAAAAATAATCTCGAATCTGGCTCGATTAGGTTGACGAAAATGAGCTATCATGTGTCGGAAAAAA
Organism: Ischnura elegans; assembly: GCF_921293095.1. Classification (NCBI taxonomy): domain Eukaryota; kingdom Metazoa; phylum Arthropoda; class Insecta; order Odonata; family Coenagrionidae; genus Ischnura; species Ischnura elegans. The sequence goes on along the minus strand of NC_060254.1, from coordinate 31,997,752 downwards.
TTGTCATGTTCCTCACTTTAAGTGGTGCTATATCCCCTGTACTCTTTTCTCGAAGATCAAGACTCGTGTTTTATTGAGCATTTACATTAGCACTTAGTTAAGCAAGCGCACAAAAAAGACACCCGACGAGGAAAAAGACTCGAAGCTCATTTTCATCATTAAGGATAAAATTTCCAGTTTCTCCGACAAGGTTGTTGTTATGGACAAGTTTTGACGTGGTGGAGAGCGATCGATTTTGATGCTGGGCAAGGTTTTTATGCCCAATTTGCGGTGGTCCGTGCCGCCAATTAAGGTCGCCAACGAGAGAACACCGTAGCTTAAGGGATGTGGGGAGGGAAGTGAAAGATGATCGGGTTTTGAAGCGGCTCCGAATATTCCATCCACAGTGATACTGTGTTCTATCTGAGGTGTACAGCGAGAGGTTTTTCGTGGTTTCTGCGGTCCCAGTTTTCGTGGCCAAAAGGACCATTAAGTCAATGATTCGGTACTACATGGTGGTGAATCTCGTCTGCCGAACTGAAGGTATTATGCTCGAGAAACACTGGAAATCCTCCCAATTTATTTTGTTTGTGATTTAAGTTTTCTTTACCACTAATACGCTGGGGAAGTTAAAAATAGGTGAAAAATTTAAACCTTTATTTGACAGGGTTCTTCAGGATCAATCTGCAATACTTCAGGAGGTAGTAAGGAAGACAATTTAAAGTATTTTTATCCATCAATATTGGTTCGCAACTCCTTATTTACTGAGCTATGGTAGCGCAAACATTTTTTTGGATGTACTTTGCAGTTAATGAGGAAACGGTTTTCTTTCGGTACCCAGCATTTTCGACATTTATTGAGCACTAAGGAATTTTAAGGACATTAAATAGTTAAGATTGGACGAAAGTGTGCGTTTATAATTGTCTGAAACAATCTCAAAATGGGTGAGATTGCGTATTCTTATTTTTGATACTCGCTCGAAGGTTTGGCTTAATTAAGCTCAAAGATTGAAGTATCATCGCTCGGTGTATTGGAGTTTCCTAGAGAAAAACCCTGTATTTCATTCGATGTCCATTTTAAGTTATCATTTCTGAAGAAATTAAAAGCTTTATTTAAAGATCAAATCGTGAAATTTATGATTTTTAGGCTAAAAAATCGATAATAGGCTTGTAATTCTACTTTTATAAATTTTTAATTTTACTTACACATTAGTACCTTTGTTTTTTTGTGATCCCTCGATGTAATCCTATTCTGTCTGTCATCGTTGAGACAATTTACACTGGACCTCGCTGCTGCGCTAGTTAAAATGTTCAGTTCTTTTAACCAGGATTAAATAAAAAACTATATTGCGTCTGTCTACCTTGGAAAGTCCTGTGATTGAATGAAAGTGTGATGCTTTTGTAGTCAATGCAAGTGATGTCATATTATCCTCCTCATTCTACATTTCCTAAAATTGGCATGCGCCCGTTTTCACGCATTCCTGTTTAAAAAGAAAACTGGGTAGGTACCTCTCAAATGCGGCTAAGAACTTCATACTCACTAATGTTTGGGACTACCTTTTTCCTTATCATTTTCTCAGCACTGTGCGTGAGTCAAATCAATCAACGTCTTCCTCAATTTCTGTGTCCCGAAAACATTACTCACTCCATTGCACAGCGTTCCAACTCATTTCCCCCACTGCCGCTCCGTTGTCCTTTCTGTCAGCCCTCTTTCAACCATCTCATTTTCGCTCCTCTCTCTCGCCAGCCAGATCTTTTATGATTTCCTCGTCGTCTTCCGTGGAAAGAGAACAGTCTCCGAAACTGAGGTCTATCATGGCAGTGCCGCGCCCACCGTGCCGGAAATACTCATGCGATAATAAATCACCCACTAATATCTCGAAAAGTTTGAACTGAGTTTTACCTGTCGTCGCGTTCTGTGATCCTTTCTTTCTTCGACATTCGTGAGCGGAAAGAGATCGGACGTCGTGGATATCATTAGTTTCAATTTAGCCATGCAATATATTTCCTTTGTGGTGTTGGTGTGTCATATTTTTCTGAATCATGAATGAATGGTATTATTTATGCATTTGTCTGTATAAATATGATTTTTAAAATATGCTATTGGTGGGGTATGAGCTCATCTTCACTTCCAAATTAGGTAGTTTTAAAGTTCATGCTTCTGTTTAAAATTAAAAGTATATGAACCTTTCCAGAAATAATTTATGGTGTAAGGTTGGCCAACTTCAACAGGCTAAAGATGCCTCCTGGTACATTGCTCTTCCAGGCATTTAAAATTGGGGTTCAACATAAAACAATCATATTTTATGTTAAGGGCGATTTCTAGTAAATTAATAATGAAATGAGCACTTATGTGACCCAACATATGTGGTTCATCGAGAAATTTTATGGAAAACTCTGCTCCCTTAAGAAATAAATTCAGTTCCAATTTTTATATTTTTCCTTTCCGAATACACCGTAAACCGCGATTTATTGGGTAGTTTTGGATTTATATTGTAAAATAATGGCTGGAATAATTTGAAGAATTTTAATAACCACCAATTGTCTAAAATGAAACGTAGAAGAAATATTTTTTAATAAGCAGCTAACCCTTCATAATTCATAACCTGTTGATTTTTAATTTTTGACATGATATGACGTTGTATTAAAAAATATACTCGGAGAAAAAAACTGGCCCATTGGCCTCGTTCGGAGAACTTGTGTGTTTCAGTCCGACATAATGATGCATGAGTAATGTATGGTAATACAAGTACGTGCGTTCATAGGCCACTTGTTAATTATGACGGATTGATGGTAATCATCTCACGAGAGAATACAGGCACCGTTATCGCTCCCCTAATTGCTCAACTTGTTTTTTTTATCCTCTTTTCATCCAGCCCCACTGCGTATGGGGTAATGGCGATTCAACATGTAACCCATAAATGTCCGAGTGTATTAGCGTGCGGCGAATGCAAAGGGCCTCTTTGCTCCTCGTGATAAGTCGAAGACGCACACACTCACGCATGCACACTCATCGCGTCGCGGAACCCTCATTTTCATATCATACCTTTAAATAGGTCTTTTCTTCGCCATTCATTACGCCTCTCCCCCTCCCAAAAAAGGACACCGCCCATTCGCCTTTATAATGGCCAAACCTCCTCTCCTTTACGATCATCATCATCTCGAGAGGGAGAGAGGAGGAGGTCACATCTTTTTCTCTCTTGCGCGGCTCTCGTTTCATTTATTTTTTTATCACTTCAAATTCAAACTGACCGTCGGCTCATTTCACCTCCAAACTGTCCCCTCTCTCCTTCGCTCTCTCAAAGAGCGTTATCAGTATCTGCGTTTATGGCGTGTCCCCTTGACTATCTCAATCTTTTGTTTGCGTTCCGGTCGCATTAACCACCGCGGCCAGCCCTTAATCCTCCTTTCGCTCGTTCACCCTCCAAAGTCGCCGCTCTCGTCCACTGCATCGCTAATGGGTCAGTTTGAGGGCGTTTTTGTAGTTTTTTAATATTTATTTTTACCCCGCGCAACTACCCCCTTTGCGGAAGAGCCACTCTAAGGGTAAGGAGGGGGAGAGATAAGGGTTGAAGTGGTGGGGAAGGGTGGGTTGCTGATTGTGGGAGAGGTCACTCGAGGTGGACGGGACAGTTTGAAGTGGGAGCAGGTGGGAGGGTGTGTTTTGAGGGTTTCTTAGGGTGGGAGGGCTTGTGACGGACCCTGGAGAGGTTATATCTGATCTGCTTTCTTTTTTCTCTCGATTTTTTTATCGTGCGCTTCGGGGCTCCATCCCGGCTGCCAGCACTTTGAAGTTACAGGTCGTTCAACAGGGTCGCTCATTATGTTCCTCCAGCGCTTATCTTCTAGTTTCCTCCTTTATTTCTTGCATGTATTTTTTTAAATGTGTCTTGTAGTCGTGTGTCTTTCATGGACGATTATCCTAAACGTATTTCGAATGATTATTGTTCCTTGAGTATTGCGTCGGCGCTTGATTTCTGGTGCCCAACTTGTTCGTTTTCTGTTTGATATAAAATGCAGAGGCTCATAGTTAATAATTATGATTATTGAAGTCTTGCACCGATTAAAGTAGCATGGTGTGTTACAAGGGGTTTTAGAAGTATTCTAGCAGTCTCCAATCCCTTCATCGACTTCCCTCTTCAATTCATAATTAGGTCTACTCTATTTCGTTCTATCTAAAAATCCGACTCACTTCCTTCCTCTCCCTCGTTTACCCAACATTCTTACCTCTAAAATTGTTTTCAACATCTACTCTCCGCTAATTAGTCGCTCCGTCCATACATCCTGTCTCCTCCGTATCTCATCTAGAAGCTGCCTATCTTCACCCACCATGTCCAGCACTTTGTCGTTCTTCCTCCTTTCCTTCCACTTTACTTTCTCCATTCTCCTCCACACCCACATCTTGAACGCAGCCAGTCTTTTCTCGTCCTTCACAGTTAATAGAAAATTTACTTTAAACATGGCTTGTAGTTGCATTATAACGTAGATGTCGAGAAGCTGGCATATTCTCTCCTGTAGTTTTTGAAAATTTTCATGTGCTCACCTGAAAAATTTATCATTCAAATTATAAAATTGCTATTTTTATACCGAAGTTTTAATAATATTTCGTGGATTGCACGAATTGACCCTTGGTGGTTTTAATTATAATGATCTTTCTGAATCCACTATGGAGATAACAGTACTTATGATAAATATTATGTTACAGATAAATATTATGTTTTGTTTGAGGTAACACTGGAGTAGAAACGGTCATCCCCTTATTTGTTTAGCGAGGCTTTTTTCCGACGCGAGAATAAAGTTTAACCAACTCCATTGAGGGTAGGTGGCTGTCTGTTCTCTGTGGCACCTATTCTCTCTCCGCTTTTCCATCTCTCACCCATAATCCGCTGGTTTTTAGCGTCTCTCGCTACATTTACCAAAGGATCTTGTGGGTGTTGCGGGGAGGTGGGAAGACAGAAAGGAAGGAACCCGGGCTGCAGGAGAGAAAGAGATAGGGAGAGAAAGGTGCAGCAATTCCGAAACTTTTGGGGAGGAATAAAAGGCGTGCGTGTGGGTGTATAGGGCAGACTCGTGATGTTAGAATTGGGAAAGCTGGGAGAATGACTAGAAGTAGAGAGGCCTGGGCGACGGAAATTAAGCCCTTATCGCACCGTTCTAATTCTTCCTCGTCCACATTTTTCCTTGCAAGTCCTTTGCGTGAGAGAGTTTGAATGTTTTTGCTAACCCTCTTGTAACTTTACGGAGGAAAATGTTCGGAGATGTTCTTACTTGGCATTACTGATATGCCTAGTACGTTGGAGGAATAAAGGGTGAATGCTCTTTTTTGAACATTGATGTTACATGGGAGTACATGCTTCGCTGGAGATGATTGGACGATTTCAGCGAGAAATTGAAGTGTAATGAGAGAAATATAACGTGCACTATCGTTAGCGTGACAATGAAGTCGGCAGTGCAACTGCGCTAGTGAATAATTATGTGGATTTTTCTGTAGATTTTTTTTTGAAAGTATTATATCGTTTGCCGGCCTCGGTGGCGGCGGGGTAACGTTCTCGCCTGCTAAACAAGAGGTCGCGGGTTCGAGTCCCGCCTGGGTAGGTTTTCCCCGGTCCAGGGCATGGTTGATTGTGTACGTTTACTTGTTACATTTCTTGAACACCCCGGTGTAAAATAGCCAATAAGAGCTGTATCCGGTGGTTTGAAAATAAAATAAAAATATGCTTTATAGTTTTACATGCTTTTTTTGGTATTGTTTAAAATTTAGAGGTGAAACGTTCTCAAAATTTACTTAGTGGTTTTCAGCACTTTCAAAATGTTAGGTCTTTTCTGTATTCTATATTCGTCTTAGTTCTTTAAATTGTTGCGAATAATTAACTATCCTATATATAATAATATTTGTACTCTTGCTCTTGGATTATAGGTGTCCATTATTCATTACTTAAAACTAAATGTGAGGCCTAGAGATATTATTTATTTAAATTTGTTATAATGTAATAAATGAAAATTTATGTTTTACCATCTTACTTGGTAGCCACAAACAACACTTTGCATATAAGGTGTAAGTCAATATCCGTGTCAAGTTGCTTTCTGCTCACTGACTAGTAGATTGATTAAAAAAATTGTTAATGCACTTTAAATAATTGTGAGACGTAATTATAACCTTGTGCATTGTTTATAATGTCAAGTTTTATCACATTTAATTTCAAGCCTTCAAAATGGAAAAATGAATTTCCGAACCGCTGGCCATACTTGTAGTTTTCAGTAATAAAAATGGAGAGCTATACTCTTCATGTATTACAGTAATTTAGAAGAAAATTCAATCTCTGATCATGTGTCCACTGAAAATGTTAGCAATAGACAGTGCAGTGGTAGCCCAGCATTTATTGTCAAAACGGCTTCTGAATCTTCATAAAATGAGTGTAGCTTATTTAATGATGCTCGATTCTGTTCCGTAACGTATATTGACTGATCTGAATAGCCAACGAAATATGGTAAAGCAGTTACTGCGCCTGGGATTATGACCAAAAGGAAGAGTAATGATTCACCATAATGGAGTTTGATTGCGGCATTGTGCTTTTTGGTTCGGAATCAATTTCTTTTATTGAAATATTCCTAACTCTAATACTTTGGAATGGGTAAAGATAGTCCATACAATCAATCACACGCTTCATATGCGCCGGCCTAATCACTTCCCTTCACGAGTCACCACGAATGGACTAACCGATGAGTGAGATCAGGAAATCCCTCCACTATCGAATCAACAAGCTCTTAATCGCATTCCATCGAATCAACGTTTAAACAGTCCTTTGATTCGGTGAATGATTAAACTATTCCGCATAATCCGCAATTCTCCGACAGCTGTTGTTGTCTCGGTCAACACGTTTCTGTATCTGCGTTTTCCATTGGTGTTACAATCAAGATTGACTGCGCTTTCAAACGATTCATGCATTTCACACGGCAGCTTCTATGCCTGAATACGTGATCCACACGATTTTTCTTTGCATTTCGGCTCGGACTGTAACAATAATCCTATTGAATGATGACTTGGTCATATGAGCAGTTCCGTAACCAGGGAGATGGGATTCGATGGTTAAAATAATACGTTTAATACGCAATAATACGTTTTCGTTGGAGAAATTATTTCGATATGTGAGGGTAGAGCTAATCCCTTTCGAATCTATGGGCCCTTGACTTTTACACACTCAGGGTAGGGCGTTCCAGTTCCTTTCTCTGAGCTAAACTGTGCATAGAGGATTTTATATGGGGATGTCCCAACTTGGAGCCATTCGATCAATATTTTTGCTGAGTGCTCTATTCACTAGGTCACCGCAGTCTTCCTCATTGCTACTAATTTCATGGACCAATCAAGCACTGAAAATAATATAGAAGCGTGTAAGTAATACACGATATTTGTCCTTCTCAGGCCATATTTTTTTATTATTTTCTTGAAGTAAGAGTTTAAAAAAATATTTTGGCGTGACAATCTAAATGCTCTTCTGACATACACGTTGCTATTAGAACATTTTCTTAAGATACTGTCAAAACACTGCTTATTAAATGCTTTTTGAAACTTACTCCTCAAGTTTTCATCAGGCCCTTTATCATCAGGCAAGAGTTTTCCTTTTAGTATTCTATTGGTTCATTGGTTAAATGCTTTTTTGGTCTAAGAAATGGCAGCTGAAATATTTATCTGTTTCAGTTATTTTTATTTTTTTAGCTTCACCGAGATTCTTTAGACGTACTTCTTCGCTTCACAATGCGAAAGGGTTGCCGGAGTAAGGAGGAGACTCCTTTAAAAGACGGGAGACACGTGTCACCGGGTCATTTATCCACGTTTCTTTCTGCACTGGGGGAGAGAGAGGCATGGCAGTTTATCCGCGTGTGTCACCAGGGAGAGAAGGACGTCCTTTAGCAAAAAGCAGCATCCATTCGGAGAGAGAGAGAATGAGTGGGGAAGTACCATTGCGGGAGAAGCGAGGAAGGCCGCCTCCTCCACTTTCAGTCCTTTCCCTTTTCTTTCCTCCACCTGCTTCACTTTTCGTGGACCAGTGGGAAAGGGGGAAAAAGTTTTTCCCTCTTTAGGCCGCGCAGGGAAGTCCAATCAAAAGGTCGTGTCGGAATCGTTTCCTCAGAAAAAAAATGTATAAAATAAACAAGTTTAGTTTCGGAAACTCTTCCCCCGCATCTGGGACCGAGGAAGGAGGGAAAGAAAAGAAAGGCCCAGGAAGGAAATCGTCAAATGGGTCAGAGGAGGAAAGGATACGGGAAGAGAGGGAAAGTTGGGAAACGAAGAGATGACGAAAGTGGATGGATAGCGGGCGTTTTTTTATATTTGGAATCGCCCGTGCATGGAAAGTACTTGTTTGTTATCGCGAAATTCATTCGAAAAGGTTGATTAAATTAATAACGTTACTACGGGACTACGGCATGGATGAAATCACAAATATTACAAAAGAGGATTCTCATATCGGCCTCTAAATGTGTTGTCAACCACCGCGCATTGGAATGGGTTTACAGTTATCACCACTCGCGTTGCTGACAGACAAATCGATCCGAGATTCACAGGAAAATAGCTATAATTAGGGTTTCAACCGAAATATGTGTATTCATGATATTGTGATCTATAAAATTCATGATTTTTCGATGCCCTTCCTGGCAACTACTATAATTATACTGCAAAAATTGTAAAAAGTGGATAGCTTTGCACTCATCACCGCGCTGCCGACATTTTTGAAAGCTGATTGAAAGGCGACCGAAGTGGCAACAAAAACCAACCTTCTATGGGATGGAATTGGGCCTCCTCTATGCGGTCCCCTTGAAGAAACGGTCACTCCGCTGATTCGAATGTGCTTTGATTTTACGATTACGTGGCGCGAAAATTCAAATTATTGTTGGAAGCACGGTCATATATAAATTTGTGGTTTGAAGTAGTACTGGAATAGAAATAGATTTTTCGCATTGGTAAATACTCATTTTCGATTCCGAATCCTGGCATAGAATCTAGGAATCGAAGAAGCGGGGAATCGAATCGACCCATCATAGTTAATTACGCGTCAAATCATGGCTGCTAAATGTCCTCTCTTAGGTACTCACGGCATCTTTCCATATCGGTAGCGGAGGGGTAAAGTCCTTGCATGCCGCATTAGAGGTCGCGGGTTCGAGTCTCGCCTGGGTAGTTTGTCTCTATCCAGGGCATGGATGTTCGTGTGCGTTTGATTGTTAAGTTAAAAAGCCCCGATGTGAAAGGCCTATGGAGCTGTTTTGGGTGGTACAGGAATAAATAAATATGTTTATTTGATTCTTTGCAAAGGTAAGGTAAATTTTCCTGATTGAATATTCACAAAACTGCTCTTACAGTGGTAATATCAAGCTACCTCTCCGTCGAGCTCTAAGTCGAAAATAGTGAGACGGCAGTGTAAAATGTATTGCGTTCTCATAGCTGAGTAATTAGAGCAAGCATGTCTGTTAACGGGACGGAAGGCAATCAAAGTATCGAAGAGATTATGTAAAAGAAAAACTTCAATGACACTTGACACAATTTATATTTCTTTATCCCTTACATATCAAAATAGCTTCTTTTACCACGATTTCTTGTTTTTTATATCTGTAACCAAGGCGCCAACGCAACACAAAGCACTAAAAAATAAAAAAAACAAATACAGGAAACAAAAAATGATCTTCAGAAAATGAAACGCCTGTTAACATCGAATTAAAAAAGAATGAAAACGTATATAAAGCATAAATATAGTGATGTCGATCTTTCAAAATACAAACATCATCATAAAATACATGTTTTTTTAATGGGAAGAATGTTTCCTAATATAATATAAAGTCATGTGTGACTCATACAGAGTACTTAGTGTCGTAGTATATCCTATAGTTGGGACGTTAATTTGTCTAAGTCTGTTATCTCCTCCATTTTCCAGGCAATATCATGTGCATTACCAACACGCCCACTTATTCGTGGTGGCACGGATGACCTCAGCTTTGGGTCACCTCTCCAAATAGCCAAAACCAGCTAAGGGCATAAATATGTGGCTAGGAATTGCTCTGGGCGTGGGAGTTATACCAAGGCAACCGGGAAGTGGGTTATTAAAAAATGGAATGAAGAGAAACGAGGGTGAACCATAAGATGCTGGGCGCGAATTAAAAGGGATGAGCGTATTATTAAGGAGAGTGGGTGTACCAGGGTAGCATGCTGGTGCTGAAATGAGGCTCCTTATTTTTCTCCCGTTAACCATGAAATATGATTCGCGCAGGGAGGGGAGTATGGAGAAAAATTTAAGAGAAGTTGGAGATAAAGGATGTAAATGTGAGTCGCAAGAGAGGAATGGAGGACATTGAAAGAAGAGTTCAAAGCCGCTTTGAGGAGATAAAATATAAAAGGCTAATGGGCTGGATCATGGTCAATGCGTCGCTTGGTTTTTATTAATTATAATTTCTTGTAATATGAATCCTTCAATGCAATGGCTTACTACTTATGGTTTTCCAAACTGAGAAAGTTTGTTAGATCTGAAGTTTTTGCCAAAGTAAAATAAAATTACAATTTGTATCACGTATTTTTTTACCATTTTTTAACATTTTTATGTAAAAACATTTTAACTTGACGTGGTTCAAGTGGTCAAAATTTTATTTTGAATAATATGTGCTTTTTATAAACTCTAGTGTAGTTGGAGAATCGTTTGTCAACAAAAAATAACGAAGTCTAGATTTTATAAATTCAGTAATACTTCTTACGGTTGAATGCCATGTCCTTTCTTTCAGCAGTTTCACATTAATCACACTAATGTGACTGATGCGTAAGTGTAGTACAGAAATGGCTGAGTTAAATAAAATTCGAAATAAATGTTTGCCAGAGAGAATATGCTGTCTATTGAAGTGCTCACATGAACAGATTTTCCTTATATTTGTCATTTTTACTGTGTATTTCAGGAAACATCCTTCCCTGAATATTTGCGTTGCTTAAAGAGAGTAATTGAAATTGAGGAAAACTTACCTATTTGATGTAATGCATAGTGTATTGAATTTAGAGGAGGACCTTGGAGGGTATATTAAGGGTTATTGATTATTTGGAATGGTTCTTGAGAGAATGTTTAAAATGTGAATGAGAATTCGCAAATATTGTAAAAAATTAGTTTGAATAGTGTTTTCATAACCTGGCCATAAGTGTTTGGATAATTAAGATAAGAATAGATTATTAGATATCTTTAAATAAACACTTGCAATTTTCCACCATTATAAAATTTATTCCAACCTAGGTTTCGATGTTAATACATCATCTTCAACGCACGAAATGGTTAGAACCACTGAACCAATGAACCATTTTTTTACCTTGAAGATGATGTAGTAACACCAATGCCTAGTTGGGAATAAATTTTATCATCGTGAAAAAATGATAGCGTTTATTTCAATAATGAAAAATTCCACTCCATCACGCTTTGATCTTCGGATTTTTATTTATTTTACATCAATGAAATTGTGGGTACGCATAAAACCCGTTCGAAGCAGTAGGTTTGTTCAACGGAAGTAAGTTGTTAGAGCGCGGACAAGTGGTGCGGACTTACAATAGGAGTTGGCCTGGATAGCATCCGATGTGGATGATATTAGGGGCAAGAGGACAGATGTAGGTTAAGATATTGGCCAAGTCTTCTGGGACGGTTAGCCGAAAGAGGGCGTCAAGTTTGGAGGTCTTCAGCGGGAGAGAGGACAAAGTACGACTTTTCGAGTTGGCGGCATCGGGAAAGAGATGGCGAAGGGCGCTCGGCAGTTAGTTGGGACTGAGATGGCGATGAGGAGTGACAAGTTAAGCGGAGAGGTGTGAAAAAACGAGGGAAAACGTCGATGCTAACGAAAGTGACAGGGCGGGAGAGCTTAATGGAAAGGCCGGACGCGAATAAGTTGGCGGCAAAGGAAGTAATAAGACACTTAAAGATGAAAGATTTTGCAGTAAGACCGAGTGCTATAAAAAATAAGTGTCCCTTCGTTACACCAAGGTCGATTAGTTGATCACCTCGATGATATTTGGCAAGGATCTTGTTGGAAAATTACCGTAAATGTTTTTGTTGAAACACCGAGATGTGCAGTGCTATATTTCACATTTATTGTTACCTTTGCGATATGTATCAATTTCAATTTCACAAACTCTGCTATACGTGTTCTGATTGGCTTGCAACCATCATCAGATAACCTTATTTAAAATTTAGTGAACTGTACGATGTATTTGTATATCATGTAATAGGCTGTTTCACGATCTCTCTCCGGAAAGAGTTGACTTCTTTGAGATGAAATTGGTTGGGGCTACCTTGTCCCATGATATATACATTTTTTAATACTTGGAAACTTTTATTTTTTCTTAATACTCCTCTTACTAATTTTTACAGATGTTTCATTGTCTCTCAGTAAATACGCTGAAAAAATGAAATGAAGTGCTATGAATAGCACGTTAAACCAGTGCCAAAAAATTGCTGAAAGTAAATAAAAGTGAACTGAGCATGTTTTTAAATCTTGATGGACCTTTAAAGCGTGTAACAAGCAGCGGCATGATGAGAATTATGTCATATTACATGCTTAAAATGCAAATTTTGGGGCTAGAAACGAATAGGTGTGTAATTTTAATTGTATCGTTTTAGATTTGGTATCTTATCCGGGGATGGAGCCCATTGATGTAAATGTTCCCTACTTCTAGCACACAAATCAGTTATCCTGTGAGTAAGAATTTCCACCTCCGAGGTTTGAGCGGTATAATGTAGATGTAGACATGGCGACACCATTGAGCTTTATGATGAAGAACGTAGTAAACTTAAGGGCCACCTTAAATGACCATGTGACATAGATTATGATGGATTCAGCAACTATTTTCTCTGTCATTGACAATCATACTTGAAATGATCACCGGAATTGTGCATGAAAAATAATGTTTTGATTGCGGCTTAATAGTAGAATGTGGTCGGAGGGTATGAGAGTGAAAGACGGGGTAGTGGGCGAGGGAAATGGGGGATGGAGAGGAACAGCATGGGAGCATGACTCTCTCCCTTCCCGGGAGGGTGTTATTGCTCGGGAGTAACAAGTCGCCGGACGGGTTTTCCGGAAAGACCCTGCTGGGATTACGCGTGGGACGAGGACGGACAGGTGGAAGGGGAGATTGGGGGTGAATCAGAAAGGGTAGTGATTGAGGTTGCAGGGAAGGAGGAAGAAGTAATTCTTATTACATATTTCGAAGGCTGACCGAAGGCTGGCAGTGTGAGGATATAAATGCTATCTGGTTTTTATGTAGCTCATACCTTACTCAGTGCATGTAAATCATATATGTATATACAAATATTATTACAGAAAGGTATTTTTCTATCATTCTATGATTCTATCATACATGTATATGCTCCGTTAAAATTGTTCCTAAAGTGATAATTTTTTTCTTTTTAAACGTTGAATTTCTTCCTTCTGACGCAAAATACAATTTCAATATTAAATTTCACTCTGTAGGCTTTCGTTGGACTTAAAAGTTTCGAGTTTTCCATGCCCATTGCTCGCTCGAGGTATATCGACTACACTCATTTAAAAAAAATTCTAAACTCAATAAATGGTTTGAATACCCGTTAAATCCATGACTAAACATAACAGCTGGAAAAAATATGGATAGTAAAATCTAAGAAGTATGAGATATGAAATTTTTCTGTTTTTGTTTACTCTATAGAGACAAAGGGTGTTTTTGACACCATTTTCTTCGCATACTGTTTCCTGATAGAGTGAAAGTGCGAAATTTTCGCACGGGTTACTTAGTCTCTTGTTAATATGGCCAGCGGCAACACAGCTACAGTTCAATCAAGGAAGTACAGCGAGCTTAAAAAAATTAACTCCACCTCTATGGCGTTATGGGTGAAGTCCTCGCCTGCCAAGCCGAAGGTCGCGGGTTCGAGTCACGCCTGGGTAGGTGGCCCCTAACCAGGGTATTGGTGATTCTGTTGTGCATTTTTTATGTTGATACCCTCGTAGTAAAGGCCGTGATGTGCTGTTTACGGGGAAACTGGAATAAAATACAAAATTAACTTCGTAATTTTTTTGTTCTAGATGAAGCAGGTGTTTAACTGTATTCTAGTTGGACTTTGGAAATTCAATGTTGTTTTTTTAAATCTTGGTGTGTTAAGATTGTTATGAATAATATGTTGTAATTGCGGTGTTGTTGGAAAGATGTCTTAATATAATCTCTGTAATGTGATACGAATGTATACGGAAAAAATAGCTTCAAAAGCTCTTTTTAAATCAACCCCGATTATTTTGGCGAATTTATTCACATGGCGAATTAAATATGTGAATCCGAATTCGACTATCAAAGTGTAAATTCTATTTTACCCCAATAAAATAAAAAAAATAATTTTGTGAGCTTAATGGGTAGCTTTCATGGCCACCATGATGCGTTTGTCGGAGTTCACATCGGTCATCTCGGCTAATGTAATTTTTAAATCCATCTTTCATGCCCTAATTTGTAGTCAAATTATGACTTGTCTTATGAGGGCAAATTTTATGATATTCAATGTTAAATTTTTCTTAGTTAATATCCAAGGTTTCACAAGATTTAATCGTGATTGTAAGGCTACCCGTGGCTTCTAATCCTGGAGGTCATCATAAATTATCAAGTAAATATACATCCTTAGTCATATTCTTATACTCAGTTTATAAAAAAAATTGACGGCGAGATGAAAGGGTCGCTGTACATAACACAGGTTGAGGAGAAACCAAATACTTCCGTCACCGCGCTCTCATGCATCTTACTCGAAGCGCAGATTGCCATATATTTCATATCTTTATTTGCTCTAGCGCGTCTCGAAAACACGAGTCTTATGCGTAACACTGAGCGTTAGTGGGGTGGGTATGATGAGTGCCAAGTCGGTCACTTGAAACGAAGGTTCGCATGACTCTGCAAAAGGTTGCGAGAAGATGGGTTGGGGCAGAGCGAGATGCTATCCCATCGACGGGTTTGTAGTCCTCGATGGTGTTCGTGTGAGTGTGGATACGGACCAAAAGCCGAAGACTGTGAATAGAGGGAGGCCATTTTATTAAGTCGTAGATGAAGGTGGAGGAGACTTGGCCGTGGGTGGCTGTTAGCGTGTTGGCATGGGGCCGATGCAAGATGAATGGAGGGGAGCGGTTTTGAGGATGGCAGGGGAAAGGGTAGAAGGGTGACAGGACATAAAGTAATTCTACTTATAGTTACTACCATCCTTATTTACTCATAGAAAATAACTTTATCAATCCTGGTAGTTAATAACGTTTTGGCAGATGTCTCCGCGTCAATGTCGGGGTGGCCCCAACGTTTCCCTACCGATGCTGGTCGCTTTATCAAGGGAATCTGCCCTATTTATCCTCTCAGTGAAATATCTTTCTTTATTGTTAATTGTTAAATTCTTTATGATTTGTTACTAGATTCAATTGAATTAAAATAGCATTCGTATAGACATTTGGTCAAAGTATTCGCAACTGATGAACATGAATTCGTATTTAATTTTTAATAATTCTAATTTTTATTTAGCTCTTGGGATTTTTTCATTCTCTTTTTTGACATTTCCGTACACACCCAATTCGCTCTGTGGAGGGATTGCCGGCTACACAAGCATTCTGCGGTTACCAACTTCATTTAACATTCCTGATTAGCAACCCCATTCTACGCCTTCATCATGTCGTCTCGGGCTTCCCTCGAGCTTTCATTGAACACGTCTCTTCCATCGAGGTGGTTGGGCTGTTAAATCCCAGGTTTCTCGGAAGAGTGGATGGGACAGTAACCTCAACGGGAGAGCTGGAGTACGGGAGACGAAAGAACGCAGGAATCGATAGGTGCGCGGGTAAAGTTTCCTTTACCTTTTTCACATCCAATCCTGGACCACCGACGATGCGTCTCGAATTACGCCATGGGTTCTTTGGGCGTTTCTAAATAGAGATGCGCGAATCGTCAGCAATATACTCGCTACGTTTGGTTGGGTTGAGGCAGGTTTGCAGTCCACCACCGATGTCATCTTGATATGCGATTGAGTAAGCCATCATCATCTTTCTTGCTTGTCATCGGGTGGCAATTTCCGCTCGCTACATAGTATGCGAACGCGTGCATGGGGTCAGTGAATAGGCACGTCTTAGGAGCAATTTTATCTATCGGCGCCATGGGATAGTCTATGCATATTCAAAGTTGACGTGGGATGCTGATGAGACTGATATATTTTTTTCATTCTGACTTTTCATCCTTGGGGAAAGGTATTCCTTTGGCTGAGATCAGTGCCTTTTGCTAAAAGATTTTATTGGTATTCACTGATTTTATATAGTCGATGGAATGGAGAGTTTCGTGGTGTCAGAACGCCGTTTCGGCTCTGGTTAAGAAAAGCTGAAATAAAAGTTGTTTTTTTCAATTTTGGTGCCTTAAAATTTCTATTATATACATTCGTAACCAAAGCAATTTTTTGTAATAAAATTTAAATAATAACTTGCGATAAAAACACATAGGGTAATATTTCACTTGTAAAAAAAGTTACGGAAAGTGCGTCCCAGCACTGCTAATTTTTTCATGACCCAACTGAGTACATTGGGTCTGGTATGAGCCCTACCTTCACCTAGCCAAATTAACATATGGGTTGAAACTCTGAGGTTTGTCGATTGAAAATTCATATTTAATGAGAGAATGAATAATAGGGATTAATTTAATTCATAGTTACTCCATTCTCCTAATAGTATAAGCGGTTGATTTAGAATTTAAGTGACGATATAGCCATATGTCATAACTTCAATGTTTTCTGATTGAGAATTATTATGCGGCGGAATGACAGCTTTAGCCATTCTCAATTTTTGGAACGTTTGAGTAAGCACATAATTCCATTTTTATTCTTTATGCCTTTGCATTCCTATTTTATTCGTATTTACAACGCTGAATTATAGGGTGGATTGAACTATAGGAATCTAGAGTATTCAGTTAAGCGTTTGATGGTGAAAGTCGGGGAAATTTATGCGCGAATTTAGCTCTAAACTTTTTTTTTTCGCCATGTATAATTTTATTATGTACGTCTTTTGAAGGCATGCGTGAAGTAAAATGAAATGAAATATCAGGAAAGCATCACAGTACCGTTAACATCTTGCATGAAGTGCAACAGATAGAAAATGGCTTAGGGACTTTGCTCCCATTTTCACGAAATTTTTATGAATTTATAAAATCATATCTGGGGATGTTTCATTTCTAATTTAAATTTCTCGTACAGTTCATGACATAGCCATCAAAATTTTAAAATTATAGCATTGAGATTATTATAATTCTAGAATATTAGATATTGTTAGCGGCTAATATAATGTATATTATTTGATCCACTGCGTATATGAAGTGTAATTGCTAAATACATAGATCTCCGGCCATTTCAGGGATATCAATTTCGAGTTCAATCGATGCGGAGCCAGTTCGCAATCGGTACCTATCTATTCAAGTTTTGCACTCAGACTCTCCAATAAATGAGGGAGAAAGACCAGAAAGAAAGCAACATTCCTAAATATCGTATATGCATACCACTCATGAATAAAAACAACAGAATTGCGGAGCGCGTGAAAGATTTTAAAGTTCGTGCAAGCGGATATTTTTTTTCAAGTTCAGTGGATCAACATCGGTCAGGGTTGGGCGCGCTTAAAAATTTTCAACCCTTTTGGCGCTGCCTAATTCAAGTCAGTGTAAGCAACAAGGGCTCCGAAAACTTAAGGGTCATGGGATGAGTAGTTGAAAAATTAAAAAGATGGTCCGTTTCCTTCTTTCTCTCTCTTTTTTTAAGCAGCAGGCCGGGATGCTAATGAAAGGATGTGGAAAAGAGAAGGCGGGAACGGAGGGGAAGAGGGTTACTTTTCAAACGTTGACCGCGGGACAAGGTTTCATTCGTAACCATCTCCCTGAACTCCAGGCCCCAAGCCACAACGGCTCGACCAAACTCCCCGCACAAACACACGCCCAAAGGCTTTTTGCCTCTCTCTGGAAATCCTCCCACCCCTTCTTTCTCTCCGCACGCGTGTGGAATGGGGTTCGCAGTGACTGTCTCTCACCTCCTCCACTCCACTTCCCGCAGTCCTCCCATTTTCCCATATTCTTTTCCTTCTCCTACTGCGCCCTTCATCCATCTCTCGCGGGACCTCTTCAACGCCCAAAAAGTTTAAACTGGATGAGAATGAAAGAGAGCATACTGCCCTCGTTTCCCTCAAACACACCGCAGGAGTTTCGGGGGGAGAGGGCGAAGCCATGCCATGCTCATTTGTAGGATTTCTACGAAAAAGTGGAAGCTATTTGTTTTAAATCCGACGCGTTGCTAATTGGCATGTTGATGGAGAGGATATAGATTAATTGTTATACTATACTTCAGTTTACCTTAAGTATAGTATATTTTTAGTAAACGTAAGTGTAATACCATCGTCTGAGTAGGTACTTAAGTTTTTCTATTGATTAGCAGATGTACTATACTTAAGTGTTATCTTAAGTATAGTATGCTAAAGATAACCTTAAGTTTTAGTACTTTCAACCTGGTACTTAGCATGCAAGTTTTATCAGTATGTATACAGGTATCCTGTAGTATCACGGTCCTAAGATTAGAATCCTTGTAGCCTTCCATTTTCAGGTGTATTCTGTGATCCATGATAAAATTTATTCAAAAAATGGTAATATACACACTCTAATACATAACTATGCCATCGACTTTGGTTTCGACACCATGTATCTCCTTGAAATTGAAATAGTACGTCGATTTTATGGTCGGTAGCGGAGTTATATATTAGTGTGGAAATTACCATTTTTTGTTTATAACTTATCAGGGATATATCGCATTGCCACCTCGTCAAGCCTGAAACGATTTCATACGTTATGCTTTGGTGTCTAGTTTCAATGAATTCGTATATTAATTGTGTATTCTAAGGTTTTTGTGAAATATTAAATTTTATTTTTATCATTATTATTTCTCCTACTTCTTCTTCTTCCCCGTGCGCATGACTTCGCCCAACTAAGTGGATATTGAACCACAGATTTTCCGAAATAAAAGGATAATGTGAATGCTGGGTGGTCTTTCTGTTACTTTTAAAGCACCTTTTTTATGGCGATTCTTTCCTCATGGTAGTTTTCTCTGTTTCTGCAGCTTGCTCGGTTTGGCAGTATTTCATCAAAATGGATTTCTCACATTTACATTTTGCTTGCGCATTGCGGCTTTTCGCTCTATATATCAAACATCCCGAAGGGTGAAAGTAAAAGGAATAGTGTGCGATACCCGTGGTGTACCATACATTTCTACCAGTTTCTCTATTTCAATTTTCGCCAAGTGACGGCGTTAAATTAGCCTAAAGTAGCGAAGATACCATTTTATGCCTATGAATATTACTTCAAAATTAAGTTTAATCGGCTAATTTTTAAATATTTATGTTCCTTGAAGCATGCTTCCACAATCATTTGTAAACCCTATGAAAAGGCCATTACGAACTCTTAAGAGGCGTATGGTGATTCACAGTGCCCTTTATTCTCCAAGTTTTTCTGTATGTCTTCTCATTTTCCCCTTTTGTTCGGCCAATTTTTTAAATTATTTTTTCTTTATTTAATGCAGTTCAAAAAACAAAATGCCAATTGCAAAGAAATCATAATGATAAAGAAGACAATTAACAAATAGTAAGCAAAACGTCAACCACAATCTACAAAATAATATTCTACAGTATTATCAAATTACAGAGAAAGAAATGGTAGTATTCATAGTTTGATGCGAGGAATAGGGGGAAAATTTCAATGGAGATGGTGCTAAATAGATCAGGGATGAATAAAACGATCAAAATTTGGAACATATTTTGAATAGGAGTAAATGGAAGAATTTGTAATCAGCATCCTCCTCCAGAACCATTTTTGAAATTGAAAAAATTGGTACATGATGTAATCATACTTATCCTACTAATAGAAATACTCGTACCATATTCTTAGCCTCCTACATCTGAAATTAGCTGGAATGCTTATATTTTCCGCACCTGGCACCATGGGTCACTTTAGGTGCATTTAAAAAAAAATATGCACGGGCCCGTTGGAAGAAGCGTAAGGTTCTAGAAATTGGAAGTGGAATTGCTGAACATTGAGTAAACGTGTGTGAGGAAGATGTGGGCGAAACTCCTTTTTTTCTTCTTTTGCCTTTTTTCGAGGCGTCTCTACTCATTTACCGTTCTCCTCTCTTGTTCCTCCACTCACCTTTCTCTTCCCGTCTCCCTCAGTCCTCTCTCTCTCCCTCTGCAGCCAGGCACCACCGGCTGCGGTCGGCCGAGTAATCAGTGGGAAAGCAGGCGCAGCGTGGGCGGCGGTGGAAATATATTGACAGTGTTGGCTCGGAATGGGTGTAGAGATTAGTTTTGGCTAGGGGAGAGAGAGAGAGAGAGAAATAGGTTTGATAGGAGCGTTGCCGAAGAGAGTCGGGAAAGCCGTGTGTGAAAGCATGCGCCATACGTACAGCGATGCATTTATTTCAACGCTCGGCCACATTCGTACGTTTCCGAGTTGAGTGGAGATTTCCCGTTGGTTTCTTTTTGGTCTTCACTTTCGGAGGCAAATTGAAAACTCTTTATTCCGGTGGTGTCGGTTTCTTTTCT
Source organism: Ischnura elegans (assembly GCF_921293095.1). Classification (NCBI taxonomy): domain Eukaryota; kingdom Metazoa; phylum Arthropoda; class Insecta; order Odonata; family Coenagrionidae; genus Ischnura; species Ischnura elegans. The sequence continues at coordinate 31,977,176 of NC_060254.1, read as the reverse complement.
TGTAGTATCACCTGAATTAATCTAAATGAGTTAAAAATCACCAATGGTCGTAAAAATTGATTATTCGTTCTTATGGATCATTTTAAAATGACATTTAAATCTTCACAAAAGTGCTAATTCACCGGAATTACGGATTTAGTCATCATCTTATCATCCATGAACGTTTGGTTATGTAAGTTTTAACATCATGTTAAATCATGCACCATACATACAGCGATGGATTTATTAAAACGCTCGGCCACATTCGTGCGTTTCCGAGTTGAGTAGAGGATTTCGCGGTGGATTATTTTTGGACTCCACTTTCGGATGTAAATGGAAAACTTTATTCCATTGAATTAGGTTTATTTTTTCCTAGTATTTCGTGAATTAATCTGAATGAGTTCAACAATCACCAACGGTCGTAAAAATTGATTCTACGAAATCTTGTATTGATTAAACGTTCTTATGAATCATTTAAAAAATAAATTTGATGTTAAGTCTTCTATTTGGTACTAACTAAACGCAAGTACTAATTAAGTTATCATATTTTCATCACAAAGGGTTTTATTATCATACAGCATGTATAAAAATCTTTCCGGTATTCCAATTAATAGCAAGTTTTACATCATATTAGAGGTATTATCTCCACATTTTTATTTTGAAAAACGTTAAACATCTGGTACCTAAGAGGCTATAACGTTTGTAAATGTGCGAAGGTGAACTTTTGTGTTGTTTGCTGATAATAGGTGTGCGTTGGTGAACTTTTGATAATTAATATGTTTTGGAGTATCGTAAAAAAATGAAGCAGAGTTAAAAATCTTTGTTTCGATGCTTTCACACCATTCTAAAAAGTGATGTGAAAATTTTGTGTAGTTTCTCAAATGAAACCTTAAAAATCTAATAACCTGAACATATTTAATGTGATGGAGCGGTTCTATCACATCTCTCCTGAAACAACCAGTGTAATTCTTCGGAGTAGTGCAGTGTATTACCTCACTAATAAAAATTACTCAGTAATAACTGTGGAAGATTACTTTGCAAATCTAGCTGATCGCCATGTTCTCAATGACAGGATCACTTCTTCGTTTTACTAATGGAAAATACAAATAATCTGACATTTATTCTCTTTTCCTGCTTCGTGTTTCTTCGCTGCGAAGTCGAGTGACCTATTTCATGGTTTATTCCCCGCCTCTCTGTCTCTTAACGTTTTTTTTTTCTATTCAGACTACCTTGTTCCATTAACTCCCATTCTTAACGTGTCCCAAATTTTGATCCTATTTTTCTTCCCTCATATATCTTGTACAATCTCCATCGTAATTGTCCCCCACTCCTCGCACCACCCTCTGAATTCCAAAATTATTTGTTTTTCATTTGATAATGCTGTTAAATATTATTTTGTTCATTGTTAAGTTAAAAAAGAACTTTGCTCTCCGCAACTTGACCGTGAATCGTCAACTAGTTCCGATCATTTCACTAGTCTTGAAAATGATACAGTAATAAAATAATATCAAAAAGGATAAGGGTCGTGTGGTTAACACGGAGAAGGGTCAGAGGGAAAGTTTTGAGGGGTAAATAGGGATGGGTTTTGCTTGCGTTCAGAGGAGGGTTGGACCGAGCGGGGGAAGATGAGTTGAAAAAGGGTCAAGGCGAGTGAGTGGCGAGGGTGCAGACCGAAATCGAAAGAGTCGGTAAAGGAAAACAGACGTTCTATAATTAGTCATTTGGTGTCGGCTCCTTTTGGTGGTGACCATCTGCATTGCCTCTAGCATCATCCCGATCCATTTTGTAAATTAATTTGACTCTGCTCATTTTATAAGGGTATTAACCGATGGGAGTTGCGTGTTTATGAAACCTTTTGATGATGGATTTTGGGGATTTTGGAAGATGTGCCGCATTGATTCTTGGAATAATTACTTCTTTGTGATCGTTCCTATTTATAACTCGTTTCGTGCTAGTCGAGATAGCCGATTTGTGTTAGTGCGCGGATAGAATTCAGCCACAGAATGGTTACTGCTGCATTATGTGTGCTTGTGAATATATCGTAGGGAAAACGTTTTCTATTTCGATGATTGAAATGCAAGCTTGCTGCTTTTCGTGCCACTGCATGGGTTTCTTCGCTTTCAGATATTTAAATCCAAAAGCATATTCAAGTGAAAGTACAGGGATTATTTTTCATGGCACTAGTTTGGAAAGAGGGAAGGACAGACTGCATATTGCGTTAGAGTATTTTTTCCTCTGTCTAAACTGGTGAAATACTGTGTTTGATGTCCGTTCGATTTCATAATTTTCGTATCTAATGGAGAGGAGTGTTATTCGTTTTTGGCATCATGAACCAACCGTGTCTGCGAATTGACCAATTTCACTGGAGCCATGTAAGCATAAAGTGTTATCGGGCAAACCAACTGCCTCTTATGCGACGAATGAAGCGCCTGTTTAGAAAATTCAGCAAATAGTATGTAAAATATTTTTATCGTTTTATTTCAGTGTACTAGCGATAATGTCAGATAGCAGAACTAATTTTTTCACTATTCTATGTTAGTTAGAGAGAGAATAGAGTGAAGGTCTTAAGTCATCTCTATAGGAGGATGCATAAATCCTAGTCGTGCATTTTTTTTTCAGGATAGAATCAGATTGATCGTACAAATACAAAATGGCACGTCAGATGTCACCGATGGAGTTCAATATTGTTAACAGTGGTCAAAATATTCAATTTCTCATCGAAAAGAGTAAATGATCGGCTGCTGATTTAGCACTCTTGGTAATATTGAGATTTTGCCGTCGATCAAAACCTTATGTTAGCTAATAGTAAGCATAAAAGTAATCTTAAATATGCGAGATGTCGTAGATACAGGGTGATGTTCATGTGAGAATTTTCAATACCACGCCATATGAGATTAAAAAAAAATATTTCCTTTCCACTCGTAACAAACCGAGTTGATTATAACTTACGGAAATTCCCTCCCAGTCAAATTATGCACGCGGAGTAAAAATCCCTCTACGAAATAATGTTAATAATTCGATTACGGGGGGTTGTAATGCCTCCCAGGTGTACTGCGTGGTCCTTGGCAGGGGAGGACGACCGTTTGGACCGGAAAGGCATCCTGAGTCCTCGCTCGACTCTCATTACCGTTTCGCTGATGGGTCGAGGTGAGTCGGGCGATTGAATGTCACGGTGATGGCGGAGACAGAGCGACGAGATTTAGGGACGCAAAGGGGTTGCGGACGGGTTGGGGAGGGTGCTGAAAAGAACGAGCCCCCTTGCTGATGTGTATGAGGGCGGACGAGGTGGACGGGAAGACTTTCGCTCGAATTTTTGTCGTTCACGGTGAAAATTTTTCTGCATAACTTCCGTACCTATGCGCAGTACTTACATTTTCGGGTTTTATTTTGGTGCAATCTGTGTGCATAATGTATGCATTTCGCGTTTTAGGATTTATAACCACTTATTACCGTAGAAACACTCCGAAGGGATAAATATTCTGAACGTTTTATGTATGTGGTGGGAAAAGAGAGGAAACATTTGGATACAATTTTTCTGCATAAGTTATGTGCCTATGCGCAATGTATACATTTGCCCTGGTTGTATTTGGGTGCAATCCGTGTACATAGCATATGCATTTGATGTTAAAAAAAATTATCACTATTTATTACCTTAGACTCACGCGTAGAGGATAAGTATTCCAACTTTTTTATGTACGTATTACACCATGGTGGGCAAAGAGAGGGAGCACCTGGAGATGATTTATTATTAGAAATATTTATTGATAGATAATGTGGAATAGGTCTCATTGTTTAATCAAAAGTGATGTTGAGTGTATTAGGGGGATAAACATGGTTGGATCACATAATTATTCAATTAAACGTACCTCAGCTATCAGAATGTAAACAGCTTTAACTATCAATAAAATTCAGAATCATGTAAAGTATAGCTGTTTACTCAGTTTGTCAACCAGAAAGTTGGTTTGGTGAGGGTATAGCTCGGATCGGGCTTAGAAAAATGCTTGGGAATGTACTCTTTAAAGGTTGGGAGGTTCCGTCAATCCTTTCTATGAGCCACCTTTTACTGAAAAACGTTATTTGTCTGGGGTTGTCCAAATGCTTCACCCGAGATTGGAACCAGGTGCCATTCAATCATTAGCCAAGTGCTACAATGCCTAACCTGCAATGCCACCTTACTCTTCTTCTCTACCAACAAGAAAATTCGATTTTTATACATAATTTGAAAAGATCTGTGTTAAATTTTTTTTTTAAATTCTCATTTCAAATTCATGGGATGCTCATAATTTCATTAGGTAAAAGCAACGATATTCGGTGCAGGAAACATAATCAAAAATACAAAAATATTGTATGTTCCACCAATTCTCTATTTAAAAAATACAATTTTTCTGAGAATAAAAAATATGGAGGAACATGAAATATTAATGTATCTGTGATTGTTTCCCCATTAAGTCAAATTTTAAAACTTCTCTCTATTTTTTCCATGTTTTAACGTAGCACAATTTCTCTTATCCTCTTTCCCGTAGCGCGTTCCCTACCTCGCATCCTTCTACACCGCCTCCTTCCCATCTCGATTCGTCCCTTTCGTTTTCCATAGCAGGATGACCGCCGCACACCAATCCCCCTTTTAATTAACCCCTCAGCCCCGGCCTCTTCCTCTGCCGCCGTCTCCCTGCACCGTCCGCAGCCCCGTTGCTTTTCTCCCACTCTTCCGGAGGCAAATCCTTTGCAGCGAACTTCGTGATCCCCATACGGGTCCTCATGCCGCAGAGCCCCGACGCCCTCACCGTCATCACCCAGGTCCCTTGGACAAAATAGTTTTTAAAAATTGTAAAAAAAAATCGGTCCCCTACACGTTCCCTGCGGTACACGTCTCATTGCTGGAAATGTATAGAGTGGGAGAGGGAGAGAGAGAGGAATATAGGTGGAGAGAGACAGTCAAATCGCTCCCCCACTCGTCCCCTGCGATGTAAGTCTCATGGAAAGGTATAGAGAGGGAGAAAGATGGGTGGAGAGAAGTAGTTGGAGTTGTGTGAGGCGATGGGACTACGTAAACGGATTTCCTCCGCCCTCAAATTGCTTTTTTTTATTTTCGCGACGAAGTGTTGCTTTGTTTTGCGCCTGCATGTAAATACAGCCCCCAGAGATACCGCTAGAGTGTGTGCGTGGCAGGGGTGTTAGTACACCTGCCGTGAGGGAAGTGGATGATAGGAAAAGGATGAAGTGCGAGAGGAGTGTTGTGGGATCAAATTTACGCTTGCGGTATGCCTACCTACCTTCGCTAGGAGCTCAAGGGAGTTAGATAGCTTGATTTAGATTGCGTACCGAAGACAAGGAATCGAATAGATGATAGAAATGATGGGATTAAGTTCCAAAGAGAGCTATGTTTTCATTGATTGAAATTTCTCTCGATTTAAAAAATAAATAAATTGGAGGGTCCGAAGAAAATAAAAATTTGAATTCGGATGTGGAGCATTCGGTCTATTGGGTCGGAAGCTTGGACCCTTACAAGGAGAAGATAGAAATGTACTCCTAGTTTCTGCGATGCATAATGGAAAAAGCAATGGAGATAGGAATGGACTCCAGGTTTCTGAAATGAGCTATAGAGAAAGTGAGTTGGGTATATAATGAAGGAAATTAGAATTTGTTCCATATAGTTGTGAAGAAATTTTGTATGAGAAGAATATGAGACAGTGGATAAGGATGGGTCGTGCCGTAACCAGAGAATATTAAAGGCCATAGTGCAGTGAAAGATATTGATCAATGGGGGAATGTTGAAAGAACAGAGTTTGTGGGTGAGATGAAGAGAAGTTAGGTCTACAGCTTAGTGAACAATTAGAGTCGGGTAATTTTAATTATTGGATTTGAACACTGATAGTTGTATGCTGACTTAAGAGTTAAGCATACTTGTAGTTTAAAAGTTAAATAGCTCTAATCTTAGGCAAAATGTGCAAGAATGAGTTGAATCAGGAAAAGAGTGGGCGATTCCATAAGAAATAGAAAATGTGGATTGAATAGAATACGAATGAAAAAGAAAGTTTGAAGTAGATTTGGAATGTTATTCCAGGTACGAAGAAGGTGGTATGTAGGAAATTGAAACGAAAACTGAAAAATGCTTCTTTCAACTTTAAACCTTTATTGTGTGTGTATGTATATTTATTGTAAGCCTCATGCATACGTTTCATATATTACCTTTATAGACGAATTCAAGGTTTTTTATTCAAGGAAAAGGATTTTAATGAATTAATAGATACTCATAACATATCTAACTTGGCTGGGAAAAGTAGTGAATACCTTTCTAGAATGTGAGGTTGGCGAAATTAGTCCTTTTCTCTTTCCCGTCCTATTTATCTGTGATTTTTTATGTTCGCGTGCTCCGGTAATGCAATTTTATTTTTGTTACCTTTCATTCACATTCTATAATTATTTCGTGTAGGATTCTGTGTCTAATATCTTTTTTTCAACATTATACTAATTATGAGATCATTTTTTTCTCTCGCATTTATTCTTTGTTTTAATCTGAACTCAGCGTAGTCTACTGAAAGTTTTATAATTTTGCACTCAGGACTTGCAGATGTAATTCAGGTGACAATTTTGTTTGAATTTCCAGTCTTCTAAATTGCTTTCTTCCTTAATTCCTTTATTCTTTTTTTGCTTTTGAAAAGCAATCTTTTCATTATTTTTGCGTGAGACTTGCCCTTTAGACGGTAAAGAACGAGGTATACGGACCATAGAAACCCCATGGGGGGGAGTTACCGTGGCTTTTACAAGGGATGTTCCGCAGTCGGGGAATTCGACTTTTTTTCAGCTCGTGGTCGCCCGTTTCTTTTTTCTCTTTGTTTTTTTTTATCATCACCCAGACGGGTATTCGGCAGGAGATAAAAGGAATTCATAAGTGCAACCTGTTTTTCTAGTTCTTTTTGTTAATTTTCGCCTTCGCACGGTAGGAATTTGCAAGCACTACCGTTGTGCTCAAAGCTATGCGTACTTCGAAAGGCTTTGAGATTGTCATACCTCGTATACTCTACCATACGACCATTTTTCTTTAAAGTTAAATCAGAATTTTTCCGTAATTATTGTATACTTTTCTTTGACTTTTTTTTCAACGTCACTGTGAATACAATCACACTTTCATAGTCGTATTAGCTGGACTATTTGTTTAATGTATATTACACTTGGCAGATACTTTTATTCCCTTCGCTCCTAGTTTTACAGTCGGATTCAAAAGTATTGCAGCGAATGGAGCGGCGCCACTTTCGCCGCAGATTGGAAACTGAGTTTCGGTATTTTCTTATTTACCAGTGGGAGGGAAATTTTGACAACATTCCCATCTCCCGCATTATTTATGTTACAAAATAATTAAAGGGAAATGTATGCGGGATAATTGCAATGTTTAATACCACATAAGTTGTGCATCTCATGTTAGATTTTAAATCCACCTCCAGAACTTCTATTTACTTTCTCAAGTAAATTAGCCGATCGGTCGAAGTAATTTTTCTTACAGATTGGCAGATTGTGGGAACGTTGTTCAAATTTCCTTCCTATTGATGCAATAGAAAATACCGAAGCTAAATTTCCAAACTGGTGAAAGCGCCGCTGCGGCGAAAGCGCTTTTCGGTAATTATTTTGAAGGTGAATTTTTGTTTTGATATCATAATATTCCAATTGTAATGATTCTTGAGACATTTATTTTAATATTATAATTTTTTTTTCGTATTAAAGTGATTAGTGTAACATTCAAAAACCCTCGTTCAATGGTATCAGGCTATGTGGAAGTTGATATTCGAAAATGAAAAGAAGACTAAGATGACTTCTATTGATTTGTATCGTCGGTACGACATGTTTCGATCCATAGAGGTCATTATCAAGTACCTACTTGATAAGACGTCGTTCACTTCTACTGATTTATTTCGTCGGTACGACATGTTTCGATCCAATGAAGTAATAGAAACATGTCGCACCGACAAAATAAATCAGTGGAATTCAACAAAGTCTTCTTTTCATTTTCGGATTAAAAAACTTTCAGATCGTATAGGATTTGACATTATTTTCGCGTATTCCTTTGTTGGATACGGCCTACTCTGTCATTATTCTCTATGATTTACAGCACACATTGAGTATAAATATCAAATGACATGTTCGTTAAGTGGCAGTAAATTGAGTCCTCAGCCCCATATATCGAATGGAGTTTGAATCGTCGACCTGTCAATAGTGTTTCTCGCCGCATTTCCTGTCAAATTAGGGCCGTTAGACTTTAAAGAGCCAACTCCAGCCGACCACATTACGGCATTACTGCGGTATTCAAATGGGATGCATAAACCTTTCGTGGAGTTCCAAACGATTCCTCGGAATCACATGTCTATCCACCCACGCTTTCTATGGCCTGCAGTCAGTGGTATCCAGCGGTCTATCGTTTTCCACTTCTAAAGCCCTGCCGTCAGTGGTTTAAATTGCATTAGTATGGCGTACTTCGGGTACATTATGTTTTTTTCATGGGCTCTACTTATGACTAGCCCAACAATTTAGCTGTTTGATTGTTATAGTGTTCCTCATAACTCGAAGGATTACAATTTATACCATATTTCTATGACTTAATTGTATAATTCGGCCTATCATCAGCAAAACATCGGTTTCACACTAATATACGATGGAATTATGCGTATAGTTATTACGTAATTTATACGGATATTGTTATTTTTTTCATATAATGCAAGGAAATGATTAATAAATACAAAATTATTTAATGCAAATGTGGACCCTCCAACTGTTATATGTATACCTGTCCAATACAATTTTGTCTTATGTTCAGCATTTGACAACATTGTGCCCTCCACGTTGTTCATTGTAGGGAATGACGTATGAACTCTTATATTCGAATTTTAAAGAAGTTCTGCTGAAAAAAAAGGTTTAAAATACAGTTATATCACTTAAGAATTAAATTAAAGATATAGAAAGTTACTTTGCCATAGTTAACCATAATTTGGTAACTTTCTACCCTTGGACAGATCGTCTTTGATTCGACGATTGGGATGTACTGTTTGGTGATTTTTCTCCCCCGATAAACATGGGATTTAATCAGCTGTGGAATCCCTAGCATAAGGATTCTCTTCGGTACCCATCTTATTTTCTCCAACAATAGATAGAACTGTCGGATTCTGCAGTCGTTTGGACGATAAATTAAGTATCCTTTCCATGGCGCTAACCTTACAATAGTCGAAAAATCTACTCTCTACGGTATATTCCCGCACATCAACAAAATTACGAATGAAGAAAGTTCCTTTGACTTACTTATGAACCTCTCTCGAGTTTCGAGTCAGCTCTCCATATATTCTGGCGTTTCTTCTTCTGAGGCGGCACAGTTCTATGGAAATGAGTCATCCGGTATGAATTCTATGAAAACGGTGCACTAGTCGGGACCGAAACGTAGGAAGATTAGCACCCGTTAATCTGGCTAGAAACCCGAAAGAAATTTCTGCTAATCATACGCCGGGAACGCATAAAATCGCACTATATTTGGTTGAAGAAAACAAGATAGCACTTTCTCCACAAGTTTTACTTTGTACTGCGCGTTTCTACCACTAGGTCATCATCAGGCACGTACGATAAATTGTGACACATGTGCCTGATGACGACCTAGCGGTTGAAACACGTAGTACAAAACTCAAACTTGTGGGAAAACAGCGATCTTGTTACCTTCAACCAAGTGTTCTCCCACTGCATCTCTACTGCCTCAGTCATTTTTATTCGTACTATATTAGCCATAATTTACGGAAGTTGTTGCGGCGGCGGGGTTAAGTACTCGCCTACTAAAGAAGAGGTCGCGAGTTCGAGTCCCTCCTGGGACTCTTAGGTTGTTCCTACCCATAGGATGGTTTATAGTGCACATGAAAATATTGACTTGTTGAAAATCCCCGATGTATAAGGCAAATATGTGCTGTTTTCGGTGTTATAGTAATGAATAAATAAATAAATAAATAAAATTCCGCTCTCGGCCAAATAGACCATGGTCCTGCGGTTGGGACAGAACGTGTGGTATGCCGGGAGTGCTGTTGAGATTCGTGTGGTTGTTGAAATCTTTGCAGAAATTGGGCATCCATTTCATCTCCGCAAATGGAAGGATAGCTGCCGGATCTCGAAGTCAGTATTGGCGATAAGTTGAATTTCCTTTCCGAGTCTCCCCTCCTCCCCACCACTTTCCGCGTCCCGTCGCATCGCGGCCGTTTTCCGCATTCGCCAACTGCGCGCCCGCGGAGGTCTTGTCATCTGTCCGCTCACCATGCGTGGGCGACTCTCGTTTGATTTGTCTCCCCTTTGTGTGCAGTGCGGGCCCGGCCTCTAGTGCTGTTCATTTCTCTTTTTGCTCCTTTCCTGACCTAGTCGTCACCAGAGAAAAGTGTGTGCCATTCTTCTCCCGAGAGGGTGGTATCCTTTCCTCGTGCAATATTTCTTTTGCCCAATGCACATAACGGTTAAAGGTTGAAGTGAATGGGTATAGATACAAGCGAAGTAGTCAAGGCTCTTGTTTTTATGAGCGATCTGGTTCTCGCTCGTTGTATTTACTGGATATATGTATCCCGGGTTTCCGGTCGCGTTTATTTTTCCATAATTGCTGTCATTTCGAGGTGCGAATCGTTCATCTTCGTCTTCTGTGTAAATAATTATATTTTTACTGGAAATTATGAATACCTGTTATCATAAATTATAATACCGTGGTAAAACTAGCGTGGATAAGCCTTCAGGTATTTATCTCATGTTGTTTTGTGGAGCGAATACATTTTGGCAAACTTCCATTTTCTTCTGAACATTTGAACTTATCGTTAATTTAACGAAATGCGATTTATTATTTCTCATCCTCATACAAAATAATAAATATTGGGTTTTTCACGTGCCTTGTTATTAACCCCAGCCTTCGTTTTGAGGTGCTGAGCGAGTGGTCACTCTTACTTGAAACACCGCTTTTTGATTGTATCCCCTTCATACGATAGTTGTATATATTCACAAATACATGAATATATTATATAATCAAGATTCTAATTTTCATCACTTTTTCCTGAAAATCTGGAACTTAATATCTTATTTTTGTCAAAGGTATAAATCAATTTTCCCTCTCTTTGATTTTTTTGATCCCCACCATCATGAGCATCGTTGAATTCGAAGGTTGAGTGTGAGTAGCTGCAGCTCTCGTCCCTTGTCGTCATTTTGCCAATAATCAAATTATTAGTAAAAATTATTCGGTTACATCCCTCAGCGAACCGGTAATATTCATCATCATTCTTATTTCTGCTCAAAATGCTTTCCTAAACATGAGCATTTTTGTTAATTAGTGACTGCTTAAAATAAGAAAGCGCCCTATAAACTTTTTCATGTGTTTTTTTGGTTTTTGGATTCCTTCTTTTGTGAAATTAGTTACGTAGTATTTGATGACATCACCCTCAATAGGAATGGAGGCTGTTATAAATGCTATAAAATCAATATTACCATCAAAATTATTATGAAAATCATCAATGCATCATGGATACACAATCAATGTCTCAGTATTGGCAATATTTCATAGTTTAATGTAGACAATAGTTTCGAAACTCTCTCATTTGGACTTCACTTAGACTTAATTAGATTTCACTTGACGTAATGCCTGGAAAAATTATCACTTAATCACATGGGTTATTAAAGAAGGGTTAATGTGCTCCCAAGATGAGTTGGTTGTAATGAGTTGTGATACTTAAGATTCGTATTCATTTATTAATCAGAAAATTTGTGTTCGTGGATTAATTGTGGGCAATTTTTTAGTATCCAACTATTAAATAATAAAATGTGAGCCATTACAAAAAATATATAGTCCAAATATGTTTTCGCTATGTGATTTGAATTTTAAGCATTTTTCATTCATTACTGAATTTCAACGATCAACTTAGCAACTGATTTATTTACTTTATCGGTTTAGACATGAAGTAGCGTCATTCGTCGTGAATTAGGTAGTGTTTATATATCATTAATAGTGAAAAGAACGAAATATGCATTCAATTAAGATTTCTTGACAGTATGGGCTCAGGTAGTATACAGACGAACCCGTTTAATGTCTCTCGCTTGTTGACCTTAAGACCTCCGTGGATGATATTTTCCCGCTCGCGCCTACTCATTTCGCTTCCCTTTTAATCGAAACGGTTTATCACTCGCGAGGATAAAGCCCCCCGGCCCTCCTTCCCCCTCTTACTCCTATTCGCATCTCGCGAAGTGAAGCTAGTGGAATGGGGTTATGTTGGGGAGGTGATATAAGAGGAGGAGGAAAGACAAAGGTATATCTAGGCGGAAACGGTGAGGTTTTATCCGCCTATCTTAATGGCAATTTATTTGTGTCTTTTGAGTCTGCGATAGGCGGAGAGAGAGAGAGAGAGTAAGAAATGGGGTACCTTATGGGAGAGAGTATGAAGAGGGTGTGTTGGGTGCGTGTCTTGTCCTTTCTCCTCCCTTTGTGGGTCGTGCCTGTCTAATATGAATGTTTGCGGCGTCGCTTAACGGGGTAGTGGTGGTGGTGGATTGGTGAACTGTGTGGAACATATGCTATTCCACTTCCTCCAGGCTCGGAGAGATGGTTTTCCTCACGGCTAGCCGTATGGCTATGCTTGTTGTCTGTCAGGAGCAACACCCATTACGTTGGTTATTAGCGTAGCTCTGGTTCATGGGTTATTAAGGAAGTGTTTATGTGCTCCCTGGATGGATTGGTTGTAATGAGTAGTGATACGTAAGATTCGCAATCATTTGTTAATCAGAATAGTTGTATTTGTGGGTTGATTGTGGGCAACTATTAAATCGTAAAATGGGCTCCATCACATGAAAATATCCATAAATTCATAAGCCCAAAAATGTTTTTGGTCATTGATTTCCATTTTCAACATCATTTTTATTAATTACTGAATCGTTGGTGAGGCGAATCAAAGATTTGACCAAATCTACGAAACAAAAGGTGTTGAATGGTTAAAATAGGGTAGATTGGTTTAAATAGGTTAGGTCAAAAAAAATAGTTAAGCTTTTTGTGAAACTCACTTTTAAAACCTAGAGTTTCAATTTTTAGTACCTTCTTTGCAATTCTCAGGCGGAAATTCTGGTCCATTATGCTCAAGTGCATAAAATATTTAAGCTGATGGTGGCCAATTACTTCATATGGAGTGAGCTCTAACCATGCATATGAAACTGTCTTCGGTAAGAAACACTGAGTAGGTCGCCATCCAATGAAAGGGGTATGTTATCTCTCGCACAAACTATTCCATCAAAACAAGACACCCATGAAATATCTATTATCATAGTAAAGACGTTTGATGAAACACATGGTGCCTTATACTTTATGGTACTGGAAGTTTTTATTGTAATAGATGTGTCCCTTAAAGCGGATAACATCACCATTCTAGAGCTGTTGTCCGTAAGTACCGAAAGTGCGGAAAGTAGAATACTTCCAAAGTAATTCGATTTTCACCGCCCTTTGCGTATCGTGTAACAGTTATTTTATGGCTTAGCACTCAAAAATCTCATTCTTTACCTCACAAGATGTCGTAATTCATGCGCGGAGACCTTTTTAGGCTGATAATGATGATGCTGATAGTAACTCCATTGATGGTTACGTAGTTAATAACCTTTTTTGAAGCGATAAAGGCGTGGAATATGATCCCCCAGCGAGGTGCTATAAAATCTCCTCGAGAGAGATTTTAATCGCTCTAAACGTTGTGCATGCGAGGAAATGGCTTGCCTGCGTCTTTTCACATGTGTGTGCATGTGTGAATGCGACTGAGGGTTGGGGAGGGAAAGAATAGCGCATACGTTTCCTCGGGATGGTGTCTGAATCATCCTTCTTCTCATCCAAATTGCCGGTCGTGAGGCGATATCGCTTCCGAATATGATACCAAGAAACTCCGGCCAGCCGTAGAACCGAGTTGAAGACAGTATCCTCACGGAACCAGCATGATAAATACAATAAAATAGTGCTTAAGCCTTAATTGCTTGTCATATGCTATTGGACAGGGAAGGGATATGTTTTCCTACTGATTTTTGATAATTCAGATGCAATTTTAATTATAATCGGAGACTTGATTCATTTTTCAGTTCGATATCAATTGTTTTAGATTAATATCTGGCAAATTTTCGAAGTAAATATACTGATGAAACGAATAGAATCGTCTGAATTAATTCATTTGATTTTATATGGCTCGTTAAATTTTTCCCGCTTTTGAAAAAAGTTTGCAGAAGGATAGTCAGAAATTTTTAGGGAAGAGCAGGCAAAGAGTTAAAGCGGTTATCGGCTGCGGGCAAAAATTTCCTTCTAAAGACATATATCTTGACATAGCACTCTTTGCTCTTGACATTGGTTATTGTTTTTTTCCAAGATTTCCTTTCGTTCAATCATCGCGTTTTAAAGCTTTCGCGTGGAGTCTGGAGGAGTTTATTTTCTTTGCTACAAACATCACCGCATTTGATAAATATTGCCATGAGCAATCGTTTTACTTATGAATGAACCTGATTTCCTCGTTCTCATACATAAAAGTCTTCATAAACCTCGTTCTGAGTTTATTCTCTTTATTCCGACAATGAATGTTTACTTTTTCCTTTTGAAATAAATTGGCATTTATTCTGGTAGACATTTCCCAGGATTCCCACCGGGTTAAATACTCCATTTTAGCCGACTTTTCGAGCTTTGACTCCGGGCTCTTCCTGAGGAATTCTTCATAGGGATTTATTCTGCGGGAAATGTCGTTCGAGTGGCTCGAGTCCTAAATCTGTCCGGGATACGGCGAAGCGTGGCGTGCGTGGATGAGATGTACCGCTGACTGCAATCGAGTTGGGATTTAGAACTGGTCTGTGAGTGTGGTGGAAGATTCGAAACAAGGAGAGCGACTGTTCGCGTCATTGACTGAGACCCATCCCATGCGTCTCTCATCATCGGCGTCTTATGTCGTAACGGTGGGCTAGACAGGTCACTCCCATCGTGGCATTCTTCACGGCCACACCTTGCATACGCTTTTCTCGAGAGACTTTGTTTCGAGCACTTTCTTTTCCCATGATTATCTACAGACCTGTTTATGGCCATCATCTGGCCCCGAATGGCGATTTGTATCATCCTTTTAGCTTTTAAATGATTATTTATTGTTTCTCGCTTACGTATCCCGTTGAAATTTAATTTGATCACATCGAATGTGTGAAAATACTTGCCCATATTGGTCTCTTGCTCTGTTCTCTGAACCGAAGAGAATCTTTACTGTATCGGTCTATAGTAAATTATAGGAACTTTAATACATATTAGACTGGAAAAATCATACCGAGATCTACTTTGACTTCCTTTGGAATTGAATTAAAAAGTCATTTCGGTTATTACATTAAGGCTGCTAATAATAAATAAGTAGCTCGTATCCATTCATAAAAAAATTATACGCTCCTCTTTTTTCTTTATTGCAATGAATGAACTAAGCCTGTTTACTTTACTGCTCAATCACACAACTTTTATTTTGTATGACTTCGCCATAGCTGTATGTGAGCGATGTTCATTGTCCTTTTATGAAAATTATTAATAATACAAACTAATTGGTTTTCATGGGTAATGATGGTCATTTTTGCCTTTAAAACATTTTTATTGCTTATTTAGACCTCAGATAATATATCTTTAATCTATTCCTTTTCAGGTGAGAGAGGTGTTTCATGCCTTGATCTTTGAGTAGTTTTACACTGCAACGTGGTGAGTACCGTTTTAAATTATCTGGGAAACTCACCCTTTTTCTACCTTAAAATTCGCGCAATTAATGTAAAAACAAACTCGGGAGCTTAATTAATGAAGTTAATTTGTTTAATGTCGAATTGAAATAGGATATTTCCGAGGATTGCAGATTCGTATGGTATTTCTTCGTATTTCTTTGGTTTGGTGATTATAAACTCTGCACATATATGTGGTACTACTCATAATACAGAGTACTTTAATTCTAACTATAGATTAATTTACGAAAGTAATTTAACACACTGAGTTATGTTAAATTTTAAGTATAATTGCAATGCTGAGTACAATAATGGTAGCTGATGTGGCGTCCTTATGATGCGTCGTCGTTACGTTGACATAATGTATTTTTATCTGTTATAAAAATTCGGCCGAGAAATTTCTCCATATATATTAGCAAAAAATTCAGGACATGACTTAGGAAATTATTTTAATTATTTCATCGTCTTGCTGTGCTTTTTATGTCTCTACGTGGTCGATTTAAAGTTCTCGGTAGCCGATAGTACCCCATTTGGTTGTGTTGCGCGGTGCAGTAACTTTCATGGATGAAGCAAAATTTATGGCGAAAATGGAGGCGAAAACTCTCGAAGCCCCAGGTAGCAGTCATCAAGGCTTCGGATTTTATGGTTCGAGTCAAGCTTAAGTGGCATTTGCCCTAAGAATAAGTTTACGGCCAAAATGAAGCTGCAAATTTCTCTCACCGATGGCGCTCGTCCACTATCTTCTCGCCGTGTTACTCCTCACTCCTTGATGCATCCAGCTTACGGCTAGCTTGCTCTCACGTGATTCATTCCCAGCCGCGCGGGCTCATTGCTTCACCGCGAGCATAGTTTCATTGCTCCGGTCACCTTGCCTCTTTATTAACTAACAACTCGCTTTCGTTCGCCGGGGGGCTCACCCCACACCGCTTCGGAAAAGGGTTGCGGCCTTTTCCGGCCACTACGCCGGTTCCTTCAGTATTTTGTCCGCCATTTGTTTCCTAAGAATCGTTATTTTTTCGGTGATGTCTTATCTACTTAAGTTGAATGCTAAGAATACCAAACAGTTCTTGGATTCCGTGCTTTCAGACTGTGACAAGGTGTGGGCTAATGGCTGCCGCAATGACTTTGGTGTCATTAAAAAGCTTCTCCGTGATATTCAAATTCCCCATTGCCATCGATTTTTTGACCCCCAAATGCACCCAAAAGGTAGACGCATAGAAACAGTTGGCAACACTTAAATGGGTAGAAAAGTTAGTCTTTTGACTATTTTTATCCTTGTGTTTCTGGCCATTTTTGAGGGGGTCGATTCTCTGACTTTTTGTCGTATCTCGTCTCGTTCACCCCAATCGTTTGTATGAATCAATCAGTCACTCAGTGCTCTAAAGTGGGTTTTATAGTATGATGATACCTCCATCTGGTTATTACCTCATGATCGGTAAATCTTCTACGAAATCCTCCTGCCCGTGGAAACATTCGAAATACTCGAGATTAAGTAGCTTTGTTTTGAAAACTGCAACCATTCATTCATGTTTATAAAGTTTTACCAAAATTTTACCATAAATTTCTTATTATTGATCATGTAAATGTGACATTTTCAATTGAAATTATCGGCATTATTGTTTATTTATTTTTGAACATATTTGGTGACATTTCGTGGCTCTTTTCAAAAACGTAATATATAGTCAACGATGGAGCTTCAGAAAAGAGTTATTAGTTCTTTAAACCTTCCACCGCAAAGATGGAAACAGGAATTTTACTCATGGTCCGTTAATCGGAATGCGAGATTTTTTTATTACTAAGACAATCTGTTTTACTACTGTCAACCTTGTGACATAGGGAAAAAATGTACTCCAACTGATGTCAAGTTAATTAGCGGAATTATTTAATCACAAGATATCAACTGTTAGCTGCAATAAAATAAAAAATATATTTGATTTTACTTAAGTCCTAGGATTAATGATTCGTTTAGCTGGTATTACTATGACGAAACCAAAACGGCAAAAATTAGGAACTAAAAACCAAAGGGCATATTAAAAGCTACCGAGAATTTCTCATCGACCATGTAGTGACATAAAAAGTACAGTAAGACGATGAAATAATTAAAATAATTTCCTCAGTCATGCACTGAAACTTTTGCTAATATATATTAATCTTTGTTTGCTAGAATTTTCAATTGTTACGAAAGCAGATAAAATGAAATTATGTTGAAGAAAGGACGATGCATCGTTTAGGCGCCAAACCAGCCACCATTATTGTACAACGGTAATATTTTAGTAATATCTTGCACTCATAGCCACGTACGAATGTGTAATTCTTGAGTTGTTATATGAGACGTCTTGCTATGCACAGCAATGACTTAATGGCGTGGTACCTCATGACAAACTATACCAAGCTCTGCGCTTCAGAACCATGACCTTTATGTACTTTCGTACGTCCCACGCTGCTCTTGTTGCAACAGCGGATGAATAGATTTTAGAAAAAGAGTAGGATCAACGTATACCTGAGTGATTCACTTCATGGTGATATCATTCTTCTCTCGATTCCATTTCCATATCAGCGGGCCCTGTTCCGAGAGAAATTAGATTTCCTGATCCATAGATAAAACAGTGCGTGGGTGTATCATAGCTTTGGTCCTCGCTGCTATGTCTTCATGCGATAGAATTTTCGTGCTCCTAAATCTCTCCTCAATCCATTTCACCGTTTGCTCCCTTTGCGTTGGTGCTGCCTCCCGCGGCGCGGGAACGTGAACAAGCTCATTCGAACGGAGCTGCAAGCGCCTCGTTGTACACGAGGAGAAGGCTTGAGTGCAAGAGAGGCGGTTGAAGGAAAGCTCACGTCGTGTGGAGAAGGCGGAGGTAAAAGTCGGAGGCGATTTAAGGCCAGGTCTCATTGAATGAGCATTAACTTAAGGCGGTGGAAGTTGGGTATCTGTTAGGGGGTGTGAGGAAATTCCCCACTCAGCATAGGTATTCGGCTCTGGTAATAGTTCTTTTTCTACCGCGGAATTTTTGCCGTTACTTTCTTTAAAAGCGAGGAAGGGTATTTTTTATAATTGGTGCCTCTGCGACAATGACATTAAAAAAATTAAATAAATTTTATCTTTTCTCATAAACATCAAAGCATATTCTTGGTATAAGAATACACAATAATACACATAATAATAATAATACACAATATAATATACAAAATGGATAATAATTATAATTTTTCTAAATGGTTAGTCAACTGATTATGGTGTGTTTTAAGGACGTTACTTAACACGTGTTATTTGCGTTTATGAACAAATCTATCCTTCGATTGTAATTTTCTGCAGTACAGCACAAAACCTATCTTTCCATCACTCTTAAAACCGCTTCCTTTTCCTACCCATTTGAAATGCCATACATTCTCACAATAATCGCCTTGAGAATCTCCTCATGCCTAAGTGCTCTTCATTATCTTGTCCCCATTTACGCATTCGAAAATATTCTGTATGTTAATACCTTTTATCATTGGCCTTCCTCTCTGTCCATCTTGGCTTCTTCATTATAATCCAGATTCTTATGTGGTATAACTGGAGCCCATTCCGATTCTCTATGTCGATGAAAGTGATAATTAAAAATTTGAAAGTACCGTAGCAAGATCTCCATTGTGAAAAATCAGCTAATAGAAGACTTATTCGTTTTGGAAGGTTATATGATATAAATTCTCTTCCCGCCTGGGGAGACACCTTTCTCTACTGGCGTTGTCAGCTGATATTTAACTCCACCACTGAACCAATTGGGTCTTCGATCGAAGGAAATCATCGCGATTATTAATAAAATCATTGAAAATTTTTTATCTTTAATTTTAAATTTTATTCGTAACTATGCTTTCTTATATGACACTTCCTAAAACTTCCTTGACGTAATTACGAATCTGTGATCATGCTACAATTGCTGTATTAAAAAAAACAACTATATCTTTCTCTATTTAGGAAACTGGATGTGGTTTTATTCTTCTGCGCGCAGTATGAAATGGACTTCATAATATTCGGTGGTTCACATTTCTAGTAGCTCTTCTTTGATAATTTCCATATCATCTTGCAAGAACTTCATGGGCCGGTCTCAGGAGATGTGAACACTCTAACCTCATCTTCTGCTCCACAGCATTGCTTCCACTGCATCCAATAAAGTAGTTTAGTTCATAGATTTTTTTGGGAGTAGACAGTATGAGAGATTCCATTGCTCTGAAAGCAGTATTAAATTGAAGTGATAGGGGTGGTAAATATTTGATTACTTTTAAGTGAATTACCGGAGACATCCTCAAAAGCTGAAAGTATGTTATTTGGAATGACTCATTTCTATAGTTTGCAATCTTTTCGGTACCCTCAGAACCGTAATATAAGATATTCTGGAGAAAATTCAGGATATGCGGTGTATAGGAACAACCTATACACCGCATACCCTTGAATTGAATAATTGAATGAGAAGGGGCAGATATGGGGATTATAATGAAAGAGAGGAAAGATTCATGGGAAGGTGGTGCATGCAATAAAACAATTATCTCAATCCCAGTAATTTTTTACATCGTTGTGGAACGAATTATGGTCGAAGACGCCAGGATACTCTGTTGAACAAACCGTAGAAGTGCTCTCCTTCCATTCCCCTGGCTTATTTTCTCCAAATAATTCGAAGTTATCATTTAATTGGCCTAGTTAGTTGAGTGCGTGGGTCGAGGATTTGTGGTAGCCACCCAATGCGGAGTTTCCAAGTTACACGCCTACACGGGTTGATTACTAGTCACGTCCTCGGAGAATCGCTGCTCTCTGGGATGCAGTGCCACCATTTCTCTCCGCGTGTGTGTGTGTGTGCGCGCTATTATTAAAGATGATGCATGCTACGTCTGAAATGGGGCTCATCGGATGCTCCAGCTTGTTTCAAGAGAGGGCGTGTCCATTTCGAAGAGTATCTCTTGTGTCCCCCCCCCCTGGACCACTCCTTACCTCCACACTCTCTCTCTCTTGATCTATCTCTCGTCGAATCCGTACAATTCGTTGGGTTAACTTGGTTTTTAGATCTGGAGAGTTGTTTAAGGCTCAATCCCGTGGAATTGTGTATTATTGATAACTTAAAATTTGATGTAAATTCTCCAGAAATACTTAAATTACAATTCCAGTTTCAATAAATTTTGTGTTTCCATCAGGTTTTTTTTTTGAGATAAAAGGAAAATTCAAAATATGTTGTAATCGTTTGTGCAATTGAATGGAAAATTATATTTTTTTATGGATTAACATTTCCTTAATTATATCTAGGTATTGTCGTATTTAATATTAATATTGTATTCATCACTACCTTGTCCTTCTCTTCTTCACATAAAAAATTATCGTTCATGTATCGATATCTAGCTCAATAAATCATTGCATTCATGTCTTTTGAACATTTCATTACACCTTTCTTATTTTCTCGATATTGTTCTGGCATTTTGAAACCTTCTGTTCTTATGACTATGAAAAATGTCGATGAGGCATTTTTTTTTTCAAATTTCGCAATTTCGTCTTCGACGGTTGCGGTTTGGGTAGTGAAAATATCTAAGTTTATCATAATATGAGTCATTATTTATTGAAATGTACTGATAAGTGCCTGATGGACATACCTTGCTCACTGTTGTTTCATTACTATTTAATAGTTAATACACATTAGTACGAGTGTATGCAGCTGTGGTGCTCCTCTTTTCCTTTCCTAAAATGAAAAAAAATCGAGAAGTGTGGTTACAATAAATCTTGTTATGATAAATGTTTTGGTGCCCTAGAAGCTTTCATTAAATGGAATCAATGGGCATATATTTTAGAACTGGCTCTCCCTAGTGACAAAGCAAATGATGGGTCCTCTCTGCGAGATAACTCGTGAAAGCGATTATCCCTTTCGATTGGGTCACGAAGGAGTGGTGTTTTGCTTCGAGGTGGTTGACTATTGTCCAAAAACAGACATGTTTCCCTTAGAAAAAGTTGTATGAATGATTACGATGAATATTTTATCTGATAAAACGTACTGAGATATACTAATGGGATACAAGCATTGAAATCATGAGTAATGTATGTACATTTTTTGTTCTCTTTTTCCTATGGTAGCTCAGCTGTTCAGTTCACCTTACACACCGTTAAATCATGCCGCATTTTTAACTTTTGAAGACATCACACTACTGTAATTAATAATGTCTTAAAATTTGGAAATTTACCCTTTGAATAACTTTATGTTAATGAAAAACCTTTTGTTTGGCCGAATAGTTGAACAGAATGATGTTGAAATCGTTATTTATAGATAATTATTTTTTATTAATTTTATAGATATTAAAATTTTTTTAAACTTCGGATGAAAATGAGAGTGTCAACTATTAGTGGCAGTATCCTTATATAATTTAAAATTAGTTCCTTACCTTATCTCGCATTTGATACAATAATCTTTGTGTAATCAAGGTTGACAACGGAGGTTGAATATTTACTCGATACTCGGGGTAATTCAATATGACTCTTCGAAAAGTTGTGTTTGCTGTTATAAGTCACTTCTTTTTGCATTCAAAAGTTTATGGATAAATTTTATGGCATTTGCGGGTAATGGATTGAAGTATGCAACTCTTAAGCTGAACACCAAATTAACCCTCTATGCCCCAGGGTGACTTTGAGGTAACATACAGCATTTATGCACTTTTTGTTATTTTTTTCATTTCTTGGCCTCTGTATACCATTGTGACTTCAAAGTAACAGTTAGACTACCCAATCCCCTCTCATGTATTACTTTTAGTTTGTTTCCCCCCCCCCCCCCCCCCCCGAGGGCGTTCTCTGTCAGATCACTGCACATTAGGCCGGCCCTTATTTTTCATAATTGCGAAAAGTTATGTTTTCCTAGTCTCAAAATGATCCAAATGGTGTTTATATTCACGTGTTAAAATTTGGTTACTTTAAAATGACGGCAACCCGTGCCCCAAGGGCCCTAAGTACTAAGGACCCTCAATTGAGTTTTTTGGGGTCGAAAAAGTGCTATTCTTATGTAAAACGTAAAAGTAGAGCCCTTTAGGGCCAATATTCTGTTTGTTTTGACCTATCTCTGAGCGTTTAGGAGATATCGTGCGTCGTAATGCAATCCCCCCCCCCCCAGGGCGCCTCCCCGCACCACGGCACCGCTGAGGTACGGCCCGCACCACTTACTAGAGACTTCCCCTCAACCCCCTCCCCTCCTTCGGCAAAGACTTTGCTCACACTGGCAATATCTAGCCTCTGAAGAAATGTGCTTACCTTAGAAAGAATTTAATTGCCATAACAATACTTCCAATCCAAGAGATCAATTTATTTTCACTCTATCCATTAATTTCGGTACATTAACCAAAATAAAATCCATTTTCATTGTAATTCTAATTTTTCACTGGCATCCCATATTTGGCAATTAAAGTGCCTTTCCGCACGTAAGGGTAGTATTGCGATGAAAAGTCACACTTACAGTTAGTAATAAATTTTGAAAGCCCTCTTCCTTCAATGTGACTGCCTAAAAATCTTGAATTAGTTTCACCTCTCTCGCTGCACTATCATTTCTCACTTGATGACCCAGAATAATTTGCAAATTGTTCTTGTACGTTCATCCCATTCTCGCATGTGCACATCAAAGAATGCAATGCATATTTACAATGCATTAAATAGCTTTCTCGAATTAGTATTGACAAAATTTGGAATATATACCTTAGGCATGTCTTTATGTTTGTAGAATGCCTTCTTCAGTGGATCATATTTTCCTTCACATGACCACATACGGCGTATCACGTTTTTCTTTTCACACCTAGAAATGGATCCGTCAAAGAATGACCGGCCTACCAACTCCTCACTCATGTACCCCAAGTGGTTTGAAAACCTCTTTTGTGCTGCTTTCGCTATGTCCAGGCTAACACTTTCGTAATTAACAAGTCTTTTTAGGAACAGCGGGTCACTGCTGGAAGCTAATGCAGCACAAGGACCGGAGAACCACAACTTTTCCTTTCTTCTTGAATATATTGTAATCTATTCCACCAATAACTGCATTTCGTTCTCCTCTTTATTTGGTAAGAACTTTATTTCTTCAGCCCAAGCACATTTATCTGAGAGATTAACTGCACTTTCCTCCTCGTGTGTCAAAAATTCAATGGTACCGCTCCTTGCAATTTCAAACAAATCATCAAGTTTTCT
Source organism: Ischnura elegans (assembly GCF_921293095.1). NCBI lineage: Eukaryota > Metazoa > Arthropoda > Insecta > Odonata > Coenagrionidae > Ischnura > Ischnura elegans. The sequence continues at coordinate 31,953,304 of NC_060254.1, read as the reverse complement.
CTCTTCTCTCTGAAAGATTCTCTTCTCTTCATCTCCAGTGTAGTTCGCGCTCTCTTTATGTCGTTGCACGTTCATCCATTCTTTGCGTCATTTTTCTAGCTTTTCAATCGCCTTATTTTCCGTAACAACAGGAATTCTAGTTTTATATTATGGATGAGACGCATTTCTCACGGTTTTTCTCGCACTAAGTCTTACAAATTTCGAATCCATTAGGTGATAGAGAAAACACATAGTACTTCTCTCATTGTCGGTAAATTTGAGCCGAGTATTTCTTCACTTTCTTTTCCAACCAGTTCAATGCCTGGATTTAGCCTTGATTACATGCCTTTCCTTGTTGGTCTATTCTAATGAACGTCACGTTTATGATAAAGAATTTATTTCACCACTTTTCTCCTTACATCCTAAAAAACTTAGCTCCTTCTATCCTTTGCACACCATACAAAAGAACTATCTCTTCACATAGTGATCTACATCCGTGAACTGACTGCCTCGTTTCTTCTTCCTTGAATATTTCTATCTACTGTTGGAGCCCTGGAAGTCCTGCTCATTCCCTTAATTCCTTTATAATTCATAGACACAATTGTATCAGATGCTTATAATATTTTGTACATAAATAGCACTTTGGAACAAAGCCTGCTGGAATGGTTCGCGGCCGTATGGCGGCAAAAAATCAAGGCTTAAGGGGTCGGTACCAAATAAATAGGCGTTGAAGGGTTAAAATTGACATTATAGGCTTTAACAACATTAATCATGACACAAGAGGAACAACCTATTCAATTCTGTACCACTAGCATGTAAATCTTGTCATCAGGAGCAAAGTCTTTGTCGAGGGAGGGGAGGGGGTTGAGGGGAAGTCTGTAGTAAGTGGTGCGGGCCGTACCTCAGCGGTGCCGCGGTGCGGGATGGCGCCCTGGGGGGGATTGCATTACGACGCACGATATCTCCTAAACGCTTAGAGATAGGTCAAAACAAACAGAAAATTGGCCCTAAAGGGCTCTACTTTTACGTTTTACATAAGAATAGCACTTTTTCGACCCCAAAAAACTCAATTGAGGGTCCTTAGTACTTAGGGCCCTTGGGGCACGGGTTGCCGTCATTTTAAAGTAACCAAATTTTAACACGTGAATATAAACACCATTTGGATCATTTTGAGACTAGGAAAACATAACTTTTCGCAATTATGAAAAATAAGGGCCGGCCTACTGCACATGCACATGTAAAAAAATTGGGGTATAGAGGGTTAATATCACTGCTCTTGTGAAAGTTCCCGTTCCTCATTAGTAAAAACATTGCTTTCGAGCAAAGAATGCTTTCAGGTACTTTTGTGTTATGAGCAAATTTTGTCTCCCAAGAAATGCGTATTTCAGTGGTCCAGTTTTGCAGGAAGAAGTATTATTTGCCGCATATATGATGTCGAAGAGATCATTCTCATGCTTTCTACAGTTAAGGCATGTTTTTGAGCTCAATATTCATCTTACTTAAAATAATAATTATACGTTTAATTACTCCACCAGCAAAATAAATTTCAATAGCAGTTGTTGATTGATTTTTGGCCGACATCAAATAATAACACATTATATTTTTACTAAAATACACGTATAACTCGTGTTGTGATGCCATTACCAACTCCTAACAGTGTAAATGAATACCTTAAAGCTACTTACTTGCATGCTATTTGTAACTCATTCACATCAGTTATTTACAACAATATGTGCTCTACGCTATCATTGGTGAGAAGTCAAAGTATGCATTTTCCTAACCTTTTTTCACAGACTTTGAAACAGTAGGTAAATGGGTGTGGTAACATATTGTGTACCTTTGTTTCTACATACCGAAAGCATCTTTTAAACAACGTCAAATTTGGTTTGGAAGGTGTATACTTTTATTACTTCCTCCCCCTTCTTGCTATAGCCTGTTCTATGTCCCATAAGTCGCCTCAGCGGCATCGTATTGAGCTAAATCCAGGCTAATGAAAGCAGATAGATGTGCTTGTGTCGATAGCATAATTCAGACAGAGGTCGAAAGAAAGGAGTAAGACTCTTCTTTCTCGGCCTCCCTTGTGATTCTCCCGCAACAACCCTTTTTGCCTAATAAAGGGGTCGCTCGACTTGAGACCAGCCGCTTGAGTGGGAGCCCGTGCACTTCGACTTTCACCCTTCATTTGTCAACCGGCGGGAGCGTAAGTGGCGGGGGTCCGAAGGGTGACGAGGGAGGAAGGGGTTGGGTGAGTGGGATGCAGGAGCTAGCGGTGGGAGGGCAGTGGACTTACATGGAACTGGATTGGGTGCTCGCTCGATTAGGTTTCCCATAAGGGTTGATGCACGAGCGCCGCTAAGTATCTTCAGGGAATCTTGCATATCTAGAAGCCGGGGAAATGGTGGCTGAGACTGATAAGTCGGCTGAAATAATTACTAAGGTTTCCTGCGCGGTTGTCCAAAAGTGTTCTGTGATTCTGGATTCTCCTTATGCGTGCGTTGACTTTCGTATGATTCACTCATAGAGAGATCCCCATGAATTTTTGGGGGAAGAAGAACTTTAGGATTGCGTAAGGAATTTGTAATTCGTAGCATAGGCCTCAAAGTAGAGTTTTAAGTCCTGTGAGTGAAATATTCTACTTTTTGAATTTATTTTTTGTTTGTTTCCTCCACCGTACCTTTTTTTTCTCTTGTTACCCAAGTTGAATTAGGTGCGTGGTCTATAAATGACTCTGCTTTTCACACTATTGAATTTTTAGGCTCAACTAATACTTACGTATAGAATTAGAGGTAAGGACGGAATTTCCCTCTGGATCCCCATGATATGTGACTGCCCTTTAATACCCTTACCGTTATTGTCTTACATCTCACATCTTAGACCTTCTGTACAAGTCGAAGTATGCGGATGGTGAGCCAAGGGTCATCGTATCTAGTCACTCCTAATAAAGTTTATTTAGTGTTTTCATAGTCAATTAGTTTAGGTTAAACTTTTAACGATCTCATTTTGGGTTTGATTTATATTTCATTACTTATTTTTGTTCATGATACGGTTTGGTATTTGAAGGAGGCGACTGACAGTTGAAGTCATTTTGCGCCATGAGGGAAGGGTTTGAAAGGAAGAATGGAGAGAAACCCGTCGCATCGTCGGCATTAGCTTGCTCTTAACGAAAGGCGCCAACGGGGCCACTGCTTGACGTCCTATCCGACGGACGGAGTGTTGAACTTGAATTGTCCTCCTCGCAACACTCAAGCAGGGATCGGGAAATCTGTAAATTCTCTGCCACCTCCGGGATTTGAACCCGAGTCCACTGTTTGCAAAGCCAAAACATTAGCCATCTTATTAACCCGTTCCCCTTCTTATCAACTATTATGCTCAATAAAAGTCTGCGAGAAAATTGAAAGACATTAATTACCTTTTGCGCTTCTTGCATAGATAAAAAAATCTTTATTGTTTCATGTTTATTGGGGTGTAGTAAAGAGTTGGACGGAATTATCATCTTCGTCGAAAATGTCGCGGATATTTTCACCTTTTTCTTTGATGATGCGTTGATAGAGAATTTTTTTTCCAAGGAAAAGCATTATAATTTATAAGTATATCTTGCGAGGCACTTAGTTATTTACATCCTCTTATTCTTGGAAAACTTAATACGCTGTTATCACGAATGGAGAGTATTAAATGAATTTACTTTTGTGAGGTTTTATATAGCATAGGTTCGTTCATTGAATAGAGAATGATTTAATATTATGCGTGGTTTAGGAGATGCGAAATTTTTAATGGTCATATTTAGTGATTAGAAGAGTTCTTGAAGTTTATAGTAAAACGTCTTGCATGCTAACGCATCATTGAAGTGCATGATATTTTTTATTGGGAGAAGCATCTATCAGCCTCATCAAATATTTGCGTGTTCCAGTAATAACAGCGAGTTATGGTCACAGTGGGGAAGTTTATGTCGTATGAGGAGACGAATGAAATTGATTTTACGCAGAACATGCTCGAGATGGGGCTTCTCTGCTACGGTGGATGCGGTCTCGCCAGGCACTCGTGTCTGATGCGTTCGTTCCTAGTTCGGGAGTTCGCACAGATTGCCCGCTGCATGGAGTCGCACCCTTGGATTGCGGCTTAGACGGTCCATAAGGCGGTCATGCCATTAAACTCCGTGCGTCCAGAGCAGCCGCACGAGGAAGTGGTCGCCCTATTCGCCGTTTTAACTGCGTCGCATTCTCGGGGCTCTGTCGGATGTGCCATATACCAATTAGGAATGTCCAATCTGAGACTGCCTAATCCCAAGTAAGGACCTCCAACCGCTACCATCGGTTCTCGTGGTCCAAGTCCGTCCTATTGCCATTCCCCAAGTAGCTAAGGAAAACTTCTTACCTCTGCGAGTTGCGTCTTAATAGAATGTATACGTCCTGCTTTTACCTCCTGTCCAATCTCAAAATGTATGAAATTGTTCAATCGTATTGTTAATACTCGCTCAAATCTCTCGTTTAATTCAGCTAAAAGATTTATTGTTTCAGACAATTATAATCACAAATTTTCGTCGAATCATAATTATTTAATATCCTTAAAAATACTGAGTATTAAATACAATGTCGAAAAGGCTGAATGCCAGAGAAAAACAGTTTTTATAGTAACTGTAAAGTGCATAAAAAATTGCGTTGCCATAGCTCATTAACTAAGAAGTTGCGACCCTATGTTTATGGGCAAAAATTCTTAAAATCGCCTCCTCTACCTCCTCCTGATGCATTGCCGATTCCTCCAGAAATGCTCTGTATTGAGGAGACCGTTTTCCATATACATGCCTATATATTTAATAGTATAATGCTCTCTATCACTTTTTAATTATGTATTTGTATGATTAAAAAAAAAGTATTTGTGATGCAGCAAAATGTAGAACAGGGTCTCCTCTTTTTACTCCGAAAATTTTATGATCACATCATGAGTTAACGTGAGTAATGTCACCAAAAGAAACTTACCGAGAGGGGGGCATGCCTCCTCTTGAGCCTTTTCAAAATTTTTCGTTTTGAATCAAATCAGATGCCTTAAAAACGTTGCATATTGCATTTCTTTTTCCTCTTGAATAGAAAGCTGTCCATTATTTACGTTAAAGTACATAATTCAACCTAATACTGTACGAGTCTAAAATTTCATTTACAATCGAACTGAATCCCCTTGAAATTCTTTTCTTCGCAAAGGAGCCTCGTTTGTAAAGTATCATAAAATTTGATTATTCACCTCCAAATTAAATGAATGTGGTGATAGATTTTTGGTGAGAAATTTTTATCGAGAGTTGATGGCACTTCAGAGAGAGATATTTTGATCGAAGTGTAAACGAAAAATTCCTGATGCTGTAATTCAAAAACGAATCGTTTAGTCAAGTCCTTGGATATGGAAGCATTCAAAGTGAACTTACAAATGGAGTTTAATTATTCGCGTTTTGATTTGATATCGCAGTATTCACGTAACTCAACTTTGAACCTCATTATTCCTCGCTTTTATTCTTTTGTATTTCTATCTATTCTCGCTTTCTTTTTCTCTACGTTTTTAATCAACTTTATAAGTCTTATTTGGCCATGGGATTAATTTTATAAATATGTCTTAACCTCAAAAGACGTTCTAAAATAGTTTCCTTATTTATATTTTCAGTTTCTACACCCTTGATATTGGTAAACCCCAAACTAGTTGCAGTCTGATATACGTGGGTAAAACCTAAATTTCGAATTAACCTTTGGTAGCTCAGTGTTAATACGTATACATTTTGCATGCTTAGAAAACAGTAAGGCAATGTACAATGTATAGTTTAACAAAGTTTCCACAAAGTTTGGCATTTGACCGTTATCTACTTTCATGCCTCGTATGTAATCAGCAGTGTGAGATATATGAAATAGCTCATGTAGAAAATCTAAAAAAAAAAAAACGTTTGGTATTCCTTTGTTCCGTGGTGTTCATTTTCTGTGTTATAGTTTTAGGCATGATTGAAATTCCTCGGCTTTCAGCGACATGTGCTTTCTCTGGAAAATCGAGAGTTGTATCCCACACGAAATAGATGCGAGTATTCATAGAAAAGTAATTACGCACTTGAGTCTTGAAATACGATCTCAGTCTGTGAGGACGAGGAAAATCGTCTAGCGAACACTGGCGGACTTAATAGCGGTGGAATGTGGGATGCTACCCTTCTAAGCGCATTGTGTGCACTATGGAAACGACGCTTATTCCGTGCGATCGACCGGAACTCTGCCGTACTCCCATAACACTCTCTTCGGAGTGCTTTCAGTAAAATAAGAATTTCGCTGTCCATTCGAGGAGAGGTTTATCCACGGAGATGTATGTGGAAGGAAAAGACGTGTTTTCCCCTCCCCATCTTCTCTGCCTCCTTTTCTTCTTAGTGTATGGCTGATTCCCGCAATATGCAATGCTGGATACTTTGTTGATTGTGCATGGCTGCTCAGGCAGGGAAGATCTTTTCTTTGATAGTCGTCTAGGATATTCATAGTATTTTTGTAGGGCTGATATGTATCCACGATAGGGTTAGTTCGGGGTAGCAACTTGGGAGACAATTATTCCACGTTAGATATTTACGCATTTTTAAATGGTAAAAAATTGCCTGGGGGAAGTATTTGCTATTTGTTATAGAAATTCGTGATTTATTAAGAAGGCTATTTATGGCTGATTTACTCGTCAATGCTTCAAACTCGCTGACGAGTTTGAAGTTTTGCAATGGTTTTGTTCGAAGTTTTGGGCCACTTTTCCAATTCGAGCTGCAAATGCTTCAGGTTTTCTCGAAACTATTCTAATTTTCAACTAGAGCGATGTTGAATAATTTAACCCATAAAATTGTATGGAAATGCTGAATATCTCTCTCAGAAGCGTATAAAATTATGAAAATTATATAACATTTGTACTAGAAATGTCACAGGGAATAGGGGTAAGGAGGGTACAGCTGTCATCAGTATCGTTTTAGCCTCCATTCCGAATCGGTAGGATTATCACTTACTCGGTCCTTCCAATTGATTCTCATAATTGTTATGTAGCACCACATTTCGAAGGCCTCTAAGTTTTATTTCTCCACGGCTGTCATTGTCATTACTTCACTTCCGTAGAGATGCATACTCCAAATGTAAATTCTAATAAACTGCTTCCTTACTTCTATGTTTAGATCTCTCGTTGTAAATAGATATTTCTGTTGAATTTAAGTATACCGGGACTAGCCACGGTGATAACTTTTACGGGAGTCACCCGCAATGCACAATTGTGCGAAAAATCCACAGAGAAAAAATCATTCGCCATTCCAATTTTCAAATTTCCACGGGGATGAATGACGCCTCGGTAGCTTAACTGGCTAAAGCACTCGGCCGGAAATCGAGGGATCCGGGTTCGAATCCCGGTCAAGGCGAATGATTTTTTCTCTGTGGATTTTTCGCACAAGATATTTCTGTTAATGGAATTCTCTTTTAGCATGGGCTACTCTGCCCATAATTTCTGTCTTGCTTCTCCCATTGCCGGTTTGCGCGGTAAATATCGGGAAGAATAGAGTAGAAGCCATCGAAACAAATGCACTCCATCCTTGTTTTTATAAATTGACCTTATTTTGAGAAAGAATCTCGTGAATCCTCAAACTTGACAAATTACCCGTCTCCTTTCCCTCTCATCCCTCCCTTCCCACGTCTTTTCTCTTCGTTCCTTCAGACTATGCATTTATTTTCCACTCGCTTGCCTTTCGAAATCTCCCTCCTCCAATCACCCTTCTCATTTTTTATTTTCCTCCCTACTCCCAGCTGATCGAATGGGCGATGTTGACGCCGACGGCCACCCGGGGGGTCTGCCCCCCCTCTTCATGTTCACCCGAGGCTCCGTGAAGCCGTGAAGGGAGAGGGTTTCGCTCGCCTCTTGCGGGAGATAGGAACTATGGAGCGGGGGAGTAGTAGTACTTGACGGGATGGTCGTGAGAAGAGGGCAGTGAAAAGATATTTTCATGAGATCAATCTATATATCTATTTTTCCCTCCTCTAGTTACGCTTCTGAACATAATTCGATGCACTTGATGGTATTTGAAGTTAAGTTGATTATCTGGGCTAAACGAAGTACCACTTCATTTTATTCTGATTGAGTTACGTTTAGTTTAGTTAGCTTTTTTTCAGTCTCAATTTCTTCAAATTCTAACGAATCAAAAAATCGCTCGCAATTTTTTTTGCAAATAATCTAATCTCACGACCTTGGTCTGAATAATCTTGGTTTGAATATATCTCCAGGAAGATCCTGAATATAATGCAAAACGTATTCAAACTTGTCGTGAGATTACTGTATTTGTGGTATATTTATATTGACTTTTGATTTATAAACACAGGGTAGATATTATGGTGGAGGCTGTTGCTTTGTGACGATTGATGGCAATGGGATCGTTCAACTTTTTTTGATTGAGCATTACGATATAGATCGAAAAATAAGGAAACAAGAGTTTTTCCGTTTTATCGATCCATCGCCGACTATTCTAGCTATTCACAGGCAACAGAATAATCGCTAACCCTTACGTAGATAAGTTGATGACGACATTCATTCTTGCATCTTAGTTCAGCCCTATCAACACTTGCCTATTGTGTCACTTTAATTTTTAACCCGCGTTTGCTGAATTTGGTTGAAAACATTGAAATATTATATGCAGACTGCGAAATAACAGAGAACATTAATGTAGTGCATAGAGATATCTGGAGGAATAGATTTATAAGAAATTTGATTTTTGAATTGATTTAAATTTATTCCTACTTTCGCTAAATTTGGTTTAAGTTATTGAAACACCTGGTGCAGATGGCAGATTAACATTGAGCATAAAAGAAGTGAATAGAGATATCTGGAAGAATTGATTTTGAAGACAGCTCGGTAAACTTCTGTATCATTCAAAAAATGAATAAAAGCACTACTCTCGATTGCAATGCATGACATCATAACTCAAGTTTTTCCGTCTACGCTTTGGTTTTAAGTTATGTCTTGCGGTTTATGTCTCCCTTAGGACATAAGAAATTTATGGCGGCTTAGATCTCATAGTAGACCAACATATTTTTCGTAAGACGTTGGTAAGCATCATTCTATATACTTTCCGTCCAAGTTTGCTCTATCTGGTTTTCCTCTCCTTTATCAGAGTAGCCATACTTGGAAATTGAAGTTAAATCCACTTAGTCAACGTTGATATATTCCGCGTTCCGGAGTCTGGCATAAATCGATACAGTTCGATGGTATTCGATGAATTTAAGGTTGTGCGATGTAGTTTGATGTTGTGATTTGAATGTCTAGAGGGAGTTGAGGAATGATGGGGGTGGTATGCGCTTACTTCTCCGCTGCACCCGACCCGGCGGCATGTGCGACGGGCCCCCCCGGAGGCTCCCTGCCGGCCACCCCCGTCTCCGACCTCTGCCGCCGGCTGCCCCCTCCCGCCGCCGCCTTCGCAGTCAGGCGCTCCCACACGCTAGCACGCCCCCGAGTGACCGAGGGACGGCTTTTCCCCTTCATCTTACCCTCCCCCTCGCCGCGGTACCCGAGAAATTTCTTCTCCGGCATCTTCTCACTGTCCATTCCCTTTCTTTTCCCTTATTTTCCTTGGCTTCCGATATATTTTTTAAGCGTTAAGTTCCATCGTGTTCCGTATTCACTTATTATCATTGCGTGAGAGTTGAAGGAATAGAAACTTTGCTTTTTCCACATTGTTATTTATTTTTTCCGGCCATGGTTTCGTCAAAACGTAACATTTTCAAGGTTATGAGTATAGGAAAATTTAGTAGTTGATTGATTTTTGTATTTATACAGCGTTGCGTACCCAACCTCCGAGCCCAACCGCCACCTCCCTCTAACAACCAACCCCTCAGCACCCGAACATTTCCTACTCGCATTTTTAACGCGGAATATATACTCCTCGGTTTTCCTGTACTCCTCACCTTGAAAATGTTCCGCTGTAACAAAGCTAGGGTCGCACAAAATCATCCAATGGAAAAATCAAAGCTTTTATTTCTTCAACTCCTACGATAAAGGATTATCACCAAGTCACGATCCCTAGTATTGCTTATATTTTCTTGGCTTTGAAGTTGGAAGCCACATTATTTTTTTAGAGAATCTAAAGGGTACGTGGAGTATTAAACTCGTAACCTAATTTTTGCTCTTGAATCGGTAAAGAATGAAATCTGAAATAATGTTCATTATGTTTAAAAGAATGGTGAAACAAGAAAGTGATTTCTTCACTTCAGGAAAATTACATTATACGTTTGGCTATTTTATGATAATCATGGTTTTTGAAAACGTGCTTATCCTGCTATTTCTTATAATTGCTTAAGGTAAGCTCATTCGCGAAAATTGAAATGCAAAATACTCTATACACTATTATTAAAAACGAAGATAAGATCGGTCGTTGAAATTGCTCTCTTAACATATTTTAGGAATTTTTTAAGATTAAGAATTTTTTCGTTGCTCATATTGAGGATGCGCACATGATTTTCCGCTGTTATTTGTATCACGATTGAACAGTGAAGTTTATTGTATAATGGATGCGCAAAATAAAATGCAGGAGGACACATTTTCTCCAACTATTACACTTTATTGTAGTTATAGTGAATAAAGTGTAATCCCGTATAGTAAAATAAAATCACCATGTCAAGTCGTAATACGCATAATATTTATTCTGGATCAGACATATCAGCAGATTAAAAGTTCTCTTATTTAAATATTGCCTTACGAAAGCTTTGAGTATCAATTTAAGACGTTGGGAGTGCAATAGCTATGAACTCCAGCTTGTTGGAGGTTAGTTTTATGATCAGACCTTTGGAAATTTCTTGTCATATATATAAAATGCTCTTGTTATAATCTTTGGCTGCTTGCCGAAGTTATTATTTCAGGTTGTCATGGTCTTTTATGAATAATTCACGTTGCTTGAAAAAGCTTCCGAGGAGACTTCCGTATCTGCGTCCCATCTCTCAAAATAATAATTCTCTTTTATGATACGCTTTCTTTTGTATGTTTATGATATTGCGCTCATTCTATTTTCTTTGTATAACTTCCTGATAAAGTCCTTTTCCATTAGTTCAAATGACGTTTTTAAACCCTAGAAGTCAGCAATGTAAGCTTTTTGTTTTATTTTTTTTCCTTAGGAATTTTACTCTAATTTCTTTCGTTGAGTTTTGTTTTTTACTTTGGATTGTAAGCATACTAATTGGTGTCTTTAAATTATTTGATTCTGAGTGCTATTAAGCTTTTGAAGCTGCCTGTGTTATTCTGAGGATTTGGTTGCTTCATTGTCTCCTTTTATGTTCAAATAATTGCTGCGGAAGAAAATTAAATATAGAATAAGGGACATTGTGAAAAAATAATCACAATGTATGCTGTAAGGTACACTGACATTCTAGAGCATAAACATGATGGAGCATAAACTTTTTTAAATTTTATCTAATAGTTTGGTTAAATTTTTTATATTGTTAATTTTTAAATTCAAGCAATTTATTATTTACTTTACCTGAAGGGAGTATTTTTTAAGGTCATAAATCCGTGCTGCTTCCATTAGGAAAGAGAGAAAGCTATGTCATCGGCTAATCGTTAAAACTGATAGCTATCAGTTAATGGACATAAGTGGTCGATGGCCCAATGCTCCATCATTTTATGAGAAACATAAAAATGCATTAATGTGTTCTCTGGTGATCATAGCTTTCTCTCTTTGCCTTCCACCTGCATAAGTTCTTGAGTTCGATTTGAGTTCAAGTCTCAAGCATGATTTTAGTCCGAGGGAAAACTCAATGCGAAAATCTGGGGTTATTGAAAACACTTGAACGTTTAAGTCTTCGCTTTGCAACATCCGATCTTTCTCCACGGCCAGGATCTCTCTCCCTCAAATTCAAAATACTATTTCCTTTATTCCGATGAAAAATGGACTTCCCGAAATGAGGAATATTTTTTATTTCCTCAATTTAAGCTACTTTTTAAATTTTTATGCGTTTTATTTTTACTGCTAAATATTTTTCCGAGTCTCGTGACCGTTTCGACGAATATTAAATTTGAAGAAGGTTAAAAAGGAAGTCGGTGACGCATTTATTTTGACTGCATTCTTTTTGATTGTGCTAGCTGTAAGAATTTTTGGATTTCCGTTTACTTATATTTATTTTGTTTAACTGTTTTATTATCTACCTATATTGATGGATGTTTTGTATGGAAGCCGTTGCCAGAAAAGAATTCGCAGGAGCGGTTCATTTAGAGCGAGAGTGCAATTTCAATAGGGGTAAGGTGAGTTGAGGAGGTACGCGTAAGACTTATCTCCATAAAATTCCCTGAATCCACAAGAATCCGCTCACTACGGTCTTAATTCGTGCGGATGTATAGATCCCGCCCGGAAAACGCATCATGCGAAGGGAAATAGAATGAGGAAATAACTTCGATTCTGATCGGGTTTGAAATGTTGAGCGTAGAATATTCCAAAGAGTCATCTTGGTGCTGTTCTTCGCTGGTTTTTGATTCGGCCTCAGATATGACTTCGTTTTTGATGTTAGCAGTAGGAGGAAAGTGGAGAATTAGGTGGAAAATGCAATTCGTAATGAAAAAGGCCGTATTGCGTTGTGCCAATTAATTGGATCATAAATTAAGATCAGTTATAATCATTTTTTTCGAAATTTTGATGCTGAATACAATTTTTTTCCTGAAAAATGAATGCAAAAGTCTATTTACATGATAAAACGGCAGAAATTGCACTAATTAATGCATACTATGATCCAGAAATGGAAAATTTCCATTTCTCAAAATATGCATCAATTTGTTGTTTTGTCACGTCTTAGAATGTCAAAGCATTAGAAATTAAGCTAAATATGCCTAGAGGTATGTCTAACTATGCCTAGAGGTTTGTATATTTCACTTTCGTGATCGGTTAGCCTTCCTTTTTCCCTTCCTCTTTGTCGGAAACATCCTAGTTTCACCTTTCCTTCATATATAGTGGTACGGGGGAGACGCTATCATCACTGGTCGTCAGTAATCTTTCGACACTGATCATTCGTCTCTCGTTATGTAGCCGTCAGTTGGAGTCGATGCGCAGGCCATACGGCCTATACTACCGTCGAAAAGACTGGATATCCAAGAAAACCGTTTTCATGGAAACTTCTTAATGTATCAACAAAATTTTTTACGTTGCAATTGCTCAGTAACTAAGTGGTTGCTATTCCATGTTTATGGACAGAAATTGCTTAAAATTGCTCCCGTACCACCTCCTGAAACACCCTGTATGTTACGGTACCGATACCTGTACTGCCTTTTTAGCAATTCTATTCCTATGACAAATTAATCACTAAAATTATATCCAACAATAATATAAATTCAATGACCTACCGTTTTACTTTTAGAAGATAGAAATTTCACAAAATACGTAACAGAAAATTAGTAAACTTGGATCGACAACAAATATGTAAGAATGGTTTTTTTACACCCGTGCAGCAATGGCAGCCTTCTGTTAACACCCTAAAACTAATACAAAGTGAGAAAATATTTAGCAAAAAATCAACACGAAAGCTAGCTTTTCATGAAAACGTTTTACCCAATCGCAACTGTAGTCCTCCACATAGATTTTCAAAAACTTCATTTCCAGCGCACAGCCTCCGTATCACTCAATTTAAAATTATAATTAAACGGTAATAAAAATTTACTTTTCATTACAACATGATGCAATAAGTTCATCCTGAAGAATTAAAAATAAATTCTTAATAAAATATGCATTCCCTAGCACAAATAAAGCGTCAGTTCGTAAGGCCAGGCATTAATAAACTAGCGCCGCCTAGACCGAAATTAAGCTTTCTTTTTCAGGAGCGATAAGGGATCAGCAATCAAAATATTTCAAAAGATGTTTCCCCGCCTACCAATTCCATTAACATGTGCGAGAGAAATTAAAGGTCCTCGGAAAAATAATTTCACGGCTCACACGAGATCTTGACGGAGGAGGATGCAAACTCTTGAGCTTAAGAGGTAAAGAAGTGTAAACTTTCCAGGAAGCATTCACGGCCGTATAGATGTTGGTTTTCAGGGGCGGTCTGGCCAGGTCGGCCGAGAGCCCCAAGCTTAAGGGGACTCCACAAAGCTAGCGTCTATGAAGCGTATACAAAAGGTGTAATAAAAATGACTTACAATTAGATTACTTGAACCAAAGATTTTTTTAAATTATAAAAGTCTCCGTTTTTATGAGTTGCTTTATTTACAACTTGTAAAAAGATCATATAAAAATGGATAAAATAAAAGGTGTCAGTAGAATATAAAAAAAACCTGATGCTTTTCTTAAAGGATTATTCGAAAAGGTAATTTTAGAGTTATTTTTTACATCTCAGTGAAGTTTCAAGGAATAAATTCTAAAATATCTAGTGGAACCATAATACATAATTAAATTTTATAAGTTGTGAAATTCTTACTTTTTACGGAATTTTGTTCTTACAGAAATGCTATTTTTATTGATGTTTTTCTTGCTTTTAAGAGCCAGAATGGCGTCAAAATCCAATTACGGGCATGCAACTTACTTACTAAACTTTTCCGGGGGAGGACCTACGAATCCCCCTTAAGGGGGGCTCCATCATGAGCCCCAGCCGAGGGCCACCCCAGACCGCCCCTGTTCGCATTCCACTGGAATGCAACGCTCTTCATGAGATAGTGTTGGAGATCTTCCTATCTTGCTCGCATTTTCTCTCGATCAAACCATTCCGTGTCGTAAGTTGGTGAGGGCACTCAGAGGATGGTATTAAGAGATCCGCACTAGGGGCCAAAGGTCAGGCGGAGCCGATTCGGATGAAAATACAAGGTCTGGAGTAAAAAGGAGGGTGGGGAATTAATAATTGAGGACCGCCAATACAGAAGGAGTTTTGAGTGACCTTCGGCCACGAGTTGGGCGGGAACGCGATATAAGAGGATGAGGTTTATAAAATCGAACACTGAAAGGAAAGAAGAACAAGAGCAAAGCAAATGAGAGAGACGAAATACCACCCGGTCTGGAGATTAATCGGGACCAAGAAACGGCGGAGGATCTGTTGAACTAACATCGAACGATTCGAGAATTCTTGCATACCCTCCTGAGATCGGATGTTAGTATTTGACCCTTTCTAACCCAGAGCTGCCTCTCGGAGAAATTAAATTTCTAGACTTCTTATTTTAAACATTTAAAAATTTTCTACTCAATCATAATTATTGTGACAGCAACAACACGTAGTTTAAATCTTTCCTGAATGGAGCTGAATATCAACACATTTTGGATTTTACTTAGAGCTGAATGTTAATACATTTTTGATGTTACTTAGGAGCAAAATTGTGTTATAATGGGTTAATGGCAATGTATTTTGAACTTGAGTATTGAGAATAATAATGGATTTTCTTTTGAGAGGTCGAATGTCCTTCCGGAAGAACAAAATATTTGTAAAACGAACCCGAATCGAAGTTTCGTGTCGTATTTCACTGTGAGTTCTTTCCCTTGGTGACGGGATGCGAATATTCACTTACAAGTATTTTAAGTCTTTATCCAAATTTTATTTCTATTCAAAATGCCAAAAAAATCAATTCAATGAGCAAGTATCAAGAAATGAAATCGTTAATCTAGAATAGGCAATGTTCAAGAAATTCCTTCAGTCTTGGGATGGAGAGAGGCCGCTGATGATAGCACGGGCTCACGGTGGATCGATAAAAACATGTTGCCATAACTCAGTAAATAAGGAGTTGCAACCCCATGTTCATGGATAGAAAATGCTTACATTTTTTCCCCTATCACCTCCTGAGGTAGTGCAGATTTCTCGTGAAACACCCTGTGTAGTCCGAGACGGGATTTTAAAGGAATGGGTCGTTGTAGACGCCTTCTTATTGCGCTCTTCCGTGAAAAAAAATCCCATGTAAATTGGTTTTTCATAGTGGGAATATCTCCTTCACATTCAAGGATACCGTAGGTATTGAACATTTTTTTACTTCTTTTTTTATTTTCCACGGCTTGCGATGCTTCATACTTCGATCTCCAGGCTTCCCGGAATCTCTCTTTCATAAGGGGATCGTTCACCTCAAGCTTTCATTGACCTAAGCCCGTCTCATCACAGCCTACAACATTTTTCGTCTTTTTTTCTCCTCCTCTCTTTCCCTCGCTACTCTACTCCTACTCTGCAATCAAGGAAAATGCGGAAAAATATCCAAGGCCCACAGCTCGGCGGCCACCGCCTCCACCACTATTTAGATCAACTCCCAAACCACTCATTTTCCCGCGTAACCTTAGATTCCCTTCTAGCTTAGCATTCGTCTCACCAACGAACACCTCTCGTTTGTGAGTCGCCAAGGTTTTTTTTGCCCACTAACCCCCGGATTTCCCATTCTCTTTCCTCATTAGGTAAGTCCGGTAAAGGTGCCCCTCCTCTAAGGAAATTTCATCATATCTATGTCTGAGGGAATAGCAAGAAAGTTGGACTACATGATTATTCTTATTATTACATTATTCTACCGATTGAGGAAGGTTTCCATAGAGTACTAAAGAAGTGATGTGGGAGCCCCCCTTTCATTCCAGCGCTACCCTCTTCAATTCACTATAAGGCCTACTCCCTTTCCATTTCTCTAAAAATCCTATTTTTTTCCTTTCCCTCCCTCGTTTCCCTAACATTCTACCATATAACACCATTTTCAACATCCCCTCCCCGCTAAGTATTCGCTCCATCCATACATTCTATCTCCTCCGTACCTCATCTATAAACTGCCTCTCCTCGCCAACCATATCCAGCTCTTCGTCGGTCGACTACATGATAGAATACAAAATTCATTGATAATTCAAAATGTACCTACAAATTTTTTAAAAACAATTTACACCCCAGAATATTAAAAAATTTCCACAAATATGCATTTGGCCATCTCTCCCAACTATCCTTTTTATCCTTTCTGTGGTATCTCTTTTTCAAAGTGAGACACCTCACTTTGAAAAGGAGATACCCCATTCAGCTCAAGCTGTATGCAATCTGAGTAAAACTTTTTATGTTACAAAATATTCAAATTAACTTGAAATTAGGTTATAAATTAACGTCTTATTTAACATTTAAACACATTCAGAACCATCTTTTGCAAAAGTATTGCCTAGAAGTGCATAATTTCAGTGAAAATATTGTTTAAAAATTTCATTGATATTCATTAATGTATTAATCAAAGCAATAAATAGAAAGCGTAAAATTATAGGAGATTCTTGCCCAATTTGCACAAAACCGATGTCTTAAATATTACTCTTTATTTTTTTCCTCGACCAGTTTGGCTCGTCTATAATTACTGCAGAGAATTCCGTACATTTTGCATGATTCGTTCCTTATCACTTACCTCCGGTTTTTTGTAGAGGGAATATATAATTATAACATAGAATTAGCGGTTTTTTCATAATTCAGAGTTGGTAATAAAATTTTTGAGAATGACTGGTCTTCTGAACAATATCTAAGTATACAAATCACCGTGCATAAATTCTTCTTATATGTATTTCCATTTTGAGAAGATCTAGAATATCGAGATTTCTCAATGTGATGTACACAAAATTTTAATATAAGGTACGGAGCGGTGCGTATAATTGAAACAGGTGCAATATTTCAACTACTGCGAGAATGCATGCATGCGAGATGGCAAAAAACAGCCCCTGTTCTAATGCCAAGCTCACATTCTAGCAATTTCAACTTTTCCAGTTCTCTTACCTGCGCAATGACATGCTCGGTATAAAACGGCCGTAACTCATTTCCGCCCACCGTATTCATATGGCTACATCCTATTATGATAAGAGGCTCTTGAAAAGAAATCCGCTCTCGCTTTTGCTGTCTAATGATCACAAATATGTTTGTGAAGCGTGCAATAATTTAATCCACTTATTAGTTTATTTTTGAAGCCGGTCGAAGTGAGCCCACTGACGGGAAGAGACGGATGCGTTACGGAAAATTCAATATGGACACTTAACTGTCTCGAAATAACATGCCCTTATCATCAAAGTAAACGGAAAATGACGTTGCATAGATTTTGTTAACTTGCTTTCATCCAAATATATGCTTGCCCTGAAGATTCATCTTTTTTATCTAGATCGCTCGTTGACATTGAAATACATACATTAGATTCTGATCTCGTTACCACCCGGGGTAGTTATATGGCTACGGATGATTCTGAAGAAACAAGTTTACGTGTCAACAGAATAATGCACTGGATCACCTTTGGGGTACGCGACGGGGATACGCCAAAAATAATCGGTAATGGCTTACGACGAGAACTATGTATTTCTTAACCAGGAAATATGTATGCATATAATATGGGGTATTTAAAACAAAGTTTCTATTTATACAATTATTTATATCTAAAAGATTCGCCTACCCGTTTTGAAATTATGTAATAAAATGTGTACGTTACATTTTTGGGGGTACAATATTAGTTATATACTTATAAAGGGGTAAGTACTGGAGGAAATACGGTTGGGAACCGCTGCACTAGATTGATAAGTACGGAGCGACGTACCTAAATAATCCTCACAATCGCAAGCAGAAAGTTTTCTGGGCGGCAGTAGGTTCAGAGAATGCCCAAACCTGGACTATAGTGAATTCTCGGGATGCCGCGCGGCACCCGTTCTCACACTCTGCCTCTCCGATGTGAGAAATAGTGTATCAATCCCACCCACTCCTCTCCTTCCCTTCCAATTCTTCACTTCGCCTCGGGGAAATGCTTCAAGGAATCGTAAAGGAGCGGCGGCGGAGGCTGCTCTGGGATAATTGGGGTCACTCGTTTTTTTTTCTTTCCCTACCTGACAGGCGTGGTCCGAACCCCCCCCCCCCTCCACACCCTTCGGGCCCTTTCCCCCCCTGGCTCACAGACAGACTCGGATTCACACGCACGGCTGATCAGCTTCCCCGAAGTGGTCGTTGGCTGCTTTGCACCCACCTAACCGCCCAGCCTCCTTCCGTATCGTTCACGAACTAATCCTTCAAAATGAACCGTACGAGTGCACGGACCGAATGAATTGAATCCTCGTTGAATGAAATGAATACCTCAACGCCGTTCTTTTTAAGAGGATAACGTGAGGGGGTACCTAACCCGCGGATTGTGGCATTCGACAATGAAGGACCAATATTTGCCACTGATTCTTGATGTATTATTTTTTCGGTTCAAGCTGCGTGAATACACGGGGAAATTTGAAAAGTTACCTCCGGATCGCCGTAAAAAATAAACCATAACGGAGGGAAAAAAATTATTTACACATCAAAGGTACAACTCCCCTCCATTTTTAAACGTAGTCTCCCCCTTCTTTCAAGCAGTTGTCGAGCCGTTTTACCAATGTAGCGATTCCTTCGGCATAAAAGCAATCGCATGAGATTTAAACCAATGTGTGACAGCGTTTTTAAGTTCTTCATCGTCAGCAAAAGGCTGTCCATCAAACCATTCTTCATTACAGTGAGCGGATGATAGTCAGAAGGAGCCAAGACTGGGCTGTATGAAGGATGTTGAAAAACATTCCTTTTTGGAGGATATACGCGGATTTGGTTCAGTCCACCGAAAAGTGTTTGGCCTCACCTTCGTTCACGGAGAATGATTTGGTGAACCGAATCCCGATGAACCGAAATTCCCGCATCTGCCTTGGGGCCACTGAGGAGGCCGTCTCGTCTCGAAGCCCCCAATCGTTTTTTTTCTGCCTCACTGTAGACCGCCCACTCCGCCCCCCTCAGTCTTCCTGTTATACCCACCTTCGTCCACCGAACCCACTCATCCTCCACGTCCGTCCACGCTTTTCTCTTGTATCTTTTTTTTTTACTTCTATTTCCCCCGCGCTCGTTTCCGTGTGCTCTGGACCTTGCCCATCCCTCTCAGGAAACCCTCAGAATGCCTTCATTCCGAAACAAAACCACTTCCAATTTTCGGATCGGGTTGATGTAATGAGCCAATGTTGGTAACTATTCTGAGCAGGCAGTCCTCACTTTGTACGCGGAAAGAAATTTATTTGTTCTTCGCACATATGTGTATTTGCCTCAATATTTGTTATGGAGACAAATCCATCATTAAATATAGAAAAAACTTTTGCTTCACAGAAAAAACTCGTCTGCAACGGTAGTAAATGCTATTGGTAACCTTGAATTTTTAACTCTTACAAATGCGTTTGTAAGGCAAGCTATTATTTTCCTTAAGAAACAAATAGATTTGCAGTCATCGTCAAGGTGAAGTGCATTCCTACCTTTTCCATAAATGTAGCCTTTTTCCCTAACTGCGAATTTATCTCTCTGTGAGATGTGTATTCTAATGTGTAAGTGGTCCGTCTGCAAAATCATCGTAGTCATCTATTAGCAAACCATAGTGAGCAGACATGCACTCCTAGGAAGGAGAACGAGAGAATTTGAGATGTGGGTGTGGAGAAGAATGGAAAATGTGAAATGGACGAAGAGGAGGAACGACGATGTGCTGGACATGGTGGTTGAGGAGAGGCAGCTTCTTGATGAGATACGGAGGAGACAGAAAGTATGGATGAAGGGAGTACTTAGCGGGAAGCGGATGTTGAAAACAATCCTGGAGAATAGAATGTTAGGTAAACTAGGGAGGGGAAAGGAGAGAATAGGTTTTTTAGATAGAATGGAAGGAGTAGGATTGTGAATTGAAGAGGGAAGTGCGTGAAGGAGAGGTAGGCTGCCAAAATGCTTCTTAAGTACTCCATGTAAACCTACCTTAATCGGTTGAATACTTTAATAAAAAGATAACCGAAATGCGACGAAAATGATTGAATTTTTCCCGTTTAGAGTAACAGGATTGGGGATGAATACGTATGTGTCTAAATTGGTACCATATTCCCTAAGTTGGCTGAGTTGAAAGTGTAAATGATAGATTATTATTAATTCTAAGTGACGTTTTGCAATTTTCAAAATAGCAGCGCTTCATACAGAGGAGTAATGTTGCCGTGTTTCTTCTGGCTTGAGGTCACATTAAAAGACTGAGACTTACGTACCAGTCTGCACTGAGCTTTTATATCCAAACGCCAATTTTTTTTAAAGCACTGCAGGAATAAGTGACTTTGTACGCAGTCACACGCACGGGTGCAAAGTTAAATATACCAACGGATGAAGTTCGCCATGAAAAAATATTTGACTTAGCCGGAATTCGAACCCGCATCTCCCGATTGCCGGTCAGGTGTGTTAGCCAGTTATACCACCAAGCCATTTTCTTAAAGCGCACTTTCTAACACACCTGACCGGCAATCGGGAGATCCGGGTTCGAATATCGGCTAAGTCAAACATTTTTTCATGGCGAACTTCATCCGTTGGTATATTTACCAATTTTTTGTAGAAAAATGTCATAATTTTACTTCCAGCGGATTTGGAAAATAAAAAAATATTCCTTCGATCAAATTGGGCTTTCCTTGAACTTAAAACTTATTTACATCCCTGAGTTGTCCCATTTTAGTCGTTTACATTTGATCAAGTGGCTAGACTACCGTGGTGTATTCGAATTTTGGCCAAGTTTTGGAATTTTGCCTTACTGTTCCTCGGGTTAAAGCGCTAAGTTATTGTAGATGAACAAGCTGACCCTAAAATCACAATGAAGATACAACTGAGTGAAAATTAAACTGACATTTTGATGCCTACCACCGGTTTTATGGAAGAGTCCACATCATCAGGTGAATTGTAATGAAATCCTTGAACTGATATAGAGCTGTCAGTTTTTTTCAGACTTGACTCCCACGAAGTTTACCCTTCCACTAAAATGATTATTTGCTAATATAAAATAGTACCCCTATTGCATAGTACTTCCTCCTTCCTGTGCCAAATTTATTTATGTAACCGTGAGATTTCAATTAAAACCCACCAATTAGAGCTTGAAACCATTGAATCCACCATAAAATTTTTTCAGCGTGCGATTTTACGATGCCCAGGTTTTATTATGGCCTCGAGACTTTGCCATCTTCCGAAAAACACCGTCGTTATCATTTGAGACTATGTTTTGATTGCCCTCCGTCTTTTAAATAGCAAATCCCTGTTTCGTTTCCGTGCATGAACACGTGAAGTTTTTTCCAAGTCTCAATCTGCGGCACGAAAGTCTGGTTCTGAAATGGCTACGCGGGCGGGCTCACGTGTCGAGGTTAGCCTCAACAATCCTACAGTCCGCCTCAAAATCATTTCCAACGTCAACTTCTCTGCTCCGGCGGACGCCTCATGAAGGTTGCCTTTTTTTAAAAGTCGCTGCCGTATAATGTAAGTCATCCCAGCTACGTCATTCTATCCCTCTACTTCTCCTGATCCTTTTCTTTCCCTATTCCCTCTCGCACGTTTATTTTGAAATGACACCGAAGCATCCCAACGATAACAAATTAAAATTCATGGGGTTCCGATGTGGAAGTTGGATATGAAAGGAACTCCATTAATGGTCTTATAGGATACCTAGAATTAATGTCCATCCCATTAGCTTGTTGAAGTGGCGGCAATGCTTTTTTTGTAAATGGGAAAAGACTCCTCGGAATACGCTTGGCGTTTGGAACGAAAAGCTACGTAAAATATTTCGATGAATACTTCCGGATTATAAGTGGATATTGTGGTTGGGGTTTATCCAAATAGAATCAAGGAATAGTCTTATGAGTACTTCGTAATTTTTTTCTGAAAGCTTCACTTAAGCATTTTCGTTTTCGGTATGAAAAGAGTGTGAAATGAATAGATCGATAGTTTTCTGGGTGTAAAATGTACGATTTTTTTAAAATTATCGTTTCTCGTTTACACCACTTGAATCCTAGAGCCTTATTATACCGTGCTTACAAATCTATCTAATCTGAAGATTAGGTTCGTGACCGACTCCATAAGTTTTACCCCTTGTCCTCGTCGTTGATGCTCGAGTTTTGAAGTATGGTAATTTTTCTATTTTGTTACACAGAGATATTATCGCGACGGGATCCGCGGTTCTCGATCGCTCGCTCGTTTGTGTAAGACTGAATTTCCATCCAAATGCTTTAGCCTTTACTTTACATTATTGTGTACCACACTACCATATACATGCTCATGTGGTTGATATGAGCTTCCGCATAGAGATGTCGTTTATAAATGAGGGGTGGGCCATTTGCCTACATGCAAAGGGAAAAAGATTAGGAAGAATTGGGATAAATTGGGAAGAAAAGGGAATAGGGTAGTTTCCTTCATCGAAGAAAACGAAAGGCATTGATTGCGATTCGTACCCACCGTTAGTGTATTCATAATACACAAATTATTTGGTTTTAGAAATACCGGTTTAGACGAATGGCAAGGGACAAATTTTATCCTCATTTGAAAAAGGCCAGATTGGCGCCCATGCGATGCCACTCCACGCGACGTCACAGGGACCTAGTTTCTACACGAGAGGATAGGAGTTATACATCGTCTGAGGTTACCAATGCATGCAAGAGGCACTGAGGTCAGGGAAACATGTCTTAATAATAACCTATTAAAACTGGCTAAGGTTGGAAAGTTTTCTTCGTTTGATAAGGTAATAATAAACCTTTTTTAAGCCAAGCGCTACCAGATAGCATGGTACTCAGCTACCCGCTAGCATCCTGCGTCGTATCAGCGCTCAGAGCCTCTCCCAAGGTCACCTCACAAGGCGGGAGGGGGAACCAGAAATGCGTCACACGGACTTTTTCCTACTTACGCGTCGCGTTTTCGCGCGCTTGAAAATTTTCACTTTTCATTTAATCGCGAAAAATAGATATCGTCATTTAAAAATCTAAAAGCGTGAAATACGTACTCCAGGAGTAATAATCTTTCGATTTAGGCAATAAAAAAATAATGGGAAACCACCCTATTGGCAACAGTATTCATAGTAGCTACCATTTTGGGGGTAATCCTGTTTTGGTGGTGGGTTAACTATATGGTCATATTCCCCGTAATTTTTTTATCTCAAGCTATGCCCATTCACTGTGGATTACCTCTGTTGCATAGCGCTCATGCATGTAGACACTTCTTTTTCGTATAAAATCCGAAGGTTCAAGCGTGTTGGAGTGGAATTTTTCCATATTGAAATAAATAATAGCATTTTTCCACAATTATAACAGTTATCACGACCTAGTTTTCAATGTTTCTGTATCGTCTTCATGGTGATGTAAGTATGATGAAGATGATGCAGTAACATCGAAACCTAGGTCGTAATAAATTAAAAAATCGTGGAAAATTGCAAGTATTTATTTCAATACTTCTTTTTCGGCTTTCCTGTACACCTATTCCCCCTCCCTTCTATATATTTGATAGCTTTTTTTTGGATTTTGGCTGTAGGATATCGCAACGGCCATCACTGAGGCAAAAAAAGGATCGGGTGTTGTGAAAAAAATTTTCTCTCCTCTGTGGTATCTCCCTTTTACACTCCATTCAGCCCCTTTCGTTGTTTACCGTATATGTGGAAGAGAATGTAAGGGAAGCGGGAAGGAAGGTGTGTAAGGGAGGTATGAAGCCTGGGGGTTGAAAAAGCATAGGGATTGAAGCAGTGGGAGACTTTGAATTTTTTATCGATGGCATACCGTGACCTGCTTTGTCCGTGCTCGGCATTAGGGAAGCCCGGGCGGAAGAGTTTAAAGCGCATTTTTAAACGGCGAGAATCTTCCTCCTTTGCCCCGGGATGGTTTTTCCGCGAAGCTGGATCGTTTGAAGTTTCCTCTTTTCCAGGCGTTTCTGGAGTGAAACGTCATTTTTTATTCGTCGCGTGATACCCACGGAAGCATTCTCGAGTTGGAAAAAAAATTACTCTACCTATCAATCTCTTTCCCATCCCACAATAAGATATTTTCGCGGATAAAGTCTGTCTGAAAAAAATTACTGGGCCGAAGCAAGTTTTTCGTGTCTAAGCTGTGTTATTAAACGTTGTTTCGTGTGTGGTTGGATGGTTGTATTACAAAGTAGAGCCCATTAATTTCCATATCATGTTTTTGATATGCATGGAATTTGCTCGATTTCGGTCAAATTCATCAGATATTAAACAGTAGAAGATCTGCGACCGCCTGCTATTCAGAACCAACCGTTTAAAGTTAGTAATTGTTGCCGCATGATTTTGCTCAAGTTTTTGTGCGTGTTTGGCTATCCGATTGGCGGTCTCATCTGTTTTTAGTACTTGATCTTTTAATGGTATTTTTTCATATCATTTCATTAAATAGCATCGTTGCCCTAACACAGCGAAGTCCTATGAATTTTTAAAGTTAGACATAAAATAAATGGCAGTAAAACCGCTATTGCCGATAGACGGAGGAAAGTAAATTTATTTAAGTTCTCAAGTAAGGATAAGGATTCTGATAAGAATCTTCGCATTCCCATCCTGTAAATGTGGGCAAATGAGATGATAGTATCCACTTATCAAAATTGGCGATGAATATTGATAAAAGCTTTTTGGTCAGTATTAAAGGTATCAGGAGAGATGTTTCGAAACGAAATTCTAAAAATAGTAGTAGTGATAGAGCGGGTGAGTTGGTGTTCAATGTTTTCATTCCGATAGGAGGATGGAGGATGAAGCTTAACGCAATAGGCATCAGAGTAATTTTGTAAATGCTTCTTGAATACATGGACTGAGCTTAATTTGCCTCCCATAGACAATCACATTTCAATTCTGTGAAGAGTTAAGTCTGATTGTGTGTGGTGACCTTTCTACGGCACTTTAAATCTTTTGGCATAAATACTTATACTGACTATCTGCTATGTTATATTTTATTTGATGATACAGTAATTAGTTTCGTAATATAATATCTTACATATCATTACCGACGTCTTTTTTTCCTGTGAAAATAATTTTTTTTGAATATGTAGTTTAATAAAGGGTTTATTATCAATTTAGGCTGTAGTGCATTCAAAGAATCGCGTTCTCTATTAATATTTTCCTGACATCTCATTTAATGTGATTGTTTTCAATTTTTTTCAGGTATGTGTTACAGTTTTTGGTGTCATCCCTCGTTGAATGCAATTGGAGTTATTGTGAGTACAACTCAAATCCCATGCTTGTAAATTCTAGTATCCAATGTATTTTCCCGTCCGTGCAGTGGATAAGTATATTATACTACTGGGCATATATCCCCTTATTTCTACGACTATTCACAATCATAGACGTATTTGATTTCTCACTGCGCGTTACAGATTTATTTGATTGCTGAAAGTACTGTTTTTGCAAGGGCCTTTAGTATAGCATTTCACAAAATCTGGAGCAGCTTGTACCTTTGTGAATCCGGTTGTTATATTTTCCACATACCTTTTTTTAAAGTTTATTTTATATTCAATTTCAATTTCAAATTTTCAATTTCACACCAAAACTGTTTTTGAAGACATCCTTATTTTGTCATACACTGTGATTCTTACATTTTGAATAATTTCAATACGATGTTAGTAAGAAAATAGCTTTAATTTATCAGAAAAGAGCAACTATTATCTATTTCATATCTTTGACTTTTTATCATGTTTTTCTATGGATATGGGTGAGATTTATGTCGGTAGAAGGTGGAGAAAATTATAATCCAGCATAAGTCTCTAATAATAAGCATGGTAATCAAACCCCGAGAATTTGTACATCCACCTTGACCATGATGTCACTGATGAAGTGGTGGATTCAGAATCACCAAATTTAATAAAACCATTTTCCTTTAGGGTTTTCAAATCACCTGACCGATAGGAAAACGAAACGACAAGAGGAAAAAAGGATATATCGAATTTCCGCCACGTTAAGCCTGAAACGATTTCATTATTTAATGTGCAGATATAGGTAGCTTAAATTGGATCAAAGAGATTCTTTTTTCAATCGCTCGTATTTTTAGTCGAGGCGAATGCGACACACTGTACGCATGGAAAATCCCATAACATTCAGTTGCTGACTTTTCTTCCTCTCCATCACTCTATTCTTGCCTCCTTAACACTCTCCGCATCATCCCTTCCGTTTCCTCATAAGAATTCCGGTGGTGTACCGAGTGGGAGAGCAAAATCCATATATCCGGTGTATGTGTGTGTCTGTTGCGTCCCGTGCTGAGATTTGCGGAGCGTGATGCTCATCTATCAGTCCAGGGTGCGCGCAAATCTCCTCCGCTTTCCGGGTGGTCGCCTCATCTTTTTCGAGCGATTGATGTGTTGCTCCTCTCCTCCCTAACCTCCCGTATTATTTTTTTTCCGAAATCCCAGATGAGAGAAGCATGTCACGCAGCGCCAATGCATAGCAACTAAAAACTTCGTACGCGTTCGATCTTTCGTGGGAGTCAGACTGTTTCGCTGTTTCGTTTTTAAAACATATGGGTGGTATCCGCTGATGGGGAATCCAATAACAGCCGATTTTGGGCTCATCTGGCGCTCATATGTTAGTAGGCTTATTTTAAGGAGCCGCTTTTTATCGAAAAACATCAAACGGAGCTCGAAATAATGCCTATATCGTTTCGTAATCATGAAAGAACTCGGGCCATGTGCGGTCCTAGGAGTTTCTTCAGTATGCAATAAGATAATTATGAGCAAGTATTTAGTATTATGAATGGCTTGCCTAGCCAAACTTCAAGCCATTCCTGGCCACATTTAAATGTAGAAATGTAAGAATAGAGAAATGTCCTCCTGATTTAGACAAAAAGACAATTTCAATAGCATTAATTTTTGTTATAATATTTTCTAAAAACTGATGATAAATAGAAATTTTCTCTTATGCTTTTAAAAGAGAGTACACCTCTTACAATGGTTTTATTGATGGCTCACTTGTGATTAAATTTTTACCGTAGTTAAAGAAAAACTAGTAGCCCTACTATTTATGAAACGAATACCTTTTTATTGAAGAATGAAAAGATTATGGAAAACAACAGTGGTCAATGTTTGAAGAGACTTTTTAATTTACTGACACTATTTTTGGGAGTTACTTTCTCTGTTTCAATGAGAAAATCACAGTGGCTGTAAACGGAATTCAAAGCATTTTTCTTAGTAGTAGTTTTTTGAGTTTATAATAAAATTATTCCCGAATTTATGGTACTGTTGCTATCCATCTTTTTATGTTTATGATAGCCATTACATCCGTTTATTGCGTTACTTTAATTATAGTTAAGCCCGTTAATTAATTGTCAAATAATAGAAGAAATTAACAAGGATCGAGCAACCTCTGATACGATAGTCTGGTTGTATTAACATTGCCGTAATTGCTAGTGAATCACTTTGGTGTATGAGTTTTCAGGAGTGTGAATTAAATGAATGAAATTTATTTGGGCATAGTTTTTTTACCTTATCGGCGTCTCACTATTTTGTAAAAAATCTTCTTTTTACTAATCAGCATCGAATTTATTGTGATTTAGCTTAATTTTAGCGACAGACCTGGCCTCAATACCTTAAAGTCGTTCATGTGAGCGTCCAAACGATCAAGATGGGAGCTTGTGATCGAGAAGTAATTGCCATGCCCGCTCCGATTAACCCGATTCACCATTTCCCATTGCCGGACCGCCGGCCTACCTGCCCGGCCCGGCGCTTATGATTTCCCTTTGCCATTCGAGCTGTCCGCGTAGTGACCGTGATGGATGGCTGTCGCAACGGTCTGCAATCCCGTCGGAAATCGACGTCGTCGAGTATGACAAATGAATGGGAGGGTACGGACGCAATCCATCACGATCTTGGGGTTGGGAGCGAAACGAAAACAAATAAAAAAAGAAGATCATTGAAGCGATCTTGTCATTTCTTCCCGCCCTCCCCCTGCTCTCTCCTCCCCATGCACCCGTCCCTGTTCGAACGTTACCTGGACATATTCCCTACCTCACAGGGTGAATGCGTGAGTGTATACGCCCTGCTATTTAAGAAGATGTACCATTCCCGATAGACCGGTCTTTTTGGTGACCTATTACTTGCGATATCTCTTAGAATTTTTCAGAGTAGGTGTATAGGCTGGGCTCTTGTAAACATTTAACTTTATAGAAGTAACTGAGGCAGGTGAGATGTAGTAGAATTACATCCTGCGTTAATGAAGAAGAGATATGCCAATTTTGCTACAAACTTATTTATAGATGTACGACGCGTTACGACCGTCAGGTCATTCTCTAGTACAATATTTTTAGGCAAACTTTCAAGTAGTTGATCTTCTCCCATTCTTAAGTCACAATAACTTAAGTTGATATGAACGCACTCTGAACTCTTTTCAAGTAATCTTCGCTTGGACAGTTTCTGCATTTTATTAAATGATCTACACTAGTGATTTTCGATCGATTGTATTTTTATTCACTGGATCCGATTCTATTTTGATATTCCTTCGGGTTGGGTGCAAGCATTGGTGAGCAAGAAGTTTCGAGTGATGAAACTGAGTATTTTTTAAACTGGCTGTCGCATTTTTATTCCTGGATTAATTGATTTTGGTGACTTGTTAAGGGACAGGCACCCTGCGGATAAAGGCATCCTTCTTAACAATGCAATTACCCTCCTTAGCTTTGATCCTTCGATGTCTCGAAAAAAAGAGGCGTGATTAAGTCTTTTCAGTTGGTGTGGTCATAAATTGTGCGCGCCATTGGTGTTGAAAAAGTGAAGTTCGGAACATCAATCTGGAACGATCAGTTCTATTTTTCATGCGTTGCGGAATGAACACATCAAAGAAGTTTTTAGGCGACTCAGGAGACGCGCCAACGCCGTACACGTTTGAACATATTCAGGGACGAAGAAAAGGAAATGGATATAAGATCATTGATACCTGTGTTCTCATATGATCTGTCCGTCACAGAAATCATTCCTGCCATTTCTTGCAGTTGCTCACTTTCCATCGATTTTTATCAATTGTCTCTTCGCTCCGAGGAAAAAAAATCTTTGTTGGATTTACTTAAGTTTTCTAGTTCACATTAGGTAAGGTAGTGTTTTCTCGATTATCCTTGGTGGTGACTGGAACAGTCACAATTATTTCTATCTATATCATTTTCCTCAATATAATTCCTTTTGAAAAATTACTTTGCCTCATCATCTTAATGTTTTCACTCAATATTTTTTCCATTTATGCATTAATGATTTATTAAGACAAATTATTTATTACTATTTGTGAATGGCAGCAAAACTTGAAGGAAAGAAGTTTTAAGGCATTTTTTAACGTCTCACGTTGAACTTAGAAAACTTTCCTCTACGTTCTTAGAATATAATTACCGGTAGTCTAGCAAATGCGTATTATTTCAACATTTCCAGTACAGTTTATATAATATGTAGCAGAGTTGTTTACCGTTGCCCTGGATGGCCTTACTGAACTAACATTGCTATATATGCAAGAGAATCACAAGAGAAAGAAAGAGTGCGAAGGCGGTGTAGATGTTACCTGGGTTAAATTTTGTACACCGTCGATTTTTTAATTTTATGTCTACTTGGAAAAATTGAGTTTGATGGTCCAATGTGTTGAGCCTTGGAATAGTAATGGAGGTGTCCCGATTTCAGATCCCGGTTGAAATATTTCGGGAAAAACATCAACAAAAAATCCCGAAAAGCGAGGTTACCCTGGGAAACTAACTGGCCCCTTTCCCTAAGTAAAGTGAGTGAATTTAACTTGCCTGTGGTTTGGTCCGAGGAGACCATTGACCTCACTTATCCACATCAACGTTTGGGTTGAATCACGGAGTGGGTGAATATTATTTATCTCATGTTCCATAGAGTACATACGCCCAATCCTTGTTTTCAGGGCAGCTGCTGATGATGAACTGAGGTGAATGCTATATCACTTGTGTTAAAGGTAATGAATGCTGTGGTGGCAGCATACGTGGCCTTTGCTGCTAATATCTGATGGAGTTCATAACTAAAATCATTTTCGCTTCTCCCATCGCTGATGATTTTTCACTTTCAGGAAGGGTTGGCGGGAACAGAAAAAAATCAGGAATCATCTTTGGAAAATACTTAAGTTTTGTACGCTACAAATAGGAAATATGTGCAATATAGTTCTGCGTTGTAATGCAAGTTAACAGTTATAATTCCTTAACTATCATCTTGACCTCTTGATGATTCATTTCAGTTGCTTTCACAAAACTACTTTCATTTATTTATAGCCGACATTTACCCTTGCATGACATGTAATTGATTGCAATAACCATTATACACGCATAAGTGTTCAGACTCGATGCATTTGCATGCATGCATGCGTGGCGGTATCTCAATTACCCGAGTAAACAATTGTAAAGCACCTCGCGACCTGAAGGTATCACTTAAATATTGTCTCATGATTGGTGTCATGTCTTTTCAAATACCATCAGCTTCCTTCAGTAGTGGTATTACCGTTAATTTTTGTACCGGTATTTTGAACCAGGGGGTAGATTGCTGCAACGCACTATCAATTGCGTGAAAGACGCTTATTTAGGCGGATAGTATTTTCTCCAATTTAGGGAGAGAGTATTTAGTTTTAGGGAGGTTAGTTTAGTATTATTAATTTTTATATTTAATTATTTATTGTTATTTTAGACTTTAAGCACTTTTTCAAGTCTTGGCCAGCGTTATTTCTTATTTCAAGAGGAAGTTCTGGAAGCACTCTTTCATAAGCATATCAGAGATGAATGTTTCACCCGTCCTCAATTAAGATCAATAGGAGAGAAACTTAAAAAGCGACGAAACTAAGGGTGGAAATAGTACGCATTTTGTGAATAATTTAAAATGTAATTGTAATGTAAAATACACAGAAAGCAGGAAAAAATGATGCCTTCTTTTTTAATGTATCAGCTGGGAAATATTCCCCTTCTGAATTGATTTCTGCAGTCGTTATTAATAATATAGTCGTTTATTCCAGTCGTTCCTTTATAACTTCTCAAGGTTGGCCGTAAAACTTGGCGCGTGGGATTGAGTGTTTCCGTTGGCATGTCAAATCATCTAGTCGCCGCGTCTGGCATTATTGAGATGTCATGAAGTTTGAGATAAAAAGACACTCGAAGATGTCTACTGCTCATGGGATGGCACTCGCTATCAATATCGAATTCCTTAAATGGGTGAACGACTTTCTCGTTGGCGAGACTCAATTACTTGGCGTTGGAGTGGAATCGCTTTTAACCTCACGTAACTTTGATTTGATTGGGTACTGCCTTAACTGAATAAGTCAGTGCATGTGCTGTTTTCCCGCGACAAATGAAGCGAATATCAGGCCGCACTTAAGTATCTTGATGAATGATGGGTCTTTCGACGGGAAAATGAACAGTGCGCCAATTTCAGAGAAGAAAATTTACAGCCTGTGTGTACCGCGGAAGAAGCCCAGACTTTGGGTATTTACCGAGGAAAAATTAATTCGCTCGAGCCTCGCAACTCCTGTAATTGCTTTTACGTCATTCTAAGTCTTATCTTACGTACACTCGCGAAATAGAAACTTCAAAATAATGTTTATGCGTTTTTAGTCATCCCAGCGTTTTCTTGAAACAATTGGTCAATAAAGTTATTTCATCAAATTATCGACAAGATAAATATGAAGCAATTTAAATACTCTTGGTACGAAAATAGGAAATTTTAATGGCCTTTATTTTAATTTTTATTAATTTATTTCCAATTGATGGCTTTCCTTTTGCGTTCATATTGTTTTCGTCCGACATGACGCGATCCAGACGATACTCGAGCCTGCAACATCGAGGCGTCGTTATTGGTCGGATGTCGGATCGAACTACTAGATTTATATTTGCTCTCTATTTTGTTGTAATATTTTAATAGGCTAGTGCTTCAAAGTGATACGATTCATTTTTAAATATAATGGCAATAATACATTCTCAATGGCAAGAATAAGTTCATTTTTTACATTTCATTTCCTTCGGGCAAGAGTGAGTGATTGTCCTATATTCCGATGAAATAGAATCCAAGAGAAAATAAGCAGCCTATGTTTATAGGTTGAAGATTCACTCATAAACCATTTTTGTAAAAATGCGATTTTCCGTAGGCATGTGTTGGAATTTTTTAAATCAACCCTCGTTCTCTTTCCTAACTCAATCGCCGTACGGATCATTATTCTTGAAGTTAGTTTTTGAAAGTTTTTATTGAGAAGTTTTTTTTATTCGTAAAAACTCAACGCCCACTATTGAACTTGCCCTCACATATATTTGAAGGCAGCTTTCACAGCATGTAGTGTTATTATTACTCGTACTGTCTAGTTTCGTGGAAGTTCCCGATTTCCTTTGGGTCCGCGCCAACTCAATGGCCACAAAGTTCTTCGAGTTTTTGGTTTCAGCACAAAATTATTTCCTGTTATGCTTGAAATTGGACTTGCGATAAGGGAATAGATCGTAAAGAATCGCGTTGTTTACATTTTAGCCACCAGTAGGAATTTTTATATCACTCAGATGTAGCTCAATGTCTTTTAAATGAAGCTACGTATTTGGAAGAAGCTGTAATACATAAAAAGGGAGGTAAATTATGTACTTTGAAGGAAAATTAATTTTTGGGAATTATTATGTGATAAATTGTTTTTTTAACGAGAAAAATCAATTAGCTATTCTGTACTCGTCTTTTTATTGAACATACCTGTGAATAATTTAGTTTCCTCCTATCGTAGTAATGCTTTCAGTTTTCTCAATTTCTAAGGAAGCTCCATCTTCTAACAAAACTAAGTTTCATTTTTTCGGATAAAAAGAGAAGGAATAGACGGAGTAGTGCCGTTGGAAAAGTTACTTTTTGGTGTTGTCACTTCGTAGTTTGGAAGTCCTTATGCGCAGGAAAACTTTTGAGCAGTAGGATCTCGTTGGAATTCACTTGATCTTTTGCAGATTTGCGAAAAATTGGTATGTAGACACAGCTAAAATTATGGTTCGTTTTGAATTTCATGTTATACCAGCCGCTTGCAGAAAAGGCAAACATTTCCCACCGTTAATTTAGTAATATATGTACTCGGAGAGTTGTTTGTTTTACCAAGCTTCTTGGAGTAATTGGACGACTCGTAGGGATGAATTCGTAAAGATTCAATAAGATTCTATATTGAGCGGTTTCTAGTACCGGCTGGAACATGGAGGAGTTGAATAATTAATTTTTTAAAATGTTTTAAAATACCCGCCGAAAAATTTATTTTTCTCAGAATTTATGAATATTTTTATTTGGTATTTATTGATTTTTTTTACATATGTTTCATGCAACATATTCTTTAAATTTAATATCAAATCCCACATAATCGAAACCAGCCGAATTTCATTGAATCGAATGCCCTGTAAGGCAAGCATAGTTTTTTTGTCTTACAACTTAACTTCTAAGAGAGTATGTCTGTGATAGTCGATAAAATAAGTAATGTATAATAAAAATTATGTATCATAGTCGAGGACAAAATATTTTGTAGTTTATTTATTATGAAAGCAGGGTCGATTGGAAACTTCGTCGCTCTGTTGCATTACACTCTGTATAATACGACTTGGATTCACAACCCGTTTTACCTCTTGGGAGTTTTTAGCGCTCCCCCCCCTTTGAGCATTGTAATTCCTACACCATTGCCTTTAAGGAAATGAGAGTGCGATTATACTATGGAACTTGGAATCGATCCCGGATCCTCAATGACCATAAGATCTCTAGAAATTATGTTTCGCAGAGTAGGTGGGAGAGGAAGAGTGCGAGAGCAAATGGTCAGGAGATGAAGCGTGGCGAGGGCACATCATATTAAAATCGTGAGTAAGCTCACGCTTTTCCTCCTCATCCTTTCTCTGGAATTGGAAGCCGTAATTATAACGGGGAGCGGGATGTCTGCTGTGGCGGAGGCCGCCTGCAGACTCCGAGGCGCGCTCGGACCCCGCAGTTTTCCCCTTCTAGCTCGCCCGCCTTTCATCCTCAGTTTTGTCCCTATCACTTTACGCAACGGCGTGACTAATTTCAAACCTTCCCTTGTTGTTCCCGAAACAAAAAGTGGTTCCCGCTCGTGCGGCAAGCACTTATTTAATCACAAGGGCTTTAAACCCGTAAAAAACATTGAGAAAACGGGAAAATCCAATCGTACGAATGGTTAATTAAAGGTTTAGTTTGTAGAGAAGGGTTATGCAACAATTTTATATCCATTCTGTGGACTCATTTAACCTCCAAGAAGTTTTCACTCGCTTTCCAAAATTCGCAAATCGGGAAGGCCGATTGCAGCTGAGTATTCGATGTAGGGTAGATCAGGGTTGGTGAGCTGAATGGGGTGAATACGCTTGAGCTCTACAATTCGATCTTTTTAAGTACGCGATTCGTGCTTGTGACATGTGTTTCTTTATTATCTTTAAATCTATGTGCGCGGCAATATGTGTTGACCGCTGTGGTCATTTTATTTGGGTTCAAATTTTTAAATCTAAAGCTATTGTCTATTGTATGCTAACTGTATGCATTTTCACTAGCATTATCGTAATGCATTAAAAAAGCTAGAAAATAGGGGAATATATGCTTTGAAAATTATTGTTAATTTATGATTTTTTATTTATATTTAAAATGGTATTCCTATAATTTTCAACTTTATTTGGCTATTTAACCCCATGCGTATTGTCATTGAAAAACACTTATGCGTCTTATAATAAGGATCGGAACTTGATAATTTTTTTTTGTGCAGGGTAATTTCCTGAGGATCGTTCAATAGGCCAATGAAAATAATTTTACCTTACCTGCGTATAAATTTTGTTATTGAGTGGAAAAAAGTGGAAATAACTTGCAGAACGATTAGGTCAGTTGCTTTACCTTTTGAATAGTTTTTTCTGGAAGAGTGTAAAATTCACAGAGAATGGTTGTACCCCACCTTAAGATATCTGTGGCTAGTATTTCTTTACTGTAGATTTAATTGATGAAAAGTTTATCTTACGTGATTATTTTGCAAAACTTGTGTGAATATTAAGTGAAAGCTAATGAATGCGTTATAAGTTAAAATTCTTGGATTCGCACGATCATCTCCTGCCTAAACATGGGTTAATTTATTTATCTACCTATTTTTATACACGCTTGCCTATAGAGTGAGAACAGATTTTATGTTTTCACTAACTTTATCATATATATTTGCTCTCTCAGGTCGCATTCAAAACTTTGAAAAGTCGTCTGAACACTATATTAACCATGCCAATCTTGTATTAACCTGAGGCTATTCGGGGACTTCTCGAAACAGTAGAAATATCGTGAAATGAAAAAAAAAGACGCTGAATTCTCGTTGATTGCAAAAGGACACTGAGGAGAGTCATTGGAATTATTTATTATCCGGCCCCCGAGAACTGCTTTAAAGAAGTGAGTAACGCGAAGTCCAGCTTCAATTTTTTGACGGCCTCTCTCGGAGTGAGCCCCGTGGAATTTTCCGCTAAATTTCCGACAACCGTGTCATGTCACGTCATGTTCCGCGGCCCTCCTTGGGGTCCGTCGTTTTATTTGTCGGCGTAGTGGGGCTCCTTGCGCGTTCCTTTTGGGCAAAGAGAGCTTGCTTGCATCCCGGGCCACCGTGCCGGTTTTAAGAGTGAGAGGCAAAGAGAGAATTTGTGGCGGGAGAGTGGACTTGGTTTGGGGAATGGATGTCGTGGGCCGAAAAGCAGTAGAGGAGGGAGATTTTGGCTGCGCATGAGAGGGAAGGAACCAGTTCCGTCCAAAACCGAGATTATAGATTAGGGCGACGTGAAGATTTAAGCCTTTTTTGTCGAGCCATCAGGAGATCTTCTTTTATCATCCCCCCCAGTTTGTTTTTATTATGCGAGGGACGCATGATGCTAGTGCAAATGAATAAATATTTACGCAGATGTATATGTTTTTCCTGCGTACATATGTGGCTTTTGAGAAAGAAATAAAAACGCTATTTACCGATACCTACTAGAACATATATGTATGAGGGGGTGAGAAGCCAAGGGGTACAGGTGATTACTTTTTCTAAACAGAGTTAGTGACAGAAATAAGATAAGAAAACAAACGAGATCAACTAGATATGTAGTAGTGCATTTGATTTTCCACACGATGTCAGCACAGAACAAAGACTCACTCGTTACCCTTGACGACCAAGTTTTTGTATATTTCTTTTATCAATTTCTATACATAACTCTCTGTAGAAAATCACTTGTATCCCTTGCCTTCTCACCCCCTCATATGTATTTATTAGTGGCTTTTAATGATAAAAGTAAGTGTTAAATCAGTTTATCATTTAAGACATTTGTGCATTGAAAAAATATTTACGCAGTTGCACGGGTTTTTCCTGCATATAAAGATGGCTGTCGAGAATGAGATAATAACGCTTTTTACGAGTATCAACTGGAACATGTACGTATTTGTCAGTGAAGTCTTATGATAAAAATGAGTGTTTGATCAGTATGCTTATTTGCTAAAGTTTTAGCCTAAAGCTACTCGGATGCAGGAAGATATATTATTAACAGAACATAACACGTTCGCAGAAAGTTTTGCATCTTTACGTCATCCGTTGTGGGAAGATAAAAGTGCATTTTATCATAAATATTTTTAGAAATTTTACATTTATTTTCAGCTAAGTATTTCTGAATAGTTTTAATGCTACTTTAATGACGACACTCTGACTTACGCTCCCTTTGAGGAATCGTAGCGTTAGATGCGACGAATTACTGAGGATAATTTATGGTGGATATGGAGTAAAATACTTTGCACTTTTCCTCATAAATATTTATTTAAAAAGACTATTTTTAATATTTATTAAATTATTTATGAAATCTAGTATTTAAAGAAATTTCAATGACAGTAGATTAATAGAGTTGAGATCACCATTTCATGTATGTATTAATATTTTTTTCGAATGATTAGTGTAATGATACGCGGTTTACCTCGTAATTGTCAACGTAGGTGCATCCTGTAGATCATAATATCAAAATTTGTTCATAAGAATGAAAGAGCATCAATATAACCTTAACGTTAGCCAAGCGTTCATCTTTCGCAATTTCAGCAATATAACGAACGATATGTAACTATAATTTTTATTCGTTGTCAACTGTTATCATTAAAAATCTTAATGAAAATTTTGCCCAAAATTGTCGAAGAATAAAAAAAATATACCCTTATATGTAGATATAAATTATTTAAAAAAATTGCTGTCTTTCCACTTAATGTTTCCCAATGAACGTCCACGCTTCTTATTTTTAGGAAAAGAGAATATGCATTATTTGGGAATAATGGGCTTTCGTGTATTTCCTAAGGAAGGCAGGCGTGGAGTGTATGATTAAAGATGGCTTCATTCATTTTAGTGTCAGGAATTATGGAGGACCTATCCTCACCAGCTATCTCTAAGTTCTGATTACTATCTTTTCTTGAATACATTTATGACAAACAATTCATTTACCAGATTTGACACAATCGCTCAATCTTCTGAGAAGGCAAATATTTCATTCCTCTGGTTAATAAAGAGTGAAGACGATTTATAGCTCCCCTTTATGAAAGAGAACATTTTATTAACTTAACGCCTCCATTGCATATATTTTACCGCCATAAATTGCCATATCTCCAGCATTCATTCTTTTTTAGTTGATTTTTGTAATAATGAGGAATGAAATGAAATAAATTTCGTTACCATAGATGAAGTATTATTAGCACTTCTCAGATGTGTAAGTAATACTCTCATGTTTTATGATTGTTATCTTTATTTTATTGCGTGAATGCCATGACTAACCCTTGAAAATTGCAATGCACTACTACGAAAGGATTTTTAAAAATTTCTTTATTCTGAGTCCAAGTTTTGTATTTTCGAAGAATTATAGGGAATTATCGAATAAGTAAATATTTCCCTACTGTACATACTGTGCAGTTATTAAGGATTTTTGTTTTATTTATGTTCCGAAAGTTAAAATAAACAAAAAAAAATTCTACTTCCAACGGTGATAATACTAAAGTACTACTAAGTAAATTTATCTCAAAATACGCCAATTCTCACAAAATGAAAGTCTTATTGAGTACCAGTGTTAGGTAAAGAAGGTATTCTTATTATTATATCCTTTAAAGTTCTTTAATTAGTTTTTTCATTGCTTTCCTCCAAATAGAGGGACTAATAATTTGCCGTAGCAATATCCTCAATTATTGTAGGCATGGTGAATATTTTTGCCTATGTGTTCCTAATCCTTAGGATCTCCTAGATCCTTCCTTGGCCCTCAAGTTGCTTTCCTGTAGAGTCCAAATATCTTGCATTCATAAATTCGGTGTACAGTTTGGCGTTAATCCCAAAGCTGTTCGTCTCTAAATCTCAGAGAATTACTGCGGGGAGGAGAACGCTCATTGGTGACGGTATATCGAACCCTCTGATCTACGTACAAATCAATTAAAGGGAGTTGGTAAGTCGTGTGTGAAAGGTGTTGACGATGAATTCCACTCTCGATGGCAAGAGGTAGATACGGTGGGAAAATTACCGCAGTGGATCAAGCGGCAAAGAAAGTTAACTACTCCTATCCGACCGCCCGTGATTAAATGGTGGAAACCTTTCGAATCGAAAACGACTAGCCATCAATCAGGGAGAGAGCCGAAAAATGGCGTGTGCTTTCTCTTTCTCTCGCTTTTAGCGTGCGCCAAAGGGGGTTGACTGATGCGAGAGCGGAAGAACGGAGCGACGTGACGGGTGGGGTGAGGGAGAGCAGAAGTCATGCAAAGAGTGGGTGGACATTTATACAGGATGTTTCTGGAGGAATCTGCAATACTTAAGGAGGTCGCAGGGGAGACAATATTAAGCATTTTTTTGTCCTATAAACATGTAGTCGCAACTCCTTAGTTATTGAGCTATGGCAACGGTTCTAATATGGGTAAACTTTTCTCGGGATTCCTACCGGGTTAAATCATCCAAGTTAGCCAACGTTTTAAACTCTGACTCTGGGCTCCACCTTAGGGTTGCTGAACGTCATTTTATTTGTTTATGGGTATTAAGTCTCATTATTACTATAAATTTAGTTTATTAAACTAAAAAAAACTAAAAAGTGTGATGCCAGTTTACCCACATTATTCGCAGGGAAAACATCAAATGATATTTAACTGTTCTTATACTATACTTTCTATGTGCTGCCCTAATGGATCTCTCTAGCAATCTAAGCCTGTTAGGTAGTCGATATGAAATGCATTTGCAATGAAAAGGCTGACGTATAGAAGAGAGCTACAGCTCCGTATAGCAAATCATAGGATTGTTGATAGTGACGATGATAAATTCATTTGAATTCATGTCGAAAAATAGGAGTTATTGCTTTGTTATTTTTTGCAAAATTTGTTTGTTCAAAAATTTAATGAATGGCATTGTGCTTTTTTTTTAATTCACGGCTACAGTTATTTATTTTGTTATCTTAAGTGAGCGTGCGTGCTTCATCAAAAACTATTTTTTTTTGTCATCATCATCATCATCATAATTATCTGTTTTTGAAAGCTTTTCTTATGGCCCAAATTATATTTTTAGTTTTTTTGTGGCCAAATATTGAGGCCATAGCCATCGCCATTCACTCAGGGAATGCGTTCATCCAACTTTTGTCCTTGGTGGGCTAATACATCTTTTTAGACTAATGGTAAGCTAAAAGCGTACGCATGGATTGTCACCAACAAAGTTCCAATTATTTTCTCAGGGCCATTACTGCGAACATTTTTGCTGGGGTGTGTTTAGGCTTCAGCATGTATTTAGATAATGGACAATTCAGTTAGAATCATTGAACTCAAACCATTCAGACAATCGAGCTCCCCATAAGCGCCTTATAAGAAAGTAGTGTCTATCGTTGTTAGGCTTACTCCAGATGTCACATTTATTCGTGTGGCTAAAAATGTCGCGGGCAGACATAATTATCAAAATTCATTGATTTTGGTATTCATAATCGAAATTTATGTCAATGAAAGTGACATTGAATTTGTGCTGAAATAATTAAGTTCTTATGGCTAGCGTGTCGCAGTTTTTTCAT
This sequence comes from Ischnura elegans, assembly GCF_921293095.1. NCBI lineage: Eukaryota > Metazoa > Arthropoda > Insecta > Odonata > Coenagrionidae > Ischnura > Ischnura elegans. Next base: position 31,912,650 of record NC_060254.1, on the reverse strand, counting down.
TTAAGTACCATTGTATTTAAAGTTTATGCAGGGTTAATAAAATAATCTAGAAAAGAACGAACAGCGCATTAATTGGTGCAAAAGAACATCCAGTTGGGCATTTGACGTAATACATAAGTTATCTACTTCTGAAATTATTTTGGTCCCTCCATTAATTAAATCTTTTTTTTTTGGTGTGACCTTGATGATGGAGATGAGATGGTTTATATTTAATAGTTTTGGTAGCATTAGTCCGTTCTTCTGGTATGAAAATTGACGTAATCAAAGGCTTTACCGCAAAGGATATTTTAGTTTATTTTTTACTATTCTTAACTTTTCGCCAAAAGTTAATCATCACATATTTATCTATGGAAGTTTATGGTGATAGACATGGATAAATTTCTCTGCTTTTCATCAGTCAGTAGGTTAAGTCGTTGTCATCCGGGTTCCGCAAGCGTGTCTATCTCTAAGCGCGAATGTCACACTATTTTCTCTTCCTCAAACTTTTGGCGTGGGACTCTAGGATGCATGAAAGGATGCTTTCTCTGCCCTAGGGAATCGGTCCTGTGATCTTTCGTGTGCTTTCCTTTCCGTCTCCAGGTCATTGCGTGACAATCGATTGTCGTCATTAGCACTAACAATCTTTTATTTACGAGTGCATCTTGAATGTGTTCCAGAAACTACCCTATTCACGGGGATAGAAACCTTCTAAATTTCGACTTCCCGATCAAAGATATCTCCTGCTTTCCTTCCGGCCCAGCTCCTGTCGAATGCGAATTGATTGTTTGTGTGTTTTTATTTGTCTATATCATGGAGGGTTTTCCCTTCTGTGCAGTTTAGTACTTTGTGAAAACGGTTTAAGGAATTCTCCAAGGTCCCGATTTTTTTAGTTCGTGATTAGTTAAAAAATATGAGTCAGGGCGAATGAAGCGCGTAATGGTCGAAACAAATTATTTTAAGATCCCACCCGTTCGTGGGGCTATTGGTTAGTGCCATGCGTAGGAATTCTGCAGCTGCTTTAATTTGTTTAACTTAAGCCATTTGAAAACACTTCATTTGGGATTAAATCATGGTATGCACCATTCGAAAATTACATATTTGCGATATGTTACTTCTCTTGGGGGAGTATGACATAATGTAGAGTGTCGAAATCTGGGTCAGACCATTAAAAAAAAGAGGAGCATACAATATTAGTGTATCTAAGATTATATTTCCTATTACAAGGTTCCACTAAATATCGCCATCCACCCTTAAGTTGATGGCCTTTAAGGTTGTTTTCTTTTCTTATCAAGGTTTTCATCAGGCTGCTACTCTCAAAATGCTGCTTATAGGGCATTATTGCGCTGTCATGTGTAAAATCGAAGCGACCAGAGCCTGTTCTGTGCACCAAATTTGATCCTACACTCTTGGTCATACGTGTTCGTTCGGTGGCTCGCTGAGCGGCATGTGGGCGTTTTTCTTCCGCCCATGCACCCATCCCTCTAGGAGGCACTGAGTCAGGAGGTGAGAGGGCTTATGCCGGTGCGGGTGGTGGGAGCGTGAGGCGAGGAAGAGGTCAAGGAGACGGGGGCAGTTCACAGAAAGAAGAGGTAGAATACGTGTGAAAGAGAATGGGTGGCGGAGTACGGGCGATGTGAGGCATTGACGTCACGCTATATTCCACCGAAATACTCTGCTCTTCGATACAGTTACGAGGTTCGTCCGAAAATTAAGGTCTCTTAATGCTATATCACGTATTAAACATCATTTTATTGCTGAACGAAGTACGTATTCTGAAAGCTGGGACATAAAGCTATTTTTCAACTTCGAAGCCTTCGTCATTCACAAGCAAAAGCCCATAAAATTTTTAAACAAACAAATTTTGCAATCAAACAGTTGAAATTATTTACGTCATATAGAATCTATTTGCAGAAAAAATCGAAGAAACTATAATCGTCCCATAGTTGTACATTTTAAGTGTTCATCCCAAATTCCTGCCTATTGGATGGGTGCAATTCGGAAATTTTGAATTTCACTCACTCAGAGATTCAACCCGAAGGTTGGTTTGGTTAGGTTAGGGTAGAGCTAACCTCTTTCGTTTAAGCTGCTTATCATTAGCGTGAGCTTTTGAATGTTATTGTTCAAACTACTCATTAAATGAATACCAAACAAACTTAGTTATTATCGCACGTTTTCTCACTAATAATGTATTTGTTGTATTCGGACGCAAACTTTCCTTGCAAGCAAAGCGTTTAAAGTGCAATGGAAAGGTTTCTAGTTATGGAATGACTAAGCCCGGAGCAAGTAGCCAATTCGCAATAAGTTACGAAAAGTAAGGGTTTTGAACTAAATAATGATGAATAAGTAACTTAGTAAAAGTAAGTCCTGGGCTATGAAAATCATACTTACAATAAGTATAATTTATTTTGTAATTTTCAATCTCACCACTATTTCCTAACAACTCTATCAGGTCTCGTTCTGATTCGAGATTTTGATCCTATGTATGAATATCCCAGACACGTGACTTTCGTTGCAGTTAGGTTCGCGTGGACGTGATGATTATAATGCTTGTATCCGTCGGGAGAGCATTAACTACAGGGCATTAGATTTTAATTGCGCGCTACCCCGTGCCGCGACCCTCAATGACGCACGTATTGCGCAAAAGTGTTCAGATCTCACGCAGGAATTAATTCCTTTCTTTGCTATCACTCTCCTCTTTTACTTTTATCTTGGATGCATCACGTATGAATACGGGATGTATCCAAGGATGCATGTGTCTCATTGCAACATACCGTGGAAGACTGCCATTAGGTATTGACATCGAAGCTATAAACATAGTTCAAGATTTTATTGAAAGAAAGTCGTAACAAATAATAGATTAATAGTACTGGTCTACAAAAAGTTGCTAATATGAGCCGGTTTTATAATGCCTGGTTAACGCTAGCCAAAAGATGATTATGCCTTTAACTTTACCTTGATGTGGTTCAAAGCTCTGTTTAGCTTCTGTGTAAGACAGGCTTTAACCTAACCAGGGCTTTTAGCCTCCGCCAGGCTAAGTTAAACGCTGCATCACCTTGTGGTTAAGGCTAACCACACATTATGATACTGGCTCTATATGTGTGATATGTTTTGGTACCCATGTCCGGATATAGTTAGTGGTGCAAGATATTTTTCTGCACTAACATGCTATAGACAGATCGAAAACTTCTCATTAGTATGAGATAAACGGTCTGTTGTAAATGGTTGTACATTTATGCCACAATAAGAACTTAAAACCTGTTAAAACCTACAATTCTGATGAGAAAAATGAAGTTTCCAAGAAAGTGCACCTCACTCATGATAATTTTCCAAATGACACTGTTTATAACCCATTCGAAGGAATCGTTCTAAGGCGTATCGCACCATAGTGGTACACGAGAATAAACTCTGTATTCATTACTTCGCCATTTAACGGCGCCACCTCGCTACAATTTAGACTTATAATGTGTTGACTGCTTCATTTGTTTTACTTCACGAGTGTGAATAATCGTCTCCAAGGTTTTGTAATCCAATGCATTTAAACTGCAAATTATTTCTATAATTTATACAATTGTCTCATTTTCCTCATCCATTTCCGGAAAAAAATGAGCTTCATCCGATGGAGTTGAATTGTGAAATCTTTAACTGACGTGAGCAAAATCGTATATTAGCTAGGATTTGACATGCTCCTGCCGTTTGAAAAAATCGTTAGACTTGTGGTAAGTGAGGAGATGTAGAAATTATGCTACTTCAGATCTGAAGTCAACCTAAACGCAAGATACTCCATTGATAGAACACCGTGTGCATCGCTGCTTTCCCATTTGAAAAGATTTATTACGCAATTCATGTTTCACAGGCTGGCTGTTTCACTACAATGGAAACATTAGTGGTTTAGCATATCTTTTGATGTGGCATTGCAACATAGTTCTTTCTCCCTTTTTTACATTGTGTAGTTTATTATTATCGTAATTGTCCCATTAAAAACAATTCGAGGAATGGAATATGTGACTGAAATCCCACTGGTAGTTCCCTTTGCGGTTACCACTAAGTCGAGCTATACAAGTCTCTTAATAATACCAGTGTTAGCGGTAATGAATTGGAGCTATTTGAAGAGAGCTACATATGAAAATATTTGCGGAGCTTAGTGTAACTGCAATATGCCGGAGCGTTGATGTTAGATTTATTTTCAATAATGTCTTCTTTTGAGTATCAACTTCTTCAACTGTCCTACCATCAAAGCATCATTCAGTTTCCTATCTGACCAGGTTTTAAATCTTAGAACCAACCCATCTGCGGCTATCAAAGTGTCATGCATATTTGTCAGGTTTGCTACTTGTCTGCGTGTTTTTATGCACGTAACATTTTATTGCCTCTAATTGTGCCTTGGGAAAGAAGCGTTTGTTTTTATATGAACACCACATAAGCTACGGCTATTTTATTCTTGATGTTTGTCTTACTCCTTCTTTAAGATTTGGTGGCGATACCGGACAAAGTGACTGATCCTTTCCTTACTCTTATGTTTCCTTGCAATTTAAATTACTATGATAATTATTGTTTTTTGAACATTAACGACAATATCAGGAAGAAATATTGTTATTTTAGCTTTAAAAATGAGTGCCTTTTTAACGTTGGGTCGATATCTTCAAACTTATCGATTTCCACTGTTTATCAGGGTGGCATGAGCGACCAGTATCCAGATTCATTCTTGACAATAATGCCCACTAAGCTAAACTTTGTGAACAATATATAATAAAATAAAATTTAAATATTAAATAAAATAAATTATATTTCCACGTCAAAATTTAATAGTATAAATTATGACATGGATACATATTTGATGATGGAATTGATTGGTTAGACGGCCAAAATCAGTCGTTCTTGTTACCACTAGCCATTATTATTAACGTTAGATGTTAAAAATGTTTTTTAGATTGTAAAAATACCGGTCTCTCGCCGCCTCATGGTTTCAAATATCCTTTAAATTTGTTTTTAAGTGTGGCCAATTGTCTACGCACGGTTGCGGAGACGTCAAGGCGACTCCGGTCACGTGGTTTGCGGCGTTATCGATACGCCGTGAGGTAGTTGTGCGGGTGGAATGTAGGTGTCCGCGTCCCTGTTCCTCCGCCCACTCATCCCTGCTGATTCCTCTGCATGCCGCCCCTAATCTCGTCCGCGTCGTCTGCCGGGAATGCTACTCGCTGGGGAAATCGAATTATCAGCGCTTGTGTCGATGGGAGACGCATTGTTTGTTCCGCCAGAAGATCGCTATCAAATCTCCTAAGCTCCGAGGATTCAGTCGTTAGTGTGTTGGGCAGGGAGGATTGCAGTCACATGCAAATGGGGATGGAGGGGTATGTGGATTAGTGCTGGATAAGAGAGCTGAAGAAGGATATTCCTTCCGAGGGTTGACATCATAATTTAAGGGGATTCTGCGTATGCTGTGCGTATAAAAGTAAATGCGTACATCCAACTTCACGTAAACATTCTTAAAAAAAAGACCTCGTTTTTCTATGCCGCAGATGGTACTATTTGGTTTTCGAATGGAGAAAGAAATATAATAATAGCCTGAAATAGCCTGAAATAGCCTTATAACTGATAATTAAATTTTTCAACTGTATATTTTCCCGCCGTTTCGGTTAACTATGAGTCTACAAACCCTTAAATATAGCAATTTGAGATTATTTACTGCATAAATTTACTAAAATTTATTAGGAGTTAGCGTGGTGAGATGCATGCATCTACACTGCTGGATATGAAGGCTGTATTTTTCGGGTTTCCCCGCGTCGTCGTTTTAATGGAGACAGCAGTTTCTCCTGCATTCCAGCAGGCGTCTTCAGGTCGAAATGCTAGATGCCGTGTCTTGGCCACCGTTATATAGGCAGCCTGATGAAGTGTGTGGTCGCTGACTGGTCGCCGTGCTACCAATAATATGAGGGTATTTAGATATTTCAATCGCCTCTCTAATCATCTTGGGAAAATATCGGGAATCTCTGGCGATAACTTTTGTCTCTTTCCAGTTGATGCCGTGTTCCGGTTCACACACAGTATGATTGGCCACAGCTGAAAGATGGAAATGTTCGTTTCTCACCGCTCTTCTATGCTCTTGTATACGGCACTTCACAGTTCTCTCGGTCTGCCCGAAGTATGACATTCTTGATTGAATCATATCATAATAAAAAATGCAGCCTTCATTACCATCGAACAGTGAAAACCTTCGCACCAACTAACTTATTGATCATTCATATAATTATCATCTTTTTCCTTCTTTTACCCACTCACTAAGAGAAGTCTTCTAAAACAATCGGGGTAAGACGGGACCACATCGGGATAGTTGGCCAAAATATTAGGCATGATGTCCTCGTAATGTGGTTATGATAACGTAATGGCTAATGAAAATAATCGTAGAAGGATATCTGAAAGGGAAGAAGGGCAAAGGACGGCCCCGAATGAGTTTCATAGGATAGGTAATAAAGGATGTTAAAGAGAAGAAATACATCGCTATGAAAAGGCGAGCAGATAGGAGAGAGGAATGAAGAGATGAGTCAAACTAATGCTGGGATTGTTGACTGATGATGAAGATCTACACACTGAGAAGTATCGCTATAAGATATATAGAAATTGTAGGTTCGACCTTCCCTTTCGACCTGAAGACGCTGACTGCAATGCCATCGCAACTGTTGTCACCATAAGCCAACGGACGCGGTGAAAACCCGAAGAGAATGCAGAGATCATCTATAGAAATTATTCGCATTCGAATGATGTTTCACAAAGGCTCTGTGGAAAGCCCAGTTGTTATTTACTCTAACTGCGATCAGTAGACAATAGTAAGAAAGAATCTTTGAAAACTTCGAAAAAATTACATTTATTACGGCTCTTAGTTGGACCTGAGTAACTATCATGCCGATGGTATTTTCAGAAACACGCTCAGCCCGTTGGCCTCCTCTGATGGTGCGTTGGTAGAGATGGATTCCAGTTCCTTGGAATGAGGGGGAAAAAATGAAGCCATCGTATCTTAGATTTTTCACAGGAATCATCGTGCCAGCTTAATGAACTCGCATTTTTGAAAAACTGGTTTCGGATGAAGTTGTTTTTTTTATAATCAAGTTCGCCGTTTTACTGGTTTTCGATGAGAAATAATTTTTGATCCAGAAATTAATATAATAACAGTTTAAAGGGACGAGAAGATTATTTTCCAGTTTTCCCATTTCAAAATGTGTCCGGTTTTTTCTACATTGTTTGCACTGCAGCAGAAAAGTTACTATCTGCGTTCTCTCTTCTGGAACTTCTCCAATTGCTGTAATAATAGGAATAGCCTCAAGACTGAAGACCCGTTGACCGTTCATGCCTCCTTGTAGAGGCAGGTTTTCCTTCCTATGACTTCTCCAAAAGCCTGGTAAAAGAAATTAAAATTATACTTTGACGTTTGAGGTATTTTTCTTTTTGCTTTAAACAATTTAGACATACTTATTGAATTCTTAATCTCCATCTCAATTCTTTTCTTAAAGTCGGTGGTCTTCCATCATTGTTTCTTTCTGCTGGAGTCATACTCCACATTTTTCGTGGTGTCAATCTTAATTTCACCCGTAATTTCTTAAATATTTGAATATTTTTTTTAATTTCGGAAAAGATGTCCTGCGTTGGCAGCTTATTCCTGAATTATCATTTATTACTCTGCATGACGGTATAGACTATTATTTTGTTTATGACTAGTACATAATCAGTTTTATCGCGTTCATCGCTATTTACTTCACAGTGTCATATAACTGATTGATCGCTCTTTAATGATTGAATTAAGCAACTGATTAAAATTGGGCCATGTTTTTTATTTGCTCTTACCATTTTCACTATTTTGGGATGCGTATTTTAGGCCTAATTTGACTCTAGCAAAGTCTCTAGCTAATTTCATCCTTGGCCTTTCGGAGAACGGTCTACAACGAGGCATGCATGTATTATATAGCTGACTTGCCAGTAGTGAATGTGATGAAGTCCAATCGGCAGTCGGCCTATGAAAAATATTTCAGCCTATATGTTATCCTCCGGTGAGGTTACTACGGATCGTGGCACCTCCTCTCCTCGACCCTCGTCTTAAATCTTTCCTGCCCTTCCAATTTCCCCATAAAAAGGCTCGCAGCGGCTCAAATCTAAGAGGTTTAATTACATTGTTTCTAGCCCCACCTCGGCTCACCCACTCGCATTTTCCCATTCCCCGAAGCCTGTACACTTCACGTCAGCCCTTCACGTCAGCCCTTCAAGGAGGGAGCCCTTTTTCCTCTCGGCTCGTTCTACTCCCCCGCTTTCATCTGCTTACCTTCCGAGACCCCCTGCCCGCCTTCAACGCTCTCCATCATGTCCCGACACCGAAACCGAGGTCATCATGCAACTCAGGAATTGGTCCCCTCAGGCCAGACCTCCCTCCCATCTCTGAAAAGGAGAGAGATGCCTCTTTGCTTGTATGCGGAGCTCTTCTGTGCTGCAAAGGGTTTTTTTTTTTTGGAAGAAAAAAAAATTGGTCGGTCTCTCAGTGTAGTGGAGCCATAATCCACTGCCATTATTCATGGTTTCCATTCAGGAGAAGAAGAAGGATGAAGTTCTTAGAAAAAATACTACTTTAGGTAGTATCCCCTCCTAATTTTCATTTTGCTCTTGGTAATGGTGTTATAGAATGGGGTAACATTGACTTTTGTAGTTAAAAATATTTTTACTACATGCATTAGTATACAAGACCAACTTCTACAGGGAAGGGTTTAGAGGCTTCGCTTGCTATTCTGGCGTTCGAGCCCCTAATCAGTCTTTGACGACCTGACCATGTAATACCAAAAACGTAACCAAATTTTGGCTGTCAAGTCATTCTATATTATATCCATTTCAGAATTAATGTACTTCTTGACAAAGAGTAGCTTGGTCGTCCTTTATATCTGTTATGTACCTGAATACTGGTCGTTTTCGTCATTTGAAGGAACAGTGGGAATCGTAAAGTGTTCTGCGTTGCAATTATCGACCCTTCGTTTAAAAGGCAGTTTTATTACTTTCAGCTCCTGACTCGCAAGGACTCAAGTCATCGGTTTGTTTAGAACGCGGGGGTACAAAACCACCAGAACGAAACTGGAATGGAGAAAAGAATTGCAGCCAACCCCGAGTAATTTATTTGGAACAACCGCAGGTTAACCCACAGCGGTAGTGGTGAATCTTTTTACGAAGTTATTCACAATTGTTCCAAAGCGCAAAATTCCGTAGAATTAGTTAATTCAACTTGTGGTGGGGTCAAATTAGGCCCACCTTGTTAAAAGCAGGACCGTTTTCATCTAATGACAGAGAAAACCTCTGGGGAGGAATGTTACATGTTAGCTTAGTTTGTTTAGACTTTCGACGCAATATCAGAGAATCCAAGTTCAAGTTCAGGGATAAAACTTTTCCTCCTCTAATTCTCCTTTAAGTCTGGTTCAACGTGTTCAACTTAGGGGATCATAATCTATGCGATAGCATTAAATATTTTTAATGAAATATGTGTTGTAACCGTTAGTAATCCGCATGGAGTATATCCACACGAAAATACACCGATAATTAAGCAAAAAATGGTGCTTTAAGTATTCTTATACAAACATTTTGTGTATTATCACCTCTATAGGAGTATTAGGTTATTTTATTGTTTGGTTTTTGTGTTCCTGCTTCGAGTTACTTTTTCAAGAAATATTTGGGTGCTACAGAAACTTACTTATATGTTCTATACTAAAACAACATATGTGTATCTTGTTACCCATAAGTTGGTGTTTCCTAAATAGATAAAACTCTTCATTAGTAAAATTAGACATTGCATTATTTCCACAGAGTTGTATTATGACACTACGCGTTTCGTCGTTACAAGCAACATTATCAAGTGTAATTTTGTAAGTGTTACACTTGATGATGTTGTTTGTAACGACAAAACGCGTAGTGTCATAATACAACTCAGTGGAAATATTGCAATGCCTAATTTTATTAATATGAAGAACTTCCACCATATCGTGCCTCACATCATACAATTCAAAACTCTATCAAAGGAATCCAATAGTCTATTTATAAACGATTTTAATTTATCCTGGTGAATACTATTGATTAATTCTTCTCGGGTTATCAGCCAGGTTAATTCTGTCTTATAAGCCGACGCAACGTTTCGAGAGACGACTTGTCTCCCATGAAAATAGACTTTCAAAGAGTAAAACGGCCTTGAAAATGGGATACAAGTCGTCTCTCGAAACGTCGGCTTATACGACAGAATTAACCTGGCTGAGAACCCGAGAAGAATTCATCTAGAGTGTATTTGTTTACATTATTTGGAAATTTATATTTTTTCGGCATTCGTGGATTTTCCGATTATAATTGATGAAAGAGTTTGTAGCATCACGATGTATCGTCATGATTTTGATTGGCAGCTTGAAAAGTGAAGCGGAAAAAATAAATGAATTCGAGGTGTAAATAGCTATATTTTTTATTAAAGAGGCGTGGAGAGAAAAGGAGCGTCACGCCAAAATAACTGACCCAGCAAAACCATTCTTGTCTTGAAATTCATTGGTTAAGAGTTTTCGGCGATGAAAAAAACATACTTGTTACGTCACTCTTGTTCGTTAAAAATCATTCAAATTCACTCTTGTGAAAGTGGACGTTTGTATCAAAGTTTTAAGTGCATGCGAGCCACCTTTTTTAAATTACTATCAGTTAAGAAAGTGAATACTGATATAATTTTTTTTTAAGTAACGCGAGTGCGTTCAAGGATTCATTAGGACAGTATGCAACTTTTTACAGTGCTCCACCTGAAATTAAAATGAATGTCAAATTTTGATATATGATCCCGAAAGTAAATTATTTGGCCCGTCAAGACTATTTTTTATTTTTCTGAGTGATAAAGCTTTGATCTAGTTCTAGAGAGATGGAGATAGAGAGAGAAAATTAAAGAATAATCTCCCAGAAAATAGACCAGTTTATTCCTGACTTTTCGAATGTAGTCTATTCATACATATTTATTAACGATTATTTGGGTAGAAAATATGAATCTTGCCTGGAAGCATAATTTTATCTTACGTGAAGGAAACGAAAAAATCTGAAATCGAAACGTATTGTTGATGCTTAACCTTCCTTTATTCGGCTGTATATTAGGATCTGCCTTCATTGGCTAATAAATAATTACTTTTACTCATAATTTTCTGCATGTAATTATTATGGGAACTTGCCCGACAATTTCCCGACGTTATACGCAACATGGCTCACCGAATACTCGCCCTGAACGAGTAATAAGACACCTTCTTCTCGGGGTCCTCCCCGGCTGCATTTCCATACACACGTGCTGGTTTTACGGTTTATCATTCGGTTATAAGTCCCTCGCATAACCCACGCGTCTGGAACGGATGGGGGAGGGGAAAGAGCGTGGGGGTAAAAGGGTAAGTGGGAGAGATATGGAGAGAGTGTGCGGTGCGAGATGAGGTAGGGTAAACCAAAGATGAGATGTTGAACCCTTGGGGGGAGGTTGGTGTGAGGGTCCAGGGCCAGATGGGCCCATTGGCGATGCATCCCACTCTACAGGGCGGCGTCGGGCGCCTCTCTCTCTCTCTCTCTCTCTCTCTCTCTCTCTCGTATCATCACTCCATAATCTTTGGCGACACCCTCCTGGCAACACTCAAACGGAGTCAATTTTCCTTTTAGAGGGAGGTTTTGCCAGACCGCACCAGCCGCCTCAGGGCCGACCTCGGTTATTCTCCACTCCGAGAGCATGTTGTCGGGGGTTGAGAGGAAGTCGAGAAGGGGAGGGGACGAGCAAAATAAATGGAGATCCACCTTTTGCGATAGGAAACATGTGCTCGCTTTCGAATACAATGGGAGGAACATGCAGGGGTACGGGAGGAAAGCCGCTGTGATGCCGTTGAAGGTAGAATTTGGGTTATGGATGGATGTTGCTAGTAATGAGGAAGATAATGTGGTGTTTATTGAATTTTACATGCATTTTTTCACAAATAGGGATGTAGACACAAAATATATATTGCTGAGGAAGGGGTGGCGTACTGTTTGCATGTTTCTCCGGTTAGTGCCTCATCTGATTGAATTTATCAGTGATGTTGAATGTAGAAACTTTTATGTACTAACTAGTATTTACTGATGTTTTTCTTGTTAAGGCTTTACTATGTTAAAGATTATTATATTTATACGTTCTACTATGTAATTTCCACTGCCTTTATCGCAGAGGACATGTAGTTTCCCCCTCATAGGTATCCAGCACAATTACTTACCTACCCCAATTGTCATTCTTTCTCAACTTTCTCAATTGACTCAACTTTTTGGAAGTTCATTTTAATAGTGAAATGAAAAGACTCTGTTTTATGTCACCATTTTATTTAAAGCCATGGCTAGATTTTGGCGTCATCATCAAATGAAAAAACAGGTATCCGATGATGTCACCGCTGCGTCGAAACTAGGAATGCCTTTAAATGAATTGGTGGAATAAAATTAAGTTTTTTCATTTCATTATTACCATTACTTGCGTTTAGTAGTACTTGTTATACTGTAAAAACGGGCTTCATTGTAGCATTCTCACACTGACAGGGTGGTCTTTTGGTGCTCTTCGTATTATCACAAAGTCAGAGGAGGAGGAGGCTAGGGTGTGTAGGTGGAGGGAGTTAGCAAGGGTCCGGAGGGGTTGGAAAGGCGTTAGTTGGTGGAGGGAAAGGCCGTGGAGACAAAGGGATGAGGGCGTGGCGAGGTTTGGACGGCGTTAATTTCTGCCGCAGGGCAGAAACAGGTCGTTCCGAGGCGTAGAATGTGGTTTCGGCCGAGGGAAGATGGGCCGTGATGGTTATGGAATGCATGCCTTGCTTATACATACTGGTCATCGTAAGACAACGTCGAGCACCTAAAAAAAGTCGCATGAGTGGAACGTGAACGGAGTGATTGTACTCTTGGCCCCCCACATTGCTCGCTGGTCCTACTAGGGATGTGGGACGTAAGAATGCGGCGAATGAAAATAAAACTTTATCGCCGAAAATCGAAATTGAATGTCCCCCTCAACGTGTGAAATCGTTATAGGCTTGGCTTCGTGGAAATGCGATATATCCCTGATATTATAAACTAAAAATGGTTACCTTGACATCTTGAAAATAATATGTATAGAATGTCTAAACTATGGTCCATAGTGGAGTTTTACATTAAAGTGTATATATTACAATTTTTAGTGTATATATTATTATGGGTCCCCCTTTATGCATATGTGAAATATTGTTATTCGTGAAGTCGCAAAAATTACTCGTTTTTGGATTATTTCATTCAATATTGCCGTCTAGAGTAATAGGAAATAACATAGATTTTAGACACTTGTAACTGTTGGCTGATATCTTAGTAGCTGCCCTGTAAATATCAGTTGAAAATGCATTATTGGCAATTCTGCCAAAGCACAATGGCGATTTGGTGCCCGATTTTTCAAATTCCACAGCGGGCAGTGTTTCTTGCAAATTCTTCCAGTTTATTTGAGAATGCATGGGATATGTATTTTTTTCTTCTCCAGGCTTTCATTAACATCAATTGAGGGCAACTTGGATACATGGTGGTAGCCACATGAATATTTCCAGTGCGTTGGTCGCATTGATGCATGCAAATTTACCGTGCCATTTCATACACTTGATAACGTTTCTCGGATGTGTGCGCCTATCAAGGAGGAAGTTTGTGGAGAACCAGCTGGGGGTTGGCGGGAAAGTGGTTTTAGGTAAATTGAGGGAAGAAGAGTTGGTTGAGGTGAAGACCAAATGAATGACAGAGCGTGATGTGGCCAAGAATGTGGAGGAAAGGTAAGGATGTGGAAGTTGGAAGGTAACACCAAGTAATATAGAGGCAGAAAGAGGTGCAATAGCCTGTAGGAAAATGACCCTGGACATAGGGACACTTCAAACTTGATAGGTTGAGGTGTCGTTGCGCTAAAGAATCTATACATTGCCCGGGGGGTGGGGCTGATGGAGTTAGGGAAATTACTATGTTAGAGTATCTTTGAATAACATGCCATTACGGGTTTCAATCCATTAGTTTACCCTCATCTTAGATTAAAAAAAATTCCATCAACGAGTTAAATTGATAAATGTGCTTACAGAGAAAAATGAGATGAATTTGGGGAAAAGAATAATCTATAGCAGCAGTTCTTAAGTTTTTATAAATAAGCTTTTCCTCCTATGTTGTAGAAGTTTTCTATGCAAGTTTGAGGAGCTTACCATTGCTAATTTTCTCTTGCAAGACCTATTAATTTGTTGTAAATATTATATTCATTTAACAGCCTCCTCATTTTTCGAGAGGGTCACAGTTTCTTTTCTTCTGCATTGTTTTTCCGCCTTCTTTGTTGCAAAATATTACTTATCACATCCTTCTTGTTTCTTTTGTTAATTGTTTGGAAATTCTGCCATAATTTATATTTTACATCCCCAATTCTCACGCGGAACATAAGCATCACCTGCTTCACAATGTTAACATATTTTCCTCCTCCTTATCGTCTCTCATGGCTCTGTTTCGTTTTTCCTGACTCCGGCAGTCCCGGCTTCCTTACGAAAACACGCCGTCTCATCGACATTCCAATTACGTTCCTGTGCCCCTCAATTATAGTGTCTCTTCCTTGCTGCCTACGCACCGCACTGTTCCTTCTACCTGCCTCTTTCCTAGAGTTTAAGCTCGTATCCTTATTTCCCTGCACATGGGAATGTGTTTTTAAGAATCTCTCGAAACGAAGATATGTGGTCTTGGAAGCTTCACCCTATCATGATTACACCGCCTCATGATTATGCATACCCGCCTTGGTTTTTGAGTTTGGTTTTTGGAATTTGAATTAGTGGCATATTTTCTTACGCTCCTGAATCCTTGTGAATATCCCCTTATAAAAAGAAATAGGAGTTAATCGAAGAGACTCTGTTGATTAAAAAATGTCTTTTTTTTAAGCACCTGTGAAATATTTTTGATTCGCCATAAAAGGAATTGAGTATAAATGAGCTATTTTCCAGAAAAATATCACTTTATCCAATGTATGGCCACGATATCATCCTTCACTTTGTCTCCGAAATCTATTATGTTCAAAGTCCATTCCTAGACGTAATATTTCATCTGAGTCGTCACTTCCCTTGTAAATAAATGGAATGTAAAAACCCTTCACACAGTTTATCGATTTTTATCTGCTTACCCGTCGCATTTTTGTAGGAATCTCGGTATGGAGTTGTTATTGTGTTGGATTAATATTAATCATATTTACGAAATGTATGATTTTATGCTGCAGAAATATATTTTATTATCATTGTTAACAATAACATTATGCCGAATGAGGCACTTCATTGCAATCATTGAAAATTATTGGACACCCTTTGAGATGAATCTTTAGGAGGCAATCGATTCTCGACTTAAAGCTTTGTATTTTTTAGTGTGGTGAGATTAGGGAATGGAGCATGATCGGGCTCTTACGGCCAAAGGTTTGAGTTGTAGCTCTTGAACTGTCCAAACTTGCGAGTTGAAGTCTTAAATGATGATCATGAGTACATACTGATATCTTATACTCATCATCATCCACTTCTATTTGTTTGTAGTTATTTTTCGATCTCCAAATTAAACGGGAAAGAAGTACCGAAAACCAAATCTTACTGGGGTGAATGCGAGAGTTTTTTCATTACCCAAGTTCCATCTCGGCACAAAGCTTCAATTTTGCGGAGCTATAAATTTTTTTAGTGACACCTTGGCAATTATTTCCATTTCTTTGTCGCTCTTCGACAAAAAAAAATCGCCGACCATGCCCTCATAGTTTGGGTAGTTCCCCGGTAAGGGCTTACGTTCTGCCTCGGGCCAACCCCAGTCTTCCCTCGAACTTCTTCTCACTGTAAGTTTCTTTCCCATCTCCTTTTTGAAGGGTCCCGCCCCGAACCCGGGTGTAACTTAGCCTGTCCCGCCCACCCTATTCACCCCCTCGACGGCACCAGTACCTCGTCACTTGACCTCCGAATTCCTCAAGGTACTCTCCACCATCTGACGTACCGAGATACTAACCGATACATTTCACCCTCATCCCGTTTTCATCTTAAAATATCCATCCGTCTCTGGAATCGTAACTTAGTATTCCTGCTTTTGTTGGACCATTTTGCGAGCTTCTTGATGATGTTTAATGCGAAAAAATGCTTTTTTCCATGCTTATCTATAGAAGTACCTTAGTTTCATTTAATTGGTCAAACATTTAGTCTTAATCAACAGTGATTCGCTCTTCATGTCAAAATGATGATATTTTGCAGGCTGTCACATTTTTTAATTATGCCCACGACAAAACCTTCCCACTCTAGTGTGACAATAAAGTTAAAAGATAAAGCGATAAAATATTGACTTTTGCGTTTCGTTTGAGTTTAATCACTTTATCTGTTTACCTTGAGAATCCTTCATCATATTTTAATCTCCCCTATCAATGGCGACGGGGGCTTCAGTGTTTAGTGGATGGTTTAGTCAAGCGCTTTGAGGAGTATGGCATGAGGATTAATCACAAGAAGACCAATAATATGAGTTTCTTTAAAGCATCGCGAGCTAGGAATGTGAGACTCAAGGTAGAAAGTAGACGGGGAAAAACTTAAGCAGGTGAGCAATTCAACTATTTGGGCAGCACATTGGAGGAAAACGGATACAGTAGTAAGGATATCAGGAAGAGAATTGCGCTGGCAAAGGAGGCGTTCATGAGCAGGAAGGAGCTTCAGAGGGGTTAAAGAAAAAGTTAGTGAAGAGTCTGATCTTGAGTGAAGCGCTTTACGGTGCGCAAACGTGGACACTTAGGAAGGAGGACTAGAGGCATTCGAGATGTGGGTATGGAGAAGAATGGAGAAAGTAAAGTGGACGGAGAGGAAGAGGAACGACGAAGTGCTGGACATGGTGGATGAGGAGAGGCATCTTCTGGCTGAGATACGAAGGAGACAGAAGGTATGGATGGAGCGAGTACTTAGCGGGGAGGGGATGTTGAAAACAGTGTTTGGGGGTAGAATTATTGTGAATTGAAGAAGGAAGTCTATGAAGGTATGGTCACGAGACTGCCAGAACACTTCGTAAGTTCTCCAAGGAAACCTACCTTATTAGGTCGAATACTTTAATAGTAATACTAATAGTCCCTGGCGAAGTGGATGCTTTCCATAGAGAGTCGGCAGTGTGAGGAATTAAAATTTACGCCTATACGCGCAAGCGCTTTCTTCCTCGGCGTTTAGTGAGATTGTCCGCAGACTGGTAGTGTGAACGGGGGGCATAACCTCTCTTCCTCTCCAGGGACGACACCAACCACCGCCAATTATCCCCCTGCATTCCTCACTCCTCACCAACCTCACCCCACACCTTTTCACCCTCCCACCAACCCCTCTCACAACTCCGCCCTCGGATACCCCCCGTGCCCAGACTTCCAGTTGGATATTTACGCCCTCCTCAAAAAACTACCCTCTTAACTCTCACCTTCGCTGGGCTCACTTCTTCGAAGGCCAAATATCCCCCTTGCCCCTCTCAGTCCCTTGGATATCTGGGGGTACTAAACATTATGTTGATGCACTTTGAGTTGATTATAGGGGAAGCAGCTGGACCATTTCGGTGCGGGTGGTCTAGGTGGTCGTGTCACATTGAAATCGGGAAACAATAGGCACGGAGCACTAGGGCCCACTCTGCGCCTGTTTTTTTATGTAATTGAATTGACGTGGGAGGAAATGAATGATAGGAGTTGGGCGTGGTGTCAGCGTTTGGGATATTCAATGTCATTTCAAATTGCTATATCTACATTGGTAAGAGTTGAAAAGTGAGCTTCAAGTTTATGTTAAATCTACCAGCAATTGATTTTAAAATTGGAATTTTCACTTCTTAAACCAAGGAATAAACTTAGAGCTAAAATTATTGATCCATGATATAGAAAATAATTTTTCATTGACCAATTAGTCAAAATTAAGCTATTTGCATCTTTAATTCTATCACGATGTTACATTTTTCACCTACACGCTATTGTTATTTGTGTTAGCCCGAGAAATTTTGAAATACATTGAAAAATTAACTGAAAATAAGGTGTGATCTACTTAAGGAAGCAATAATATAATAATTCACTGTTAATAGGGTGTCCTCGCATGATTATGTGTTTTCTTAAAAAGGTGCATTCCGGTTTCTTGAATTCTTGCAATAGAATCTATGATAATTTGGGAATTTCCTTTGGAAATGTTTGTTTTATTCTACACGGAGACCAAGAATCGTGAAACCTCATTACTCATCTCAAATTGTACATTCGAAGTTATTTATATCCTTAAGTTTAAGTAGTTCTTCAATGAAAGGCTTGCGAGTGTGTATCGTGATATTTACTGTGATGTACTATCAAGTATAGCTAGCTAATCGCTTCGTATATATTTATTGTAAAATATTATTTAAAGTTTTTTTTTATAAATTTAATAAATTTTAAATTATTTTTTATTTTAAATTTATTGTGGGCACGCAACCAAACATATGTAGCATAGAAAAGAGATGAGCTTTTACATGTGATTACGTAGTGAAAATATATCATGCTTGATGGAGTTCAATTTACAACTATTTCTGCACTTTGATGGGTTCGTATAAATAGTAAGCTTTTACGTATAAGGCAGTAGAGTAGCACTCTTGGCGTATTATTTCCATATTTTAGCTCTATACTTGTTTTAACCATAAGCTCTTTAGAAAATGTACAAAGAGTGTACTTCATGATTTGATAACCTGTAAAATGGGCGTTGTCCTTTTCTCTAGTTGATATGAATGATATCGGGTTTGCACGTATTCATGGCGCTGCAGTCAAAGCGTGCGACTCTGTTTCGTTCGTTTGTTCGATTCACGTCAAGGCTGAGGAGGGTAATAATGTCCCGAGTTGAAAAAACAAAGCTTGATTACATCATCATGCTTTTGCTCGCCGCATGGCCATATTTCACCCGTCGTAGCTCCTTTTTCACTGTCAAGGGCCCCTATTTTAAACTGGGGTAAGGGTTCTGGAAATTTCTGCCCGGCCTCAACCCTCCCCTCTTCCCCATGTCTCCACTCTCTCGAGTCACCGATAGTATTGCCGGTCACGTCTCTTGCACTTTGCTCCCACCCGATGATTTTTTCCGTCTTCTGTCCGAGCCATTGGGCAACTTTCTTTGAAGATGTGCCTGTTTCGTTTTGTCGTAACTTAAAGCATGTAGCTGTAGGCTTAGTGATAAGCCGGAAACTTATTGCACCTCAGGTATTCCTTCAAGTCGCTACAGGGAGGTTTTTTTACAGAATGCCAGGATGAAGGTGTTGTTACCCGTGGATATGCATCGAGTTTCACAATTTTTACATTTGCCATTTTTATGTGCTACTCTGGGTGATGTAAATTTTATTCTGGATCTAATGAAATCCACAATTATGAGGTTGCTTTATAAATATTGTAACTATGGTTGGTAATAATATTAACCAAATAATTATGGGTAGTCATCTCTTGGATAGTGTTTTTAATCTGCTCAGTCAATACTTTCAATTAATTGAGGTTCTCATCACTATGTCTTCCGTTGTACAAATAGGGAAGTGCACTAATTTTTTTTTATTGCTGAATTTGAAAGTTTAGCCTAAAAAAGAAACATTAGTATAGTCACTTTTATTTTCTGCATCTGGGGTATGCACTTTAAAACGTTTTGAAAGTCGGAAAATTTCATGTTGCGCTGAAACACAGTGCCTCCATCTTGATTGAGATGTGACGTCACAAGGCAGTAGTCACCAGTGGAGTATCGCTGTATTCCGTCGCCTTCTTTAGCGCGGCGAGAGTTTCCGGGAATCGGTGGAGTTTGCTTCCTAAAAATGTCGTCTAGTACCGAAAACATGAATTCAAAATAGAATTTTAAATGATTTTTTGTTCCAAATTTCATCTTGACGTCGAAACAAAAGCCTGGAGAAGATATTCATTCCCGTGCCTAAAGCACAAGCTATACGGAATAAATGGTTCAAGGCTGCTCCTGACTCTTACCTATCGATGATATTCTGTTTTGAAGATCATTTGAAGGTATTGTAAGATCAAATTGATATTTATATTATAATAATTTACTTAATAGGTACCTCAGTCACATCAGAAAGTGTGTTGAGTCAAAATATAGCATCTTCCGCGTAGACCTACGTAATTTATAAACTGAAAGTAGTTTGGATAAGAATTATGGCGCGACTGTTTTTTTACACGACCGGGCAAAATGCGTACTTTGCCCATGATATGTGCATGTATGTTAACAAACGATTTTTGTTAAAGTTAATCTTTATTTGTAGAAATTAGTACATTTATAGTTGATACAGATATAAAGGTACACGGCAGGTCGCGCGGCGTAATTTTTACTCCACTGGTGACGGGTTCATCTTGCTGATCTAAAAAAATTGCTACAATACCTCGAACTTTGAAAACTCGCAATATAGGTAGTCAAAGTACATTGTAAGAATACACGAGACCATTATAGCCCAGAATGTACGTACAATGTCGAAATCCTTGGTTTTCAAAGATTGACGTATTTTATACGCCAGCGCGCCCGGTCCAGGGTTATCAACTTTTATTTCATCCTATTTGTTAGTTGAAATTATATTTCAGAATGGTTCTTTTAGCACTGCTACTGAGATAAACTGGTAGGTACTGAGTACAAGGTACTGAGGTATGTACTGAGTAAGTAAACTCCCTTTGGAGTAATGTGAATTACAAGTGTTCGAGATATATGGCATTTTATATTCGCTTTGTGTTCTTATTAATTATGCCTGTACGCATATTGTTGCTTGCCGCGAGCCTTTAATGGTATGTGCTCTTGCAAGAGTGGTTTTCATTTTTAATGTGGAAGTTGGTCAGTATTAGCAAAGAAAAAATTAACATTTTAGCGCACACCAACCCTTGTAGTCATCGTATCTCTGCGTTTGTAATGACACTGCTAAAATACCTAAACGCCATAATGATGATAAAAAAATTGTCTCATGTCAATGATAGCTGCAATTATAATAAATGATAAACTTGATGCCGTATGATCACAATGAAGACAACAAGAAATAATGCCATGTCGTAGTCTTGAACCACGGTCCTTCGGGTGAGATCTTTCCTTTGAATCGTGCACGCTACCACTACCCCAACCGACCCATTAGAAAATTGTGTATATTTTAAATTTATATATATTACTTGTAAAATGTAACGCATGAAAATTAATTAATTACAGCCTAACTAACGCCCTAATTGAAAAAGATGCAGCAAGGTACGCGGTCTCCCCTTGTTAGCCTTAACGTCTCGCATTTCCATGGAGCGTTGAACCTGTCCTCCTTATTCAAAAATTCAGTTACCATAAATACATCAAAGTTTGGTATACCATTTATAAATCGTTTGAATTTTCCTTCTCCCAACCAAGATTATCATTTCTTGAACCCATCCTGGACAGCGAACCATTGCAACAACCAGCCAGCTCGGAAATAAGGCTAACATCCCATGATTCTAGTAGCGAAGGGCGAACGTTCCGGCCGGCGTGAATACATACGCAACGAATAAGTCTTGCAGCAAACGTCTGAAATAGGCTTATTAGTTTGACTCGGTTCTTACAAAGAAGTTTTGGCATGATAAACGGCATTGAACCAAAATATACCCAGTGAAAAATAAATGCCATCGTTTATTAAAGATTCAATGTGCTATTCGTACTACTCTTTCCAAACTTGAAGTTGGCACTTAAATGAATATTAATATATTACGCAATGATGAAGTCGTTTACTCAAAAGAGAAGCAGCCACATATATATTCTGAAGATATTTTATGACAGCAAAAAATGGATACCCTCAAATTCTGTAATTTTTCTATGCAATAATAGTGGTAGAACTAAACGGTGTAGAAGCTGCCTTCTGCTACTGCCTTGTGACGTCACGGCCAATATTCAACATGGACACCCGTTTTAGCGGCCTTTGAATTTTTCCATATTTCAGACGGTCATCTCGAATCAAGTATTCACTATTAGGATTTTAACTGTGGTTTTACGACATTATGTTATTCTGAACTCTAATTTAAAAAATGTGTTTGGTGCATTTGAAACACTAGTGCACTTCCCTATTGGCGCTTTTCCGTTAATTTTCTGTTTAATTTTGGCATCATCCAATCAAATAATAACTTTTAAATATTTCTTTTCGCATATAAGCACAGAAAGCGAGTATTCCTGAAGTTTTCGAAAATCCCTCTTCAGCAATTACAGCACGATAATTTGGGCCCATCACTTTTCGCCTGTAAGTGGATCATCTTGGGTAGTGGGTAGTCTGAAAATGGGGAGCGGTAATAGCTCGTCGTGGTCAGACCATTAGCCGTGAGATGTACTACTCCATGCTAAAGCACTGCACTTCCTCGCGCTTAACCTTGCCAGATGGGTTCTATACAACGCGTGCTAATAGGGAATGGAGTATGACTCGTACCGCGACAGGTTTCAGTTGTTACTCTTGATTAGTCAAAGCTTGCGAGGTGATGTCCAAGATAATGGTCAAACTTATATACTAATATCTTATACTTACTATCAGTCACTTCTTTTTATCCTTATAATATACATCTTTACTTTTAATTTTCGATATAAAATTATACTTTATATCTTAAAATTTTTTACCAGTCACTTCTCATTATTTTCTTCCTTCGATTTTTTTATTATGTTTGCGGTGTTTTACTTCGATTTTTAGGTATATTTTTGTAAATTTCCCAATGCTCTTTCTGCAAAAATCAAAATATCAATCTTTAATGTAAGTAGTGTTGTTATTAGTTGGCTATGCCACAGTAAGTAAATAAATACACGTTATTATTACTTTTCATACCCACTGCTCCTTGCGATAGGATTAAGAACAAATATAATTTTTTTCCTAAGTATGGGATTAAAAGAAGGCTGCTACTCTTAATCAGGTTTGTAAGACAAATGACAAAGAATGGACTAAAATAGAATTCAAAACTTATTACTGCAGATATTTGATAGGGTAAATACGAAGCTAGCACAAATGACAAAGTTAGTACAGAATATACATGGTTTATATGAATATGCTCCTTCATGATAAATATCGCATTCAGCCTCAATGGCTGTTCCATCTTGGCATTTGGTATCATATCTCTTTATCCATGGATCAAAGTACATTTTTTGCTTATTTTATCGCTGGTGCTATTTGTATAATGTATAACGTTTGATGCTTTATTATTTATGTTGATAATGCTAGAGGGTTGTTGATGGAAGGAAAGGAGGGAATACTGAGGAGAAAGTGAAATGGGAAAGTTGCTCTAAGTAATGAAGAAAAATGAAACGGTAAATTTAAGAAAATAAAGAGGATTTGGAACAAAAAAAAAACGTCTGAGGTTACATTGTAGACGCAAACTCGCTTTTATGGCGACGAGAATGGGATTGCAGTATTGAAAACATAAGAATATGTTGTAAAAATAACAAACAACAGCTTTGATGGTGCCCTGGCGCATGAGGACCCGGGCGGCCTGCCTCGTGTGCCTTCGCCTGGCGTGCCCTCCCAATGACCTCCATCCCCAAAGCTTCTTGACGCCTGGACGTCCCCATTGTGTAATTGTCTGAGAATAATGAGCAGGGCTCGTGCGGTCAATTCCAGGGCAAATAAAAGAGTCCCGATCTCTCTTTCTTCGGAGAGGGATTATTAATGCTCTCACTATATTATCGGTGAAGTCCTTTTATTTACGCCGGGAGACAAATGTTATTCGGAGGGAAAGATTTTAATTTATTTTTACCCGAGTGACTTCGCCAACAGGAATGAGTGCGTACTCAGGAACCCTCCTGCAGCTCTTGGATACCGCTCCATAGGCGTATTGTACTGGAATATTTCGTTGTTGTTTTTTGCTTTTCTTTTCGTTGAAGTAATGGAACGAAGTTTTCGAGTATGATTGCTGATACACTCCATCCGTTTGCTGTATTCATAAATTCACCAATTAATGATTTTTAGTGAAAGAGCCTTTACCTTCCGTTGCCACGTCGGTTGCGGTTAAAAACTTTTGTTTTTGAAGTAATCACTCTATTGGTGCTTGTATATTTATCGTTTCCTAATATAGCTATTACTTTGTAAATACATGAACCCCTTCTTGTACTCTGAATGAATAGTTAGATTGTAGAAATTCATATCATTTGTAAAAATCTGAAAAAAACACCAAAGAAGAGCTAAGCTTCAAGAGTGATGCAGAAAGAATCTGTCCTTGTGAATGGAGGTCGCAGAACGCAAACTCAGCGAGAATTTTACCTATTCTATTTAGCAATTTTATAATAACTTCTCAGCCTGTTGAGTAATTTATCTGAAGTTATTTTTTTTAGAAATGTTCTTTGATAATAGAGATTATTAGACTTCACTATTACTATGTTGAATAGTTGTAGCTGTAATTCATATATCTTTGCTTTAGAATGTTTCTCAGTAAACGCATGAAATTAAAGGTGAATATACCTTTTTCTGCTTATGTAATGTTAATTATTGAATCTATATGGAATTTACGGTTAATTACGAATGCAGATATCTATAGCATTGATCGACGAAAACAATCATGGGATGTATTTGCTTGACTTAACCAAATCGTTTAGTTAGAAATCTTTGCAGGCGTTGAGGTGGCGATGAAATAAGTTTTATCACTCCGAGTCGAATGTCTCAATGCTTTAGTATTTCGTCTTCCAGCTAGAATAAATTTAAATTGCTCTTTAGTGGCAACAGAATTACGGAATGGCTGCGTAAACAATTACAAAGATAAATTGTTGACAAGCGTTCAGTTGAAGTGGTGGTAGCGCTTTAAATACGTGCTCTTGTTGAAAGAAGATTTTATTGCAAGATCGTGTCAAGTGACTTCGTGCTTAAAACACTGTATGGAAAGCAATCACAAATATAAGAGAATCGTGAGCAGTTGAACATCATCGTTGATACTTTATTGACGATTGATAAAGCTGAGATATTTTTGCACTATTTATTCGAGATGAGGAAAGCTACTGGATCACAAATTTTAGCTCTTCTCTTCGAGCTAAATGGATCAAGTGGAAGGCAAATGAAAAGTAGCAATTTCTAAGATAAATTAATATTGATTTGCCTCGGAAAGATTTAATATGATGCGCGGGAAGTGATGGGATGTGGGCGTGGTCGAAGCGCAATGGAGGAACTCTCGAGTTTATGGCATGGCGAGGGGGTAAGGTATATATGCATAATGTAGGAGCGTGTTAGTCATGGGCGCTATTAAATGCAAAAGTGCCGCTGGATGAGGGAAACAGGTACCTATAACGTGTGGAGGGAGTATATTGCCTTCGCTCTATAATAGCTCAGATTAAGGGGTAAATATCATAGAAGTAGCACTTCGGAGTGATCCGGGACTCATATCCAACATCCAAATGATTGGTGGGAGCTCTAGAATCATCAGGAAAACAGATTATCCGATGGATTTTCTATCTTCTTTCAACCACATTAGCTATAGACTGTGATTCGCTATCTTATCCTGCTATTTCTACTTCGTTTAGTATTTTGAAAGTGAACCTACGTTCTGAAAACATGACTTGTCATTTGACATTAACTACATATAGTATTAGCTAAATGAAGCACTGCAGCATTTGTATAGGATTGATTTGAACATGACGCGTTTTGTTCTTACAGCATCATGTGCAACAAAATTTCGTTGTTACAACAACATTATCAAGTACATAATGTTACATGTCACAAAATGCACTTGATAATGTTGTTGTAACGCGTGTCGTGTTTGAATGAATCCTGTGGAAATATTGCTATGTTTCATTTAGCAAATGTTGAGAACTTCCACCGTATTGTGCCGCATATCACATAAGATAGGTGAAGTATTGGTCGTCTAGGAAAATCTGTTGAACTTCCTGTTTTAACTCTTGTTTTTCACCCTGAAAAATCAGAAAATGTACGTGATGATTTACGGTTAAAAATCTAAAAATTTAGTTAAGTGAACGATTCCTGAAAACTCGAATAATTTTCGTGGTTCGAGTCAACTAGCTGGGCATACTCCTTTTTTTAAGAGCACGGAAGTTTTTTAATCTCCTAATGGTTGGAATTAAGGTAATCATTTCAATAAAGTTGAGTGCATCGTGTGCATTAGATGTTCCCGGAAAATGGGTGAAACCAAAAGAGCGATAAGGGGGATTGCTGGATGGGGAAAAAGCCAAGAAATCATGGTGCAAGGGGCGGGGAAATGACTAGGGGTGGGAGATCGTTGTGAACACGGTGGGAGGGATGAGGATTATGTGTAGCCTAAGGTATAAGATTAGCTGAAAGGCCAAAATTGTGCGGTTCCAAGGGTAGATGGGCATTGCATTATGGCCTCGCACCGTTTGCAATGTGGCGTCTGGGCTTTAGTCGGGCAGTTTAATTTTTCCTCCTGGTGTTTTTATCACAGTCACCACAGGAATACTCATGGCTCATTCTGGGCAGGAGATTAAGACATCACTCCTGATGGAACAAGAATTACGTCACGTCTTTGCTTGCATGATATCCTAATTATTACTGCTTATTGGTACGAAAGAGGGCGTTCATGCGAGTTCTTTCTTGAAATTGGGAAGGCATAAAAGTAAAAATAACAAGAGAAAAAGATGAAAGTCAAAAACAAGAGAAATTAGTCAAGTAAATAAAAACAAGAGAAAAAGGTTGATGAGCCATATTTTTGCTGTTACGTATCGTGCGAAAGACTAATTGAAAGGTTCATTTTGCACATCTATTTTACGATGTGCCTATTTGTTTTTCGCTGGATTCCTTTTTCAAGTGTATGATGCCGTAATGAATTAGAATTTTCAATTACAATGTTTTATTTCACTGTTTACATGTGGTTGTCCTCACAATCAAAAATTTTAACAACGTATTTAATTAGGAAAATACTTTAATTTATCACCAATAATTATTTGAAAAACTGTATTTCCAATGTAGAGCTCGTTTTATTATTGATATCCTTTTTATGGAATCCTGTTCGTCTCGTTGGTAGTCGCCGCTGATGCCCTAAACTTCTCCTCGCCACGGCACCGACGCTCAGTTGAAAATACCTGACACTTATTTAAAAGAAAGAAAAAGTATCATTAATAGATTATACCATATTTTTCCCATTGAATTATTCTTATGGCGTAAGCAGGTAATTTTTGAGGCGTATGGCGTACACGCCGATGGACTTAATGGTGCGGATTAATAAATAACGGTGAAAATTTGAATTTTAAGAATTATGGAGTACAAAAATAAGATAAAATATCGCATATGCATCCTAGGGCTGAGTGTACTTGGGAGATTCTAGATCTAGTCTTAAGCAGACCTGATGCCACACAGTGGGCTTGAACATCCAACCCGCCTACTTGAAAAGTATATACTTTAACCCACACTGTAAGCAGCCCAATCACCTTCGAAGAAGCGACCGACATGTCGGTCGCGACAGTGGTTGCGAAACGTCGGGAGATAACCTGTACTACGCGGGAAGACCCGAAAAAGCTTATTTTATGTACCATGGACCGCGAAAGCCTCAATGAAGAATTAAGTGTAGTAAAATTTAAATTTATGTCTTCGTGGTGAAATATCTTGCGCCATGTAAATCGATGTAAAAGATAAGTTTTTAGTGGGGCCAGGGTAAGGAGTAGGGGATAGTTGGAACATGAAGGGTAGGGAGCGATGATGGAAGAGGGTATAGCACCACGTGGGAGGACTTCGCAGGTGGTATAAGGGGCGCGGTC